>NC_138182.1:284902975-285400910 GCF_964194105.1 Spermophilus citellus | reverse complement strand
CGCCTATTGTGAGATGGTGAAATTTTATTGTGCACAACACAAATGGATTTATTTATCCATTTAGGTGGTCAGCCATTTTATTTCTTGAGAGTCCCATGAGTGGATCACCAGGCTAGGGACATAAAAGTAAATAAAGTCGTGCTTCTGTCCTGTAGAAGTGAAGAAAGGGGCAGCAGGGGCATTGCCACAGAGCCCATCCAGGGGCCCTGGGTACTTCCCCTTGGGAGGACCTGGCGAAGGGTGGCAGACTGAGGGGGAGGGCACAGGGCTACCTTGGTTCCAACTGAACGTGAATTCTGTTTATTCCCCTCTGATACATCACAAATCCCACAAATTAATCATGACATTGATAACCAGCAGATACCTTAGAAGGTGATATTGGCCACATTTGTTTAGCGTCCATTTATCTTGTGATTAAACACACAACCTAAGACTTGTCCTGCTGGCCACTTTGACTTGCGTGGTTCCTGGTCTGCAGGGCCCTCACTCAGGAGTGCAGCTGTGAGCACGCTTTATGGCTCCCAGGCCTGGCACCTCCATTCCATCTCAGTGACCTGACTTCCCTGGGGACCTGAGTGGGGTCCTGCAGCATTTGTCCCCCGTGCCTGGCTTACAGGGGCATCCAGCTCTAAGTTGAGCATGGTGCAGAATGTCCCTGCTCTTCAGACTGAATCCTATTCCACTATATGAGTAGACCACATTTTGTTAATGGACCTCAAATTTCAGACCCACTTGTAATGATTGTGAATGATTCTGCTGTGAATATTACTGTACATTGTTTTAGCCATAAGAGTTTAACTGACTGTTACAAGTTCTTCCTGTCTCCTGTCCAGGCCTCTGAGGACACCACCATTGTGGGATGAGTCTTTATCTTCCTAAAATAAATAAATATATCTAGGAAAATTTCAACTTATGTGTGTTTCTATAATGCTGCAGATTATTTTGTGTGTTTTCTATTTGTGGGGTTTTGTTTTTATTTTTTGTACTGAGGATTGAGCCCAGGGGCACTTAATGACTGAACCACATCCCCGGCCCTTTTTGAACATTTTTTTTTAGAGACAGGGTCTTGCTGAGTTGCTTATGCCCTCTCAAAGTAGCTAACGGATTTCAGCTTGCAATTCTCCTGCCTCAGCTTCCTGAGCTGCTGGGATTACAGGTGTGTGCCACCATGCCCTGCAATATTTTGTTAAAATTGGAATGAAGCTTGCCATGGTGGCACATGCCTGTAGTCCCAACAGCTCAGGAAGCTGAGGCAGGAGAATTGCAAGTTTAAGAACAGCCTGAGCAATTTAGCTGGTTGCTGTCTCAAGTAGGAATGGCTGGGGAGGTAGTTCAGTTGTGGAGCTTTGGCCTAGCATGTAGGAAATACTGGGTTCAATCCTCAGCACAGCAAAATCATAACAAAATTAGCATGAATCTGTATTTTCTAGTTTTGCAAGAGACTCAATAAGCATATTTCTATTTATAGAGAATAAAATAGGAGAAGAGAAAGCCAGAATTTGAGTAGAATCAAGCTGAGAGGGGCTGGGGATGTGGCTCAAGCGGTAGCGCGCTCGCCTGGCATGCGTGTGGCCCGGGTTCGATCCTCAGCACCACATACCAACAAAGATGTTGTGTCTGCCGAGAACTAAAAAATAAATATTAAAAATTCTCTCTCTCTCTCTCTCCTCTCTCACTCTCTCTTTAAAAAAAAAAAAAAAAAAAGAATCAAGCTGAGAACTGAGGTATGAATTCTGCTAATTCTGCCAGTTAATTACTATACATTTGATTTCACTTACTTTAATTACATCACTCAGTACAGAGACACAATGAACTTAAAATGAATTGTTAAAGGAAGTTTTCAAAAAGAACACTTTTCTTTTTTCTTTTTTCCAGAAGTGAGAGCTTTGTACTAGAGACGGGCACTTGAAGAGGGAAGGGTGTCAGGAAGCAGGAAGTACAAACGCCCTGTTTTAATTAATGGAACTGTAGCTACGATTACAGATCTGGGTTTAACTCTGTGGGTTTTATTTTGCACACACAGAAACCCCATCTGGTGGTTGGGTGTTGGGGAGTAGTTGTCCCTGCACCCACTGGGGTCCAAGCCAGTAGCATCTGCCATGCCCCATGCATGCCTTCCAGGGTCACCTCAGGCCTGGCCTTCAGAGGCAGATGGGAGAAAAATAAGCTGGAGACTGGGCAGGAGAAGTTGGGCCATGTCTGGAAAGAGAGGTTGGGCTGTCCCTGGGGGTGGACAGCCAGAGCCAGGCCCCAGGACAGCTCAGTAACAGAGCCACAGTGGAGGGAGGTGGCCTCAGCACAGTCCTGCTATGGACCCTGGTGGACATTGGCTGCTGGCAACAGGTGGCCTTCCCCAGGTCATTTTATCCACCTTACCTCTGCTTTTCTCCCGCCCACTGATCTTGGGGAAAACCTCTCGCACACATGGGGAAGCCAATTCCAAACCCTAACTTACAGGGACCATGAGAGGAGGGAGCTGGCTGGTGCGGGAGGTTGTGTTTTTCATAATGTCTAAGTTACTATAAAGGCCCTGGATAAGGCCCCTCTGGTGGACGTCTGACGTCCTCTTTTTCTCTCTCCTTCTTGTCTGACTTTCACTTATTTCCATCTTCCTTAATTTTTTTCTTCTTTATCCTGCCTTTCTTTTCTCTTCCCTTTCTCTGACCCTGCCAGGTCTGCACATGGACCAGGTAAGGGAGGCTGGTAGAGGCCTGGGAAGCCACCGGGGTCCTTCTGCCTCTGGGCTGAGCCAGAGCCCAGGAGCGGGTCATGGGGGAGCCGCTGCTCTCCAGTGCTGGTTCTCACTGAGGACATGGGCAGCCTGGGAGACCGTGGTCCCCGCGCACAGGACAGATCAGCAACATAAACAGATGACTGGCTCCAGGGGTCAGCTGCAAACTGAGCCTGCTCTTCGCGGCCCCCATGGGAGGAGCCCTTTAGGTCCAAGACTCTCTGCTTCCCACAGGCTGGCTGTGCGCTGGACCCGCCTGGCTGCCGGCATAAGCCACAACAGCACATGAGCAAAAAAAAAAAAAAAAAAAGAAAGAAAGAAAAGTTTTCTGTTTCATGTTAAAAAGTACAAATATTATATTATTGACTCAGAAAGGAAATGTGCTGTGCGAGAACTCAAAGTGCAGCTGAAGGGAACCCCGGGGACAGCTTAGGGGATGGAACATGAGCATGGGTCCCGAATGAAAACAGATGTTGTTCTTCATGAAACTGGAAAAAAAAAATTGGCATTTTTGGTCAAAGCAGCAGCAGGCCAGCACCTGGACACAGGATTTTGCAGGAAAATGTTAAATCATGTCGAGTCTTGAGAGAGAAGAAAGGCACCTCCAGTCCTCCAGAGTAAGGGGACCCTGTGGAGGCCCGTCCAGGCTGGCAGGTGAAGCTGGCCTTGCCACACCCATCTCATCTGAGGGCTGTGAGACAAATAGAAGAGGGAGCCCCACTGGAGGGGCCCCAGGGGACCTCTGTCTCACTCTCAGGCAGGAGATCCTGGGGGCGAAACGCACGTCCTGCCTCCCTTTCTTGCTAAACTCTCCCAGGTTTGTGTCAAGTCAAGCAGGCAACGTTTTTCGTAAGTTTGAAAGATCCTTTCTCTTCATCCATCTGTCTCTGCTGTCATCGGTACTCACGGTACTTCACCCTCAACATGCAAAGCTCTGGCTAAGATCTTTTATCCTGCCCATGTTAAAGGAACTTGATACTGAGTGTAATTTTTCAAAGAAAAGATTCCCAGCAGAGAGCTTGAGGAGGTGCCTCTGTTTTTAACCCCGCTTCCAGAAAGAGGAAGATGCAAACACTTCCACTTAGTACATTTGCCTCTAAAGCAAAGGATCGCTTCTGATACGTGATTGCATGGAACTCTTCAGAGCTGTCTGAGGATGGCACTAGGCGGCCAAAGTCTCAGCTGCCGTGACCAGGTGGTGACCAGATGTAAACAGCTGTGAGTCTGCTAGTCAAATCGGAATTGCCCATTAGTGAGCAGAACCCGTGCTAGCCGCCTGACACCTGGGAGCGCCAAGGCAACCTCTCCGAGGGCCCCTCTTTAGTCTCCTTAAAGGAGGGCAGCCCCTGGAGTTGCAATGGCTGCTTTTGTCTCTCCACAGAGTAGACAGGGGTGATGTAAATAGAAACCCTGCTCCCCGTGCACCACGGAGAAGAGGGAATAATGGAGGGCTCGTGCCTCAGGAGTGAGGAGGGTCGTTACCCAGGTCTCCTGCCCTGCCCTTGTCCTCCTTCAGTCTGTTGACCACAGTGGCATCTACTGTCACTGTAGAAAGGAACCTCCCACATCCTGTGGACCATCTGCCCACAGCACCAACAGAGCGGGTGTGGTCTGTACCGCGGTTCTGACCCTCCAACCTGGACATGATGGGAACCCGGGGAGGGAATCTGAGGGGCAGCAATGGCCCCACGAGCTCCCTGAAGAGCCATCGGCTCAGTGCCGTGCTCCACTGAGGTGCAGAACACACCAGGGTCAAGGGCTGAGGGTGAAGTCAGCTCTGAACACTGAGGATCGTGTGGCATGAGCACGGTCGCCCTGCTGTCGGTGTCTTAGACAATCGGAGGTCGTGTAAGCGAACCTGGGCATGAGGAGAACCCCAAAGTGAGGGGATGTCTCCAGAGGAGCACTGAGGATGGTCCCCTCCTGGGAGGGAAGGGCTCCTAAGAGCATGGGCTCATGGGGACAGGCAGGGGCTCAGTGCTTCTGGGCCTTGTCTCACTCAACCCAGGACAGGAACATTGGGAGGTGGTGACAGAGGCTTCTGTGGCCGCGGAAAATGAGGGGGAGCCTGAGAGTCAAGCCTGGATCTGTCCAGGTCAAGGACGGGAGCAGCTCCTGACTTGCCTCGGAGCCCCCAACAGTGACCGCAGGGTCAGACAGTGTCAGGACTTAAGTCTGGTCATATTTGCAGCCTAACCCGCTAGATCCACTCTAAAAATCGGGTCCCCAAATAACATATACTTTATTAACAATGAGAAAACCTGTGGACCAAATGTCCCCTCATGGCCCTGTGGCCTTGTAGGAAAGTCCCCGAAGCCAAGCCCTCTGCCCTACAAGTGCCAGGTCCTGGTCTCCAGGGTTCCAGGAGCTTGGGCTGAGACTCTTCAGTGTGCTGAGACACCCTCTCTGGTCCGGCCCCATCCTTCCTTTCATGACCCATGGGCTGGTATCCCCAGGTGTCCCAATGAGCTCAAGCCCTGATCTTCCAGTTATCACCCCAGAGAGGGGAAAATGCACACTCACTTTTATTTTTTGGTACTCAGAATTGAATCCAGGGTGCCTAACCACTGAGTCACATCTACAATCCATTTTTATTTTTTGAGATAGGGTCTTATCAGTTGCTTAGGGCCTCGCTAAGTTGCTGAGTCTGGCTTTGAACTTGCAATCCTTCTGTCTCAGCCACCCGAGTGGTCTGGATCAAAGGCATGTGCCACCATACTCAGCAAGAAAATATGCAAATTTAAAGAAATAAAGCAAAGTGCTTTATGATATTGGGAGTAATTTTTTTTTTTTTATTTCTTTAGTCCTTGCCAACCCCAAGTGTAATGTACACATGGCTTTCGGATAAAGGTCGACTTGACTTGATGACCGGGAGTTTGGGTGGCTTCTCTAAGATGATGCCTCCTCTCCCTTGGTTCCCTGGGATGGAGCCTGAAGTGCCAGGCTGATGTGCTGGTCTTCTTCGGCTTCATCAGAGAGGCTACACTGAGCCCCGCAGGAGACTGGAAGCCACCGTGGAAGCCTCCTTGGTGAACAAACCTTTCTCTCTCAGCTTGGTCACTGAGGGGCCGCTGGCTTTCCATGCAGGTTTGTGGGCATGGTTCACCAAGTGCAGGCTGCGGGCAGGTGGACTTGGCTGCACTGGGCAGTGTGGACACTGGGGAAAACACTCTCTTGATCCAACTTCACAAGGGACCACCACAACCGCACACAAAGATGTGCGTAAATTGGCAGAAAAACACAGCGTAATAGACCTGCTCATACAGTGCTCAAGGGGACTCCAGGGACCCGCCAATCCATGCAAGAAGAATAGCACATCCTAGTAGGGGCACAGCAAGATTAATCACCACTGCGATGCAGATTTAGCACGTTAGGTGAAAAGATAAATGTGTAAAACGCTGTGTCAAAACCCATGGTGTGGCCCGCACGGCAATTCAGGGTCAGTAATTGAACTTCACTCTAATTATCCTGGGGAGATAATATTAACTTATCGTTGGAGGGAGAGGGTGAGTCCATAACTCATCTCTCCATGGGGCTGCTCGCCACACTGTTATTGAAATATGATGGTTCCATTCTTATCCTGTCATAATGACGACTGATGTGCTTATTTTCTTCCTGCGCGCCTCTGGGGGAAGATGAAATAGTGAGCCAACACTCTTTCTGGCGAAACAGCAGCACTTGCTACAGCTGCCTCCACCCTGGAGAAGCACCTGCCAACGCATAAGGATTCAGGGAGTAGAGCCGCTCCCACCTTGCAGCAGGAGGCAGCAGGGACCCCTCAGGGACCCTTGCTCTTCTCCATGACTGCAGACCTTCCTGGCACAAAAGCAGGATTCTGTGTCTTGGGTCTTGAGATTCTTCAGCATCCAAGCCGCTTCGATTTGCTCCCGTGGCAAGAAGGAGTGGAGATGCATGAAACGCTGGACTCCATTTCCATCTGTGGCTCATGCTTCAGAACACAGCCCTGGCTGCTGGCAGAGGACCCCCATGGCAGCTGTGCCTGCAGGCCCGGGATCCCAAGCCGTCATCCTGAGAAGCATACTTTGTAAATTATGGACAAATGCGGGAGTGAAAAACCTGGCCCCCAAACCTGAAGGGGAAGCCCATTACAGTCACCATGCACACTGTGGTCCTAGGTGTTTGAATGGAGGTTCAGCGATATGGAAGGAAGGGGTGTGTTCCAAAGCCCAGAGGAAGGAGCAGGAGGCCCCCTTCAGGGTACCCGGGAGCCCGGCCCTGAGTGTCCACCCAGGAGAGTGGCCTGAAGGAACTGTCCGATGTCAAGCAGCAGAGAGACTGGAAACCAGTCTCTCCAGAGCCTCTCAGGGCTGCTCCTGGTGGAGGATTTTGTTCTCAGGGAGGTGGTAAAGGATGCCAGGCAGAAGTCCTCCACCCGCCCCTGGGGAAGACCACAGGATATTTGCTATTTTAATTGAGAACAGAAGGCCCATGCGGAACCCGAGATCTCAGGGAAGAGGAAAATTGATCTAAAATGCCTTTCCTTTACTGACTGACCTCTGGGTGCCTAAACAGGGCCAGAGGGCGGAAGTGTCCCTGCCATTGCTGGCTGAGCAGAAGGCAGCTGGCTTCCGGAAGTGGCTCTCCAAAGCTAAACACTTCAGCTGTCATTGTTTGCTCTCGAAAAGAGTCTCCCAGAAAAGCTTCATGTGTGAGAGGAAGTGTTGGAGCAAGAGGGCCACATCTTCTCATTTCCGCCTTCATAGTCTAGTCATCGGAGTCAAAGAAATAAAAGAAATTCTCTCTTCACTACCACGCTGGGATTGCCTTAGCCTGGCAAAGTGCATAGACTTTAAATTTCTGGAAACACAGGACGGACACACTCACACCAACTTGCTAAAATCTGCTTGGATCCTCAAAGGCATCAACAAATTCCAGGGTCTCTGTAGCAAGACAGATTCTCTCTCCATCGCTCTTATCCTGGCACTAGATAACGTGGAGGGTACCACTCGCTCAGTGGAGCAGCCTTCCTGGCAGGGCGGGGAAGGAACAGCTTTCCTATCCACATTTCTTTCTGGGATTTTCTGGCCAGTTTTCACCTTAGCACAGGGAAAAATGCACACAAAGTGAAACCCTTAGAAGCTGGAGAGAATTCTTAAGAGATCCAGGTTATAGGTAGTAAAGGAATTAAAATACCAATAATATAGAAGAGCCACTCAAATTAGCAAATTACACCTGGCTACCAAAGACACTCTTCTCTCTGACATGGAGCCAGTAGGTGGGAAATGAGGTAGTTATTGCGAGGTGTACCCCTTGTCTCCTCAGCTGCCTCTGTGTCCTGGACATCCTTGTATTAGCACAACGGGGCCAGTAGGACGATCTTGAATCCATTAACTTACCCTGACTGCCAATCCTACACAGGATAGCCCAGAATCATTCCCCCAAACCTCAAAAACCTCTTTCACAGTTTCCTAAATATAATTTTAAAACATTGAGTATCTTTAAAGATGTCCCCGTCAGCTGAGAAGACAAAATAGTACTTCAAAAAGATATTAGGTCCATATTTACATGAAAGATCACGACAACCTGGTAAAGCATTGGCTGCAAAGTATTATATATTTTAAGTTCTACGTAATTTATGTTTCCAAATCCTCTCCCTGCCCAGATGCAGTATATAACAGATGCATCCAACATTTGTAACAGAGTGGCTGAGACCTGCTGGCTAAATGGCATGCAACATTCCATCAGTTATAGGCTCAAATTTGTCCTACTGTTCAAGTATTTCTGTGAAAGAATTTCTCCAAGAAAAATCAGAAGGGCATGTGGAAAGGGAAGGTCTGTCATAACTGCCTGGGGTGGGACTGGAGCCCACTCTGGGCTCTCAGGCATGCACAGAGGGCATTCATCTGCTGGCGCCCTGTACTGGGCAGACTCGTCTTATTTATGTGGAGTTCAGTCGTCTACCGTGGGCATCTTCAGAGCTCTGCCGGACAGTGTTATCCACGCTGTGCAGGAGAGAGCTGACTAATGTCTTTTTCTTCCCTCTCGTGGCCCTGGTTTACTTGGGGTTGTGGTCGTGTGGAGTGGGGCTCTCCCGGCTCCTGTGCAGCTAGGTGTGACCTTGGACTCAGTGTCCGTGAGCTGGGTAGTAAAAGCACAGGAAGTGTGCCGCCCCCAGGAAGCATCCTCGAGGATGGCTGTGTCATCGCACCTGCTGGCTCTTGCTTCCTGCTGGGCTCTTGAGGGGGCTCTGAAGACAGGAAGACCTCCAGGAAACACAGGCCCACACAGGCCATGGAGGGCAGAGTACCAACTTGGACCAGGCACCAGCCCTGGGTTGAGCCACTCAGGTTTGATGGGAAACTGTCTGCCAAGGGCCGGAGAGCAGAGGTGGTGGCTGGCCAACCCTGAAGTCCCTGTGGCCATTCTGGACTTGATTTCTGGGCTGAAAAATCATCCACACCCCTATACACAGATGGAAGCTGCAGCTGGGTTCCAGGGACCACAGGACAGGTGAGAGGCTGATTTGGCCCACAGTACACTGGCAGTCTGTTGCCTTATGTGTAAGAAATGGTTTAAAGGTGGCTTCTTCTCAGGTCTAGCCTCCCGGCCTCCACTACTCCGTCGTCATGAGCTCGACTGACAGTCCTCCTCAGGCTCTGCACCTGCAGGCCTCTCCCTGTTCTTTAAGAGGCTGACCCTCTCTGCTCTGGTGTGCCCACTCAACTTCCCCTCAGCCTCTGCCTTCCTTCTCTCACACGCCCGGGACTGTCAGCAGTAGGTCCGAGCAACCCTTGACAGCAGGAGCAAAATGACCTTGACCCTGTGGAATCTGAGTTTGAGGAATCTGTGAAGGCTGAAAGGTGAGCACCTGAGAAGTCTGCATCTCAATTAAAAACAGCAACAAAAAGAGGCCTACTTCACTTTTCCAAAATCCTTTGCCTGCGTTCCTTCCTTCCAAAAGAACTGGGTTTGCTCTTCCCAAACCTTCCATCCCATGAAGACTGGGATGGAAGGTTTGGGAAGAGCAGCAGGAAGCCCCGGCTCTCAGCTCTCACATCCCTAATGGTTCCCACTGAGCATTGTATTCCCAAAAAGGGCTTCACTGATACTCAGATGATAAGAATCCAAAGAGAATCAAACACCTTTCCTTGCAAACTGGGGGGAGGGGTTCCCCAGCAGAGCATGTGACCCTGACCTGGACATGGCACTTGGGGTGACTTTAGAGCAGTTGCTAGCTCTTGATGGGTTTAAAGTGCCCAGAAAGCCTGTCCCCTCCAACCGCAGGTCAGTCATGTCTCAAGTTGCCCTTGTCTTCCTATAGAGCACAGTCTAGAACTGGCCACCTTCTCTGGACCTGCTACCAGTGGGCACGTAGGTGGGCACTGGCCACCACCTATTGTCCCCATTCTGCTCTGGACCTACTGACAAATCTTACTTGAGCAAGACTTAGAGGTGTGAGCTGACTTGAATATTTGTGTTTATTAGTAGTTGTACAAATTTTCTTACATTAACTACAACAACAAAAATCTTCCACAATCAAACTTTGACCAAACCCCTTTACTACAAAGTCCAAGGGAAAATACTGCTTTGAGCAGCATCGTGGTGCAGGGACCCCTTGGCGGCTTCCCGAGCACCGGCTGGTCTACTGCATCCCTGTGATCACAGCCCAGGTCTCTGCTCGCGGGTGAGTGAGCTGATGAATCAGTCCCATCCACATGCTGGCCTTGCGGATCCTTTTCCCCCAATCCTAATAGTAAGAAAAAGTAATGAAGGTGAAAAATGTTATGATGATTATTTTGAAACCACAGTGAAACTAGGCTATGACACCATAGTTCAATGGAGAAAAATGGAATTTCGGCATTTAACAAGGACAAGTAGTTTTTCATTAAAAGAATCCATTAATACTTCATGTTGTGTTGTTTGTCAGGTCTCTGCTCCACTGAAAGTTCTGGAAGGCAAGAATCTCAGGTCCTGTGAAGATCTCAAGATCAGTTAGAAAGGCGTGACCTGAGGGAAGCGTGCAGACTGAGGCGGCCACTTCCAGGGGAGCGGTGAGGAGTGAAGGTGAAGTTCAAGCCAAAGGGCTGGTATCAGCAGAGAGTCCCACGTACCTGCGAGGATGAGGGTGACGAGCCCAGTGAACTTGGTCCAGATGCTGCGTGTGAGTTTACAGTGATGACAAGGTCACGTGCAGGGTAAGCATCGACTCCAGCCTTCTAGTACGAGCATGACTCCGACTCTGGCTCAGGGGCGCCCGAGAGCGAATAAGCCGGGGCAGCCCTAGCCATCGCATTGAGAGGTGACCCAGCACACTCCAGGAGGGGTGCAGCAGAACAAGGGGAAGTCTTAGCCAACAGGCTGTCCTGTAGCCTCCGCTCACTGGGCCTTCGGGGTGCCTGGAGGGGGCTCCCGAACAGTCTGCAGCCTCTTCCCCAGCTCCCTTCCCTCTCTGGAGGAGGCTGCTCCTAGAGCTCTGCAGGTGTCCTGGGAACAGCACTCCCAGCTGCCCCACGGCCTGCAGGCAGAGCCACCCTCAGGCAGAGAAGGCCCGTGGTCAGAACAAGTTCATCACCAGACCCACGAGTGACGAGACCACAGGACAGGTCACCAGCAGGGTCGGCCACCATTATGCAGACATGAAACCCAGTTCTTTTGGAAGGTACAGCTGTTGAAGGAAGGAACGCAGGCAAAGGATTTTGGAAAAGTGAAGTAGGCCTCTTTTTGTTGCTGTTTTTAATTGAGATGCAGACTTCTCAGATGCTCACCTTTCAGCCTTCACAGATTCCTCAAACTCAGATTCCACAGGATCAAGGTCATTTTTCAGAAATGTAACTTGTAACGAAATCTACAGGAAGTTCGTGGAGTCCAGGCCAAAATCTTCACATCAGGGAGGACACAAGATAAAAGGGAAATGATCTGGGATTGGAATTAGAAAGAAGAAAACCCAAACCTATGGGCATGGGACACGCTGGTGTTTAAATTATCGAACTCAGATCCAAAGGAGATAAGTGCTAAGGTATTTAGAGGAAAAAGAGAGAGCAGCCGAGGGAGTCTCAGCAGAGAAAAGAATGACAAGGCTCTGCGGGGACAGGGAAATCAGTGTCCACAACCAGCTCATCATTTGCTCACGCAGCAAACACTTACCTGGCTCTACTGTCTCCTGGACACGTTCTAGGCCACAGGTGCACAGACCCACAGACAGCGCCCCTTCTAGTGGCGGGGACCTAACATACGATTAAATGAATGCAAAATAAATGTGAGGCAGTGACTGTGGGGAAAATCAGCAGGGTGGAGGAATAAAGGTTGGGAGGCTGCTTCTCAGCAACTCCTTAGAGAACACACACTGAGTGAGGGGGCCAAAGAATATAGAAAATTTGATCCATGGATGGAGATGGGTACCACCTCTCTTTCTTTCTTCCTTCCATTCTCTCTCTCTCTCTTTTACTTTTTGTTTTCCTTGAGATGTCTCTGGCCTCATCTATGCTGCCCAAGCTGGTCTCTAACTCTGGAATTCAAGTGATCCTCTTGCCTCAGCCTCCCTACTATCTGGGACTACAGGTGCAATGTGATGCCTGGCTTGGGGCACTACTTTTGATGAATCCTCTCCTTCTCCTCTTCTTTCCTCTTCCTGAATCAAACCCGTCTGAGAAAGGTTTGTGTGACTCTGCTGTCCAGGAGTGGCCAGTGCTTCCCTCAGGAATGCTGGCGGGGCACCATTTGGAGCAGGGGAGGGTAGCTTCTCACCATCTGGAAGCGTCTTCTGGAGAAACACAAAGGCAGACCTTCCTGACAATGTTTTTCATGAAAACCAGCAGGGTTCAGCCCTGGGATAAGGGACGGCTCTCTGACACATGGTGTCAGAGAGGGATTTGATGAAGGAGGATATGCAGAACTATGGACTCTAGGAGTCTCAGAAATCCACACCTCAGCCCTAGGTGCCATCTTACCTAAGCAGCTACATTCATTCTATTCTGTGCCTGCTCTAATCCAGAGCCTCTGTCCCACTGCAGAGAGTTCTGCAAAAGGCACCCAATTCCCAACAAGCCGGCCATCTCTGTGAGTGTCCTGGGAGGGTGGGTCTGCACACGGGGAAGCCAACTAGCACAAAGGGAAGCCTCCCGAGGAAAGTCCAGTCTCTAGAAAGTGCAGGTTGTTTGGAGACTGAAGGAGCCAATTTGCTCAGGAAAATGTTACGTTGGTTGACTGAATATCTGATTCCACTCCCAGGGAAGTTTGTTTCCAGACCTCACCCCAAAGGGATCCCATCCTGTGGAAGTTCCATTGCTCTGACTTCCCAACTGTCTCCTGGTGCTGAAGGTTCTGGTGCCCTCCTCCAGGGCAGGCTGCTGAGGCCCAGATTGCAGTCTTTGTGGGTGTTTGGAGGTCGTGAGAGAAGAGGAAAGAGCAATCCAGAAGTCACCATGGGAGGTGCCTGAGGCCCCACAGCCCCTCTGGATGTCCAGCAGGACAATTCTCCTCTCCAGCTCTCAGTGTAACCGTTCAGCCCTAAAATTGGGGCTCAGAACACCAAGTGTCCAGGCAATTGGCTACAGCTTACCAGCATGACAGGAGCCGACTCTGCCATCATCGCTCCTGGGGGGACCCAGGACTGCACCTCTGGGTCCCCAGGGAGATAGTCCCCTTCCCCACAAGGACCCTAACCCTCCTGGCTCTGGGAGGCATCCTCAGTTCGATCCTTTCTCCTGGCCCCAGACTGCACAATACAGCCTTCCTCAGTTTGTCCCAATCTTATTTGATTAAATGAAGAACCACGATCTTTTCATGAGCGTAGAGAAATATAAAAGTGAAATGGCATTCCATTTAGGACCCCCAAAACATTCTCCTCCCCTTAGAGGAATATGTTTAAATTTTAAATATTCCTTCAATTATGAAATTTTTCTGATTTCAATTTTAGGTCGATATTTTATAACTTTTGAAGATTTCTTACTACCAACATTCATTTCTGGGTAAACTCTAATTTTTCAAAAATCATATCAACTCTTCTAACAAATATGTTAGGAAATATGTAGAAAATTCCTACAAGAATATAGGGGTGAGTACGACAATACACCAACAGATAATTATGTGTTTATGCACTCACCAGTTATTTTTAGAAACATGTCATTTCGCACATCTAAGTGAATATAACAATTACACAAAACAACATGAATCTGGTTTAAAAAAAATAAGAAAAAAAAATCCATACCCCATTGCTGATAGAGGTCTAGCAAGGACGTGAGCAGAGGGGACATTAGCTGAAGCAAAGTAGGAGCCATCAATTTATCACATCTTTGTCACCTAATTATCGTAGCCTACCTATGTTATAAAACACATTGATCACAATTTCAAGCAAGATGGCATATTATAAATGTTAGATTTTTACTATATCACTGACACGGTCAGGATGTCAGTAATTACGGCCAGAGAGTCCCCTGTAGGATCCAGGTCTTTGCTGTTTGTGATTTTCCAAATCATTACACATGCATAACAGAAGCGGCCCAAGTTCAGTAAATTGAGTATCATTCCCCTTCTCCGCTCTCAGGAGCTGAGTGGGTTTATCTCTTTGGGGGAAAGCAGCTCCATTTACATTTACCGACTGGAATGTATAAAAGCCTAATGTCAAGAAATCCATTTGCTCTTTAATAAAAGTTATCATAACGTCTGGGACGCTTGATTTATGGAGAGGCTGCCGTCACCTCTGTGGCCGCCGCTTTCTCCTGCCGCTGGAAACCCAAGACAGGTCATGACATTTACACTAGGTCAGAATAATAATGTCACTCAGATCACGTTCCCGACAACAGCCCATTTGTCTCATTTAAATAATGAGCATGATTGGTGGAAATTGCAGGCTGTAACCCCCACACACACAGGAAATGACAAACATCCCCCGACGAGTGAAAGGCAGACCCTGGCAGGGATGGAGGCCTGCTTGCTCAAATGGCTGGTCTCCTGTTTTCCTCTTTAACCGCCACAAAGCAGATATGATACAAGTCCAGGTGGGTATGAGGCAGAAAAATGAAGACCTTTGGCGAAGCTTGTACTGATAGGAGGCCCTGGTTCTTGGTGGCAGCTGCTGGGCAAGGAGGTGGTGACCCTTTGCAGGGGTGTTTCTGTACACAGCTCGCCCAGCATCAGCCCACAGGATGTGCAGAGGGAGCACACATCACCCTGAGAGCACCCTTGCTTTGTAACTTGCAAAGTTCCAGAAGCAGCAAAGCCACACTGCTGCTATAAACCCACGGCCTTACTCTGCCCACAGTGAATGGCCCCAGCTACGTGCTGACCTGGAGCTGGGCCAGGGAGCCAGGTCACCAGCCACCGACATGAATGGGGCCCTTCTGCAGCCTGCAGCCTCTGAGGAGTCGCAGATCAGGTGTGCGCTCCAAGGATGCTGCTGGTGGGAAAGGGAGTGGAAGAGCTACTGAACTCATGACACTGGTGACAGTCACCTTAGAGGGCCTGCAAACACCACATAGTTCTTCTCACACAACTCTTCCTGGAGGGAGGAGTCACAATGATCATGCTCTTGCAAAAGACCCCGACACTGGGGGTTCATAGGGGTGGCCCTCGAAGGCAAGTTCACCAAGATCACTGAATCCTTCTATTTCTTTTGAAGGGGGCCTTTATTTCCTGTAAGCCAGTGACGGGCCCTGCCTGAATGTGGGGCCCTGGCAGCCAGCCAGACTGTGACTCAGCCGACCCAGGAGCCCCAGTCTTCTCTAGGGAAGTGGAGCTGGTGAGGCGGAGGCTCGGTTTTGGTGTCAGTTGCTCCCACACACGACCCTTGGCAGTTTTAATCTCTCCTCCTCCCTTCCCAGCCTTTACTTGCTGCCTCCCTGAGGCACTGGAAATGGGCCTCTGCTCCTCATGGGTGCTCTGCAACCAGCCCCCCAGCTGGGCTGGATCTGTGGATCTTCCCAACCCCCTGAGAACACATGACTCACATCTCAGGTAGCTAATTTAATGCCTTCAGGATCATTTATTTTATTTTTCAAAACTCTAATAACATCCGCTTTTGTGAATTGCTTTGAGGAACCCATGGGATGATGGGAATGGAAGTGGAAGGGGCATGGAGGGCCCAGGAAGTGAGGCTGGCCTCTCTCTCCTTTCCACACATCTGCCGTCCCCTTTCCAGACCAGCTGGTTCTAGGAAGCTTGCTGGTTCCTGTTCATCCCAAGTGCTTCTGCAGCCCCGTTCCCTCTGCTCACTCTTTCCAGACCTGGATCCCAACGCTGCAACCTCAGCTCCTCCTTGGGGCTCTTTTCCAGGGTCTCCCTCGTCTCCTTCTAACTGTGGTTTTGGAATTCTACTTCTCAAAACTTGAAATGGGTCTGGGTGGTGGATCGGTGGTAGAGCGCTCACCTAGCATGTGTGGGGCCCTGGGTTTGATTCTCAGCACTGCATACAGGTAAATAAATAAAGGTCTGTGTCCATCAGCAACTAAAACATATTTTTTAAAAATCTTGAAATGTCTAAAATGAGTTGTGCCATTGCTAAGCCTCCTCTTCCAAATACATAAATAAATACCTAGAGATAGAGCCAGGCCCTGGGTTCTGCGCTTTGACAGATGAGATTGGAATGCACCCAGCCATCGGTCACCACCCACTGTGAGCTTTCCTTATGTGCATGTCCTTCCTCCTGGGGTCAGTTGGCCACCATGTCCTGTCTATTAGCAGCCAAGATGCACAGGCTCCGGCCTCAGCCTCGGGATGTTTAGTTCACAGCCTGAAGACCCTTCAGACTCCTGCTCTCCACCTCTTGCCACTGCTGCCATCACTATGTGGCCCAGCATGTTTCACAGGTGTCTGTTTTTTCTACAGTTGAGTTCAATATACATTTTTTTCCTTTTCCTGGTTGGGTGGGAGGCTTGTGTTGGGAGGTTACTGGGGATTGAACCCAGGGGCAATCTACCATGGAGCTACACCCCCAGCCCTTTTTATTTTTTGAGTCAGGGTCTTGCTAAGTTTCCTAGACTGCCCTCAGACTTGCTATCCTCCTGCCTCAACCTCCCCAGTCACTTGGATTATAGGTGTGCTCCTTAATCCAGCAAAATGTCACCTGATGTAAAGCCTTCTGAAACTGAATCCCAGCTCCCTGCTGCTCATGGCCACCTCCAGGATGGAAGGCTTTGAGCCTGAGGCCTTGGCCACCCAGTTTCTTGAGGAAGTTTCCTCATGATCTGTAGCTCCAGGCTGGGGTTCTGGACGCGGACTGATCCTGCCTGTACTTATTGGGATCCCAAGGAATACCAAGAAGAAGGCAGAAAGGGACAGAGGACAGAGGGAGCCCAGGAGCCACACCTGGAGTGTGTTCTTCAGACATTCTCAGGACTCAGTCCCTGCCCTCCCACCTGCTCTGCTGCAACCCACGGCTTTCCCACCCTCCCACTCACCTGCCACCCTGCCAGCACCCACCAGCAGCTTCCTCGCCTCAGTAGGCACAGTGCTATGAGTCGAGGCTCCCTGCCTGCTTGGCCATCAGCACCCACTCATGCATCAAGGCCAACGTTGATGGCACAGCCTGTCATGCTGCAGGTAGTGTGGCTTTGCATCCTTGGCCCTTCCGCAGCCTGGAGGCAGGAACTGTCCTTACTCTTAGACCATCATCTGACTTCCTGGCACAGAAAGGAGGAGGTGATTTGTGTTTTTCATGGGACGAAGTCCACTGGGCGCCTAGAGGATACAGAAGTTAGGGGAGCCCCCAATGCCTGTCAGAGAGGAGAAGAAATCTGGTTTGCTTGAACTTGCCAATAGAAGGTAAGCTTCAAAGATTTACTGAGCAGAAGAGAAAGAGGCACTCGGGTCTTAGACGAGAGTATCATTATGTCTGCCTGGCAGGAACAGAGGAATCATGGCCACAGATATCTGAGCAGGACTTGGGGAGGACATTCCCAGGCCTTCTGGGCACCCAACCGACAGTGGGAGTGGGCTCGAGTGCACCCAGAAGGGAGGTGCATCCAGGCCATCCTGGGGTCTGGGTGTTCCCCTCCTGGCCTAGTTCGCTGGACACCCTTGATTTATTTCACAGTCCCAAATGTCTTTCAACCAGTGACCCCTAATAGGAAATGAACCCACCTGCTTCATGATTTCTGACTCCCTGTGATCACTTTGGTGAGACTGATTTTAATATCTCTGGGACCAAAGACATTCTATCCCTGCCCACGCTCTGTTGTGACTATTGTAGAATTTGTAAACAGAGGTTGCTCTGCCCCAAACCAGGGAATCATAAAACAGAAAACAACTCCTCTACTCCATGATTAGTTAGTACGTGGTTATCCAAATGAGGTTTTAATCCCATGCTCTGTCTCCCTGCAAAACAAAGGTGAGCTAAACTGTCTGCTGCTGCCTGAGGGCAGGTGGAAGGCAGTACAGATGCAAAGGCCACCAGGGTGTGCCGGCGGGAGACACTGACATGTCAATCCCGGCTGACTCATCTGATCTTGAGATGCTGCAGGGGTTAACAGCTTCATATGCAACACAGGGCCCATATAGTCCCCAGACACACCTAAGGCATACAAAAGGCAGGGGTGGCCACTCAGTCAGAGGAGGCTGTGGTCACCAGGCACTCAGTGCCATCCTGGTCCCTGACACAATAAGAAAAACAAGTGGCTGTGAGTGACACAACCTGGCCAGGTGTCATAGGAAGGTCCTGGCCTTCTTTCAGGGCACCAGGACCCGACAGGGCAGGGGGGTTCTGGAGGGAGGGCTTCGTGTGCTCCTCACAGCTGGGCAGTGCCTGTCCTGGGTATGGCAAGTGAGTGACCTGCAGATGATGGCTTCCCACAGATTGACTTTGCAACACCTGCACGTGCCCCAGTTGAAACATCCTCCCACTGGGACAACTTCTAGGCTGCACCTAGCTTCAGACTTGAGAAATCTATGTCCCCAGTTTTTAGAATTTTTTTTTTCTTTTTTAAGAGTAACATTAGAGGACCAAACAATTGAGCACAATGAGGTCAGATGGGCTCCTGGGCACACAGACCCTCCGAGCTTCAACACGCAGAAAGTTGATAAAGCAAAGGGAACAGGAAAGAACCCACCAGGGTTACTCTAAACACTGCTTCTTTGCCACTCCTTTCTGATTTTTGAAAAGTCTCTGGCAGTATCCTTGAAAAATTTACACCCATCCTGAATGCATGTCTGCCACATGCTGGAAACACAACCAATGTGATTGTCAGTGGCCCAAGTCACTCAATGTCAGGGTTAATTATGAGAGACGTGACAAAACCTTAAACTGCATGATGACAAAGGAGGAAGACCCTGGCTCCCGTGACTCTCTAATGGCCAGAGGCCTTCGCACTATCAGGCACAGGGGCTCCGAATGGCCTGGGTTCATACCATCACAGCCTGCTGCAGAGGGGGTTACAGGACAGGGTTTTCAAATGGATATGTCTGCGGCATTTCATAAGTTGCTGTTTTCTGTTTTTCTTCCCCCATCTCACAGTATACAAAATCTGCCAATGTGGGCTGTTAATGGGTTCTACCAACTGACTTTGTTAAACACTGGGGCCGTGATTTTGTCAGGACATGGGGATCCTTTGTGCTTGTGACTAAGTCCTCAGGATATCAGCACATGCCAAATGCATGCACAGAGAGCTGTGCATTCCCTCTTTTTTAAATTTTTTTTTAATATTTATTTTTTTAGTTTTCGGCAGACACAACATCTTTGTTTGTATGTGGTGCTGAGGATCGAACCCGGGCCACACGCATGTCAAGCGAGCGCGCAACCACTTGAGCCACATCCCCAGCCCTACATTCCCTCTTAACTCTTGCACCTGCCAGGTACAAGGCCAAGATGTCCCTTGATGCCTCCTGTGATGATACACCTACGGAGCTCGTCACTCTGACACTGCCTCTCTTTCCAAAAATAGCCTCGGCATCCTATATCCTAGCAAAGACATTTCTCCAGAGGGCTTTGCAAAATAAATAACTGCTTTTGTTTAAAACTGCCAATCAGCAGAGAGCCCCCAACCCTTCCTATCTACAAGATTCTCTCTGGAATTCAGACTGCATGGGTATTGTCTCACTGAATAAAAAAAGAAAATCTGAAAATTGCATCTATTTATTAAAGCAGTTTAAAACTTCATGTGAACTGTCAAATACTCCTTTCAATATATGTGTCTTTATGTCCAACACATACCCTTATGAAGACTAAAGCAATTAATTTGGGTAGTGGATATTTTCTCTCTGATATTGTACAACCCCAACAAGGAGCTCAAGAATGGTCACTTCAGGGACTTCTAGAGAGAGGTGGGGTGACCATCTCTTGATACCCTAACAGTCGTTTGTGATAACTAGAGCATTGGCTTACCACGACACTCCTGGGAAAAGGGCAAATTCAGAAGAGGATCCAGGAGGAGTTTTGTTAGAGAATTGCATGTAAATATTAATCAGAATGTGGGCCCATTGGAACATGAAGGAGGTCTGTATGCTGAATACTCAGCTTTCCACCATGCTGGTGTATGAGCGCCACATCTAAGCATTCCCGTGGAGACTCCTGGAAAAGCAGGTGACCAAGAATTCACTTCTTGAGCTTCCAAAGAGCTGAGGAGAACCTGAATGGAAGCCCCTGGAACATCCTTGAATGTTCCTGAATCCAAGCACCCAGGAGAGCACAGGGCTCTGCTGCTGAGACCTGAGGACAGCAGTGCCCACCTGTCCGTCTTCATGTGTTGGGGAGTCAGGTGCCCACTACATGGGCAATGAGACTCTGGTCTCTGCCCCATCTTTACCTAAGCCTCCCTGCAAGTTTGGACAGCAAACCCATCCCAGGAGTGAATGGGAATGAAGAGTTAAGAGGGAACGCATCTTTGCTGCCCCTGTTAGTTTATTTGCATTTTATGTGTAATTGGTCCTGACTGCTCACCTTCCATAAGGAGGAATAAACATGGTTTTGGGGATAAAGAGAAAGGCTTGTGATGCCAGGCAGAAGCAATACTGCCAGTGTAACTTTAATAAAGATGCTTACCAGAGGGAAATGTCAAGGACGCTCAGGCCACCTGTCCCAATTGTCATCCCAACACCAATCAGAAAACTCCAGGACCTGTATCTGAGTGAAGAGGTTTAAGTAGGAATAGTTAAGTATTATCTGAATCTTTGGGGTGAGTCAACCCCTTTGACCAAGTGATTCCCTCCTGACTCATGAAGTGCGATTCCTCCCTGGAGGCCTTAGGTGAGCTTTTAGAAAGAGTGGACTGACCAGGGAGCAGACCCCTGCAGCAGCTCCAGTCATAGGAGGTTGCCTGAGGCCAGGTCTCTGGAGATGGAGAGTTTGGAACTGTCCACTCAAAACAATGTGTCATCTGAAATGGCAACAGTGACTTCATTTTGTATAAAGCTTTTAAAACGCAGGCTGAGGGATGTGTTTTATTAGCTTATTGCCCACCTGCCATTCAGACCACAACACCCTCACTGGAGAAAGCAATTAATTTGAAATGCTCCAAGGATCACTTTCAGAAATGAGCGTTCAAATGTAGGGAAGCAAAGGGGATATAAATAAATGTTATAGGGATGTGGGGCCATGAGCACAATGCACGCAGATCCCTGGATTCCTGGGCTTAGATGTGTGAAGGTTTGCACACACCACACACATGGACCCTTTCTAAATGAAATGGCTTGAAACTCACCTTGCAATCAGTATGTACATTTTACTCTGTTCGGTGATGAGCCCAATGTGAGGTTGCAAAGTTAAGCACTCAGACCTTAGGAAGATGTCTCTTTCATCAGCACTTTGCTAATTGTGCATTTTCCTCCACAGCTCTGGGTAGTGTCAGTGGGTTTCAGATCATGGGGTGAACCTACTGCGTAATAAGAAGCTTGTTGTTGGCCTGGATTCTCTCAGCTGCCTGTCAGTCAGTCAGGGGAAACTTATGGATTGACACCTTGAGATCTCACTTGAGGTCTCTCCAGTCTGGAAAATACCTCAGATGCCAAGTGTGCCCTGCCATTTCACCATGTGTTACAGTAGAGATTTTGTGGAAAGATATTTACCATGTGCTCTAAGGAGCCTGTTTCCACCCATCACTTCCTGTGGGTGGTGAGCAGCTCTTGTCCTCCACCAGGGATAGGGAGGACATACTCCAGACGCCCTATTACATCAGTCCTGCTGTCCCTGCTAGACTTCCCGTGCCCTTCATGCTGCTATTGCAAAAAGATGTGCAGCATGTTTAACATCCAGTGGATCCATTTACATCAAGGGGCCTTTCTAGAAATAATTGCATGTATGAAAACAGACTGTTCTCATGAATTAAATAGCACGAGATACTATTACTATGGAAAAAATAAAAGTAATTTCATATATTTTAATGTAATTTTCTTTCTCAGATTATTTTCATAAATCAATAGTCATCTTTCAAAATCTTGTTTGTTAATGTAAACCTTTCATTTATTTTTCCAAGTATTTCTAAGGCATTTCATTTTGAAGGGTCAAAGATATTTGAAACAAACTGGATATGAAGAAGGTCACCGATAATCCTAGATACTCTGGAGGCTAAGGCAAGAGGATCGCAAGTTTCAGGCTGGCCTAGGCAATTTAGCAAGATCCTGTCTCAAAATAAAAACAAATAAAGGACTGAGGAAATAGCTCAGTTGTAGCACACTTGCCTAGCATGCTTGAGGACCTGGGTCCAATCTCCTGTGCCAAAAAAAAAAAAATGGCTTTCAACTAGAGTTTCTGAATATTATTTTATAAATAAAATTTGTTTTATTTGGTCCATAGCTAAAGATGAAATAATAAACTTTGGGGGAATTTCTTTTATGTTTGTAGTAGTTATTATTAGCTATGGGAAAAATAAATAGTTGAAAATTAAGGGGGTACATCTTCTGAGAATCTCTATGTCTAATATGATCACTCATCTGTGAATCAATCTAGGGAAACACAGAGGAATTGCTGTGATCTCAAGAGTTCTCTCATTCTTTGTTACATAATAAGGTGTAGTTCCCTTACTGATTAATCATAATAATTAATAGTCACTACACAATTGTTTAATAAGGCGTAGTTCCCAGCTAAGGCAAAGGAGAAGGAGGGGAGGACAGAGAGGAATGTGTGAAAAGCGTCTGAAAGTTTTCAGAAGAACCATTTTGTTTACCTTTCAGTCATGCAGGAAGCAGGAGAAAGTACTCACATCTTTCATCCTCACTGGGTCACTCAACTTGCTCAGAAAATCAGAGAAACCTGGAGTAAGCTTTCCCAAACTCCTCTGAGCTAGTGTCTTGGCTGTAGCTGGGAGGTGTGCAGGCGGCAGGCCAGTAGGTTTGGCCCCTGGAGGGCTCCTAAGAGGCCAAGTGAAGCGCCCTGGGACCCAGGCCACCCACAGCCCCAGGGACCAGTGGTGTAGACAGAAGCAGCCCTGCATTTGCCTGGAGGACTGTTGGGTCTCTCTGTAAACGGTGGGTCCCCAGAGTGGGAAACACTTTCTGCAGGGATGCTGAGGTCACATGTCACTGGTTGGGTCAGAGACCCTCAGGTGGAAAGGCGAGCCACTCCTTCTCCCCTTGCAAACTTGAATTAGGGGAAAACCAACATCACTTTGAACACCCTCATCTCCCGCGGGAAGTTCTGCTTCCGCGTCATTTCTCGGGCCTTGTGTACATTCCCTGAAGGATCTAACATGTTTCCTGATGCTTTTTTTCCAAATGAAAGTCTCCCGCCAGGTGAGATAGACAGGTGACAAGTACATGACACACCCACACTGTCCCATCTAGGAATGCTCCAGAGTTGAGCAAAACAATCAACTGAACAAACGAAACTTCCACTAGGAGAAAATAAGACATTAAACTACCACAGCTGGATATCCCTGCAAGCCATCATCTGAGACACTGATGCAGTGACAGGCGGCTGCAGTCAGTACTCAGGCCCATGAGTACGTACCTCACAACTGCTCTCTGATCACGGCGGTGCTCTAGGACACAGCGCTGACCAGTGAAGAGCTGGGGTCCTCCATTACATTTTTATGGTGACTTCAGTCTATGAGGTGGGTGGCATTATCGATGCTTCCTGGATTACAGAATATATTCTAAACTCTCTCCTTCACATTTAAAAATAAAGATTTTTTTTTAAA
Organism: Spermophilus citellus; assembly: GCF_964194105.1. Lineage (NCBI taxonomy): Eukaryota > Metazoa > Chordata > Mammalia > Rodentia > Sciuridae > Spermophilus > Spermophilus citellus. Next base: position 285,377,159 of record NC_138182.1, on the reverse strand, counting down.
TCTTTATTTATTTATTTTTTCGGCAGACACAACATCTTTGTTGGTATGTGGTGCTGAGGATCGAACCCGGGCCACACGCATGCCAGGCGAGCGCGCTACCGCTTGAGCCACATCCCCAGCCCAGCCACATCCCCAGCCATAGAGAATGTTTTCTGAATTGCAGTGCAGAAATGTGTGGGGCCCAATTGTCCTGCCGAGCAGAAGATTAGGTGGAAGGTTATGGAAGGCTAGGGGAGTCTGTGCCTCTCGACACCGTGGAATAGAGGGAATGCAGCTGCTGAATACAGGGGGAACAAGACCTCTGTCTCCTCCCCTCCTCCTCTATTAGCCTTGTAGAATTTTACTTTGCTCATTCATTTAATACATATTTTCCCCCATGGGGCTCATTTATACATGAATATGACACATTTTATTGTTTTCCTCCCTATTTGGGATGGCAGTTTCTTGGAACATGAAGGAAGCACAGACACAGAACGGGTCAGAGATTGTGGGGAGCGCCAAATGCAGGCTTCAGCAGACCCCTCCCCAGGAGACACAAGAAGAAGGCAGGCAGGGGTGCTAAGACTCACCTTCTCCACCCTTGTAGGGCAGGGAAAAGGAAGGGGCTGGGGACAAGGCCAGTGTGCTCAGGTGTATGGGAGGAGCATCAGGGAAGGTGGGGCATTCCACAGTGGCAGGAACAAGGTGTGAGCCCACCTGTGGTGGTTCCATCAACATGACAGGGTGTCCAAGAGGGAGCTCCTGGGAGCTACTGCCTTGCTCTCTCCTGAAGCCCTGGGTGGTGCTTCAGCCCATGAGAAAGTGTTCCTAATTCCACCGTCCGAAGATCAGAACACAGTGTCTGAGAACCACTGGGGCGAGACGGGGATGATAACAGCCTCTAACTCCCTGCCAGCTTTACTTCTCTTCTCCAGCTGGCTTAGGGATTTGATTAACGCTTAGGGATTTTAGTTCAGCATATTGTGTGCAAATAATTACTTTGCCATTATGTGGATTTTTAAAAGAATTCTACGAGTTAGTTTGTGCAATGGTCATTTTAGGCCTATGCTGTGGCAGAACAACATGGCAGGAGCCTGTGGTGAGCAAAGCTGCTGACCTCATGGCAGCCAGGAAGTTGGGCAGAGAGAGAGAGAGAGAGAGAGAGAGAGAGAGAGAGAGAGACAGAGAGACAGAGAGACAGAGAGACAGAGAGACAGAGAAAGGGGCTGGGGAGACCTACTCTTCAAGAGCACACCCCCAGTGTTCTACTTCCTCCAATCAGGAGCCACCCGTAAAGTCTCTACCACATTTCAATGGCCCAGGAAACAGTCAATCCCTAAATGGATTAATCCACTCCCAAGGTCAGAGTGCTTTTGATCCAGTCACATCCCAATGGTCCCTCCTCTGCACAGTGCCGTACTGGGGTCCAAGCCCTCAACACATGAGCTCTTAGGGGACATGTAAGAGACCCTGGAGAGATGAAGAGATGGATGTGAATGAGTAGATCACCAAAATATTTTGATCTGTTCTTTAACTATTTGACAACTGATTAAAATAATTTATAGATTCGCATCTATAATTTTATTTAAAAAAGAGGTACCACCAGCTATAGGGGGAAGATAAATGTAAGGGCAAAGACATCAAGACCTGTGGTGGTCCTTCTGACACCCACTCATTACCCTTGTGCCAGTGTTGACACCAATCTCCAGGGAGAAGCAGAAGGGGTGGTTGTTCTTATCCTTGGAGTTCTCCAGAGTCTACATTCATAAAGGACTTTATCCTAAGATTTGGGAGCTGGCTAAAAAGAGACACACTGAGACTGTTTTTTTCCATATTGTAACAAAAGACAGCAAAACCAAATGCTTTGTAAAAACATCATTTCCTTCTGGAACCAAATTCAAGAAGGAATTTATCATGTGGACTTGGTTTGAACTGGAAAATATCACCAAGTAATATTTTACAAAGGATATGAAGATCCTGTTTGAACTTGAGATTTTTATAACAAACATGTGCAAAAATAAGGGATCTGGATGATGAGATGTAACATTTTATTTCTGAAAAACTAACTTTACACAGAAACAAAATCTGAAGCATGAAGATAGATGGCTACCATGCCATTAATTAATGTCTGAAACATAACTTTTATCTGTCACTTGACAAGTCCTTGAACATAGTCAATAACCATTCAAACTTTTTCTGGTTAGTAAATGTTATAGACTAAATGTTTTTGTTCTCTTAAAGTTCACACACTAACCTCTACTGTGGCTATATTTGGAGACAGAGTCAACAAAGAATAAATCAGACCAAACCTAGTCATTTATATGAGGTCCTGATCCAGTTAATGTCCTTACAAGCAGAGGCACCATAAATGTCATCTCTCTTTCCACCCGTCTCTGCACGTACACACCAATGTGAGATCGTGGTAAGAAGGTGACCATCTGTGTTGTGGTCTGGATACGGGGCATGCCCCAAAGCATTTGTGTTTCTGCAAGAATGTTCAGAAGCGACTGGAGTCTGAGCACCGTAACCTAATCCATCCATCCTACTTTGATGGACTAACAGGGTAGCAACTGTAGGCAAGTGGGCAGGCTGGAGGAGGTGGCTCACAGGGAGTGTCCTGGAGGGGTTGTTCTTCCTGTGGCCCTTCGGTCCTGCTCCTCTGTCTGCTTCCTGATCCTGCCGTGAGGAGGGCAGCTTCCCTCCACCACACCCTGCCCCATGAGGTTCTGTCTCCCCGTGGGCTCAGAGGTATGGAGTCAGCTCGCTGTGGACTGAGACCTCTAAAACCAGGAGCCCCAAAGAATTTTTTCCTCCTCTAAAATTGTTCTTGTCAGTTCTTTTGATCCCAGAAACAAAAAGCTGACAACACACTGTTCATTTCTTAACCGACCCATGGTGTTCTGTGACGAGCCTGAGCAGTCGAACACATCCAGTGACTAGATCCTCATTCCATGTGTGCCTTGGTTTTTTTTTTTTTTTTTCTTATCTGCCAACTGTAAGACTCATGTAGACAGAGACTTTTATCTTCTTTGCTAACTGATTTCCCAGTGTCAAGAACATGGCTTACCCATAGGTGCATGAATGTTCTGGAACCATATTATAAGTCCCCTCTAAGCCTGCTCCCCTTGGTGGTTAAGCCTTGGATACCTGTCTGCACCCTCTTCCTGAGCCTTCTGTTTCTTTTTTTTTCTTTTTATTTTTTTTATTGTTGGTCGTTCAAAACATTACATAGTTCTTAATATATCATATTTCACAGTTTGATTCAAGTGGGTTATGAACTCCCATTTTTACCCCGTATACAGATTGCTGTAACACATCAGTTACACTTCCATTGATTTACATATTGCCATTCTAGTGTCTGATGTATTCTGCTGTCTATCCTATTCTCTACTATCCCCCTCCCCTCCCCTCCCCTCCCCTCCCCTTTTCTCTCTCTACCCCCTCTACTGTAAATCATTTCTTCCACTTGTATTATTCTTCTCTCACCCCTCCTTTCCTCTTATATGTAATTTTGTATAACCCTGAGGATCACCTTCCATTTCCATGAGATTTCCCTTCTCACTCCCTTTCCCTCCCACCTCTCATCCCTGTTTAATGTTAATCTTCTTCTCAAGCTCTTCGTCCCTACCCTGTCCTTGGTTACTCCCCTTATATCAAAGAAGTCATTTGGCATTTGTTTTTTAAGGATTGGCTAGCTTCACTTAGCATAATCTGCTCTAATGCCATCCATTTCCCTCCAAATTCTATGATTTTGTCAGTTTTTAATGCAGAGTAATACTCCATTGTGTATAAATGCCACATTTTTTTATCCATTCATCTATTGAAGGGCATCTAGGTTGGTTCCACAATCTTGCTATTGTGAATTGTGCTGCTATGAACATCGATGTAGCAGTGTCCCTGTAGCATGCCTTATTAGGTCTTTAGGGAATAGACCGAGAAGGGGAATAGCTGGGTCAAATGGTGGTTCCATTCCCAGCTTTCCAAGAAATCTCCATACTGCTTTCCAAATTGGCTGCACCAATTTGCAGTCCCACCAACAATGAACAAGTGTACCCTTTTCCCCGCATCCTCTCCAGCACTTGTTGTTGTTTGCTTTCAATGTGTTCCATAGAATCCGATACGTTGTGTCTGTGTTTTCATTTAACTCTAAGAAGTTTTTAATTTCCTCCTTGATGTCTTCTAAAACCCATTGCTCATTCAGTAACCTATTGTTCATTCTCCAAGTGATGCATGATTTTTCCTTCCTTCTTTTATCGTTGATTTTCAGTTTCATTCCATTATGATCAGATAAGATGCATGGTATTATCTCTACTCCTTTATATTGTCTAAGAGTTGCCCTGTGACATAATATATGATCTATTTTTGAGAAGGATCCATGTGCTGCTGAGAAAAAAAGTGTAACTACTTGATGTTGGGTGGTATATTCTATATATGTCAATTAAGTCTAGGTTGTTAATTGTGTTATTGAGTTCTATAGTTTCCTTATTTAACTTTTGTTTGGAAGATCTGTCCAGTGGTGAGAGAGGTGTGTTGAAGTCTCCCATGATTATTGTATGGTGGTCTATTAGACTCTTGAAATTGAGAAGAGTTTGCTTGATGAACATAGCTGCACCATTGTTTGGGGCATATATATTTATGATTGTTATGTCTTGTTGGTGTATGGTTCCCTTGAGCAGTATGTAGTGTCCCTCTTTATCCCTTTTGATTAACTTTGGCTTGAAATCTATTTTATTAGATATGAGTATGGACACTCCTGCTTGATTCCGCAGTCCATATGAGTGGTATGATTTTTCCCAACCTTTCACCTTCAGTCTATGTATATCTTTTCCTATCAAATGCGTCTCCTGTAGGCAGCATATTGTTGGGTCTTGTTTTGTGATCCATTCAACTAGCCTGTGTCTCTTAATTGGTGAGTTTAAGCCATTAACATTTAGGGTTATTATTGAGATATGGTTTGTTCTTCCAGCCATATTTGTTTATTAATGTTACTAAACCTGATTTGTTTTCCTCTTTGATTACTTTCCCCCCTTTACTGTCCTACCTCCCACTGTTGGTTTTCAATGTTATTTTCCATTTCCTCTTCCTGTAATGTTTTGCCAAGGATTTTTTGAAGAGATGGTTTTCTAGCTGTGAATTCTTTTAACTTTTGTTTATCGTGGAAGGTTTTAATTTCATCTTCCATCCTGAAGCTTAATTTCGCCGGATACACGATTCTTGGTTGGAACCCATTTTCTTTCAGTGTTTGAAATATGTTATTCCAGGATCTTCTAGCTTTCAGAGTCTGTGTTGAGAGATCAGCTGTTATCCTGATTGGTTTACCCCTAAATGTAATCTGCTTCCTTTCTCTTGTAGCTTTTAAAATTCTCTCCTTATTCTGTATGTTGGACATCTTCATTATAATGTGTCTAGGTGTGGATCTCTTATGATTTTGCACATTCAGCGTCCTGTAGGCTTCTAGGATTTGGGATTCTGTCTCATTCTTCAAGTCTGGGAAGTTTTCTCGTATTATTTCATTGAATAGATTGCTCATTCCTTTGGTTTGGAGCTCTGTGCCTTCCTGTATCCCAATGACTCTTAAGTTTGGTCTTTTAATGTTATCCCATATTTCTTGGATGTTCTGCTCATGGTTTCTTAGCAGACTTGCTGAGCTGTCTATGTTCTTTTCAAGTTGAAATACTTTGTCTTCATTGTCTGATGTTCTATCTTCTAAGTGATCTACTCTGCTGGTAGTATTCTCAATTGAGTTTTTAAGTTGGTTTATTGCTTCCTGCATTTCTAGGATTTCTATTTGTTTGTTTTTTATTACCTCTATCTCCCTGTGAAATTGATCTTTTACTTCCTGGATTTGTTTATGTAGTTCCTTGTCAAAGTGATCTTTCATTGTCTGATTTTGCTGTCTCATGTCTTCCTTGAGAGTCCAGATCATCTGAAGCATGTATATCCTGAACTCTTTATCTGACATTCCATCTGTTGCAGCTATTACCTCTTCTAGAGTTGAGTTGACCTGCATTGCTTGTGGTCCTTTCTTTCCTTGTCGTTTCATACTGCTCGCATTTCTTTCTGCTTGGTGAAACTGTTGTGTTTTTGAAATTTCCCCCCTATTTATTTATATTGCTCTTGTATAGTTGGGAAATCTCCCTTGCAGGGCGGGTAGTGGCTGCTCCTCCTCTAATTAGGGTGATCTGTCTACCACGCTGGTCGGTCGCAGGTCTGCCCACCCTGCGGGCGCAGGTGGCGGTTCTGCTCTGTCCCCACTCCAATTGTGGTGACGTAACTACCACGCCCTCGGGTCGTTGGTCCTGATCCGGATGTGGGCGGCGGCTCTGCTCGGCCCCTACTCCAATTGGTGTGACGTGTCTACCACGCTGAAAGGCCTCTAGGCCTGTTCCGCCGGTGGGTCGCAGGTCTGCCTACCTTGTGGGCTCGGGCGGCAGTTCTGCTCAGTTCCCATTCCCAGTGGGGGTACCTGACTGCCTCTCCAATGGGTCGCTGGGCCTTTTCCGGACACGGGCGGCAGCTCTGCTCCACCCCCACTCCAACCAGTGTGACGTGACTGCCTCGGTGCTACTTGTCCACCACGCTGGCAGGCTACCGGTCCTGTCCTGCCAGTGGGTTGCAGGTCTGCCTACCTTGCAGGCTCAGACGGCGGCTCTGCACAGCCCCTACTCCAAATGGGGTGACTTGGCTACCGCGCCGTCGGGTCGCTGGTCCTGTTCTAGGCGTGGGCGGCTACTCTCTTCGGCTCCAGCTGCAGTTGGGGTGTCGTGATACCACGCCGGCGGGTCACTTGGACTGCTCTGGGCGCAGGCAGCAGCTCCACTCTGCCCCCCTGGCCCCCACAGCACCCAGCAGGTCCCGGACCGAGAAGCAGTCACCGCAGGTTCCCCAGCCCTGGGCCAAAGCAGCTTCGGGAGCCAGAACCCGGCCTCTCCGATCCCAGCCATGCTCTTCTAGGAGCAGGCTCCAAGGAGTGACCCCCGCGGGTTCCCCAGCCCCAGGCCAAAGCAGCCCCGGGAGCCAGAGCCCGGCCGCTCCAAGCTCTCCGAGCTCGGTGCACGCTCCGCTGGGAGCAGGCTCAAAGACGCAGTCCCCGCGGGCTCCCCAGCCCCGGGCCAAAACTGTTCCAGGAGTCAGAGCCCAGCCGCCCCGAGCTCAGCGCACGCTCCACTTGGAGCTGGCCTCAACACGCAGTCTCCGCAGGTTCCCCAGCCCTGGGCCAAAGCAGTCCAGGGAACCAGAATCCGGCTACTCAGAGCCCGGCGCACGCCTTGCCAGGAGCGAGCCCCAAGGAGTATTCTCCACAGGTTCTCCAGCCCCGAGCCTGAGCGATCTGTCTGTGAGACGCAGGCAAGTACCAGCCTGAAATCACCTGTTCCGTAGCTGAATGAGCTGAGATCAGTAGAAAACAGGGATGATTATATCAGCTCTCCAAGATGGCGGCTGCTGCCCTCCTCCGTGGTCCGACCGGTGTCGAGAATCGAACTGGACCGCTTCTCTCCTCTGTCTCAAACTCAGCACTAAGCACGGCCATTGCACCACTGGCAGGAGCCCCCAGAATCCGCATTGCTGCAACCCCGTTCCGGCACTCGCCGCTTCCCAGAATGCGCCACAGACTCCAGCTGCGGGGCGGTTCGCAGATCAGGCAATGCGACCCTCCATGAGGAGAAATTGCCCGCGACCGAGCCCCCGCAGCCGAACCTCGCGCGATGGAAATCCGTCCACTAGATTCTGGAGCACCTCAATTTCACTGGAAATTCCCAACAAGATAGCCTTCAGCTGTTTCCCCTCGTCTTTCTCCCGCACAGTGATGCGGCGCACTGGGGTGATGCACTCCCTTCGCCGCCATCTTCAGGAATCCTTCTGTTTCTTTTGGAGGCTGCCCCTTGTGTTTCTTCGCTGGACTGCTACAGAATTTTCAATTCTGCTTCTATTAGATTATTATTGTTAGATATGACCTTTTCATTACCACTAAATTGCAGAGATGATTGAGATCCCATTTTTAGACACACATCTGCTATATTTATATAGTCCTTGAAAAGCCAAGAAGAGTGGATTTGTTCTTGCACTCAGCTCTGCACCTAGTACTAGCCCCACAAGTGCAGTTTCTTAGTTTCTCTGCACCATCTGTCAGATTGAAGCAAGGACCAGAGCCCCTCTGTCACAGGGAGGTGGGAAGTGTGAAATGGGGTTTCAAACCCATGGCCTGGAGCCATGTATAAGGGGGGGAGGGACAGAGCACCTGAATGTCCCACTCATGAGTCTCACCTTTCCTTCCTGCCATTTCTTTATATTCTCTAAAGGAGTCTCAGGTCCTCAGTGGAGACCCGGGTGTCCAGGTGGAACCTTTGTAAGTTGGGCAGTACTGGGATTTCACTGGCTGCCACTTAATACAGCGAAACACTTCACCTTGAATGCGTTCTAGGATCTTCAAGAGTGATTGCTGACTGCCAGGAAATAGTGATGTATGAAAAATTCCATATGTTATCCAGGGTGAAGTGACATCACTCCTCTTCCACGTGCTGTTTGTGGCTGCTGGTGTCGGGTGCAGGGCTACACAGATGAAGTGAGCCAGGAACGTGGCTCTGGCTGTGACCAAGAAACACGATGGTGGGTGACGGTAATGTCCTGCTGTTTGACTCTCCTTTCGCCCTTCCCTCCTCACCTTCTTGAATACACTGCTTTCAGTATTTTGCTGGCCAGGACACAGCCCACAAAAGGAACAGAAACGGTTCCTGTTCACTGTCTACTTTTCTATTTATTTACTTTCACAACAAATGTGTGCTTTTGACTCAAAGAAAGCCAACAATGGGGATTTCTCATGAGGTTTAGTGTGAAGAGATGACCAGGAGACTCTCTACCACTTCCAGGCTGACCTCTGAAGACCCTGTGGAGAGGAGAAGGTGGCTAACCTGCGGTTGGCACCCCACACCCAGAGCGAACACTTCAGCAGCCCAGGGTGCTCTGAGAACCTCTCCAGAGAGAACCCGAGCATGTGTGCTAGCACGGCAGGTCACTGCTCTTCTGGAGACGGGTGAGGGCCCGAGTGACATGCAGAGACCCTTCTGCACCTGTCCAGGCTGCAGAAAGACTGCAGGTGCTGAGCTCGGCCATCCAGGGGTCACATACAGGTGGGTTGCCATCCACAGGAACACCAGAGCAGGGAGGCACTGTTTGGGTCAAGCCAGGTGCAGCAGTGTGCAGACTGTGAGCCACAGGAGCAGGCCAGCGGGTCCTCCAGGGAGAGCTCTGCTCCATTCTGCGGCCAACACATAGGCAGCCATTGGGATTTCCCAAAGCTGCTCCCAGGTCCATGCTAGAAGCTGAAATCAGATCAGAGGGCTCCTTGGCCAGGAGCGGGTGGCACCTCAGCAGGTGGCCCTGCTTCCGCACTCCAGGCATCCTCTTCCTTAGGGTGACAGTGGTCATCTCTTAGGCTGCCCCCTGTGGTGTTCATCCCGAGGCTTGCCCATGTTCCTTACTTGAATCAGTGCCACGCACCCGTATGTGCTCTTCTGGTTGTGGTGTTCTGCAGCGCTGGCTTTCTAGCTGGACAGCAGAGAGGGAGGTGCTGTGTGAATGTCCTACTGACGTTGTGAACATGTGTTGCTATTTTATATTTGGCAATAACTTTAGTTCAGCTACACAAGGTCTCTGTCCTTGCAAATTTTGAGAGCAATCAGAACTTGTGCCCAAACCCCATGGGTGCAGCCCTGTGTGGTGCACCCGCCCTGGGCTTGAGTGACTTGGAGGTGAAGGAGATGGGCTATGGAGTAAGCAGGGCTTTCAGTTCTCACGGGGCAGCATAGCACAGTGCCAGGACACAGTGACAGCCTAGGGAGGAAGTGGTTATGATGGCTGGCCATTTAGGGACCAGACCCAGCCAGTGGAAGCTTCAGTGGGCATCCAGCCCTCCTCCCATCCAGCCCGCCTCCTGCCGTGGCGTTGAAGCTGGGCTTCCCGGGAAGGGACTGCAGTGTTGGAGCTTGTTTCAAACTGTCCTGAGCACACAGGTAGAAATGAGAGTAGTAGCAAGAGAACATCATGGATCTCTGTTTTGTGTATGTTTATGTTTGCCATTTTGGGCACATCCACAGACACAGGGTCATCATGTCCCAGTTGCTCAGATGGAGGAGCAGAGGGCCACCCTGTGAAGGACAGTGGACACAGGTCCAGTCCTCCTCCCTCTCTCCATCTTGCACTGCAGCAGGAGGGCCTGGAGGCAGGGACTCCCATGCTCCTGGAGCAGAGCCTGCACTGGGCAATGTGGAGCACGGAGCTCTGCAGGGGAGTTCTGGAGGGAGACTGCAGGCCCTTGAGCCTGCCTGTGTGGCCTCCCAGCCCTTCCCATGTGCATGGCTGACTGATCTGGAAATAAGCATCTCAATGCAGGAAGAGGCAGCTCATTTACTCAAGTGGGGGGATCTCTACCCTGCCTGCAAGTAAGACTGTGTTCCTTGAGTATCAACCTGGCCCTGGTGCCTTTCTGACCTGTGCTTAGAGACATAAAGTACAGTTCAAAGAGCATCCTTGATAACTTCCTGATGTCTCTGGGATTACTCAGTTCCAAAAACGTGGTATGTGGATTTTATCTTTTACTTGACGTTAGATGTACCACATGTGAGAGAGATACGGTCCCTCTCTGGGAAGAAGAATGTCTGCGTGGAAGTGAAAGGCTTGGGAATGTGATGCACATGACCCAGAACCAGGTCCTGGAGACTGAGTCATGGAAACAGAACTCTAGCTGGGAGGAGGTTTGAAGCTACACAAGGGATTAAGGGTAGATGGTAAAATCAGGTCACTTCTTTAGTGGATTTATATCATGCTTATTAAAATAAACTCAATTTACCGTAAATATGAGAAGGACTCCTACAAATAGCAGAAGTCCAGCCTCTCCCTGAGCTCTGAGGCTGTAAGGGGCTGGCTGTCAGAGAGACACTAAGCACTGGGCTGAGGAACGCACCCCTGGGGGCCTGGGCAGGCTCTGTCAGTGGTTACTGATTTACTTCTAGACAGCGTGGCTATCCTGGGAGAGATCAGAGGCATTCGGGCCACAGAGGAATGCTGCTGCTCACCCTCACGACGGTTTGGAAATGTCCTGACTGCAGCCAGTCCTGCACCCCGCCTTGGATGCTTCAGCAGTCACTGGTGAGAAAAGCTGCTTTGACAAGTTCAAGATCCCTCAAACCAGTCTCCTCCACCACTCTGAGGCATTTGGCATGAGAAGGGGAGGCAGACACTGATGAATCCAAGATAGCATAAGGCAGCTTCCTTCCCAGGCCGTAAATCTCCATTAGACGCTGAGAGAAGGGACACGTTCACTGGGTTTTATTATAATGTGAGCTTGGTCTCTCATTCTCTTTTCTTTGTTTCTCTTTCCTTTCTAATCTACTGCAAGCTACATGATTAGGTCCTTTCACCTGTCCCGGGGACTGTCAGGGACAGGTCAAAATATGCTGCCCTGCAGTGAGTTCGGTTTCCACATGTTCCACCTGTGCAAAAGCTCCTCACGTGAACTCTGGACTGGAGGCCCAACTGATCCCACCAGGCAACGCTCCTGGGCTGCCTCCAACAAACACTCTTGTCTGTAAGGAAGAGCAAGAGAAAGTCTGACGGCACTGAATGCACTGGCTCTGAAGTACCTGCTCCTGACCTCAGTTCCATCCCAAAGAGCAAATTGCCACCAATTATAGACGGGGGATGTGGTGGGGTGAAGCCACACCCAGGGGTTGAGTGCACAAAAATCCCCCTGTATCCACAGTCCTCTGCTTGGCACAGCCCAGTGTCACACTGACATACAGCAGGCGCTCGGCAAATCTGGGGCGACTGCAAAATTAGTGATGCTGACGGCATTTCTTCTCGCTTTCTTAGCAAACAATGCACACAGACATGTGGTTTTTAATTTTAATATCTGTGAAAACAAGACATATTTTCCCTCAGCAGGTAACGTGTTCATAGTCTCATTATAGAAAACGATTTTGGTTCCTGAGGGTTTAGGCTCATTATCAGTCCCTGATGGCCAGCTACACCCTGTCTGTCCAGCACCAAGGGAAATGATGACAGTCCCTTGGATGGTTCGTGAACCTCCACTAACACGTTTCTCAACTGTGTCCTTGTTATCTGTCTGTTGGTCTCTCCTTCAGCAGGATGTGTTCACACGTATAAATCACCTTGCTAGATGATGTGTTCTCTGATAGGACAACGGGCCTCCCTACACTGAGACCCAGGAGGGGCTGCAGTGTAGGGGGCCCAGTGGACGAGATCATCCTTCCTCCTTCTCAGAGGCCCTGGGAAGAAGCTGAATGGGCTGGTGCTGGGCACTCCAGAGGCCGGAAGGATCAGGAAGCTCCTGAGCTCCGTGGAAAGCAGGATTCTGAGAGCTCCACCCCAGGCAGAAAGTGACCCGAGAAGTGGGCCACCTGTGACCGCAGACACCAATCAAGGAGTAAAGTGGAATCGAAAGGGCACTGAGTGTGAAGGAAGAGTTCAGTGTTTTGAATTGTTCGAATTTTTGAAAATAGCGTGATCAGTTAGAAAAGATCTCCAAGTCCGCATCTGAGCCGCCAGGTCTTCCTGACACACGTCACGCGTCACTCTGGATGTCAACGCGCTGCTTCCTTTTGTTTTGACTTTTAACATTTGCTTTTTCACAATATTTTTTCTGATCATCTGAGCAAAAAAAAAAAAAAAAAAAGAAAAGTAAAGAAAAGAAAAGTATGCAGCACTGGCTTTATGTGGTATTTTATTCACGTCACCTGGAGATCACTTCGATAATGTGAAATGAAAAGTATTGAAAAAATAGTTTAAAAAATAGCACATCTACACAAAGCTCTTGAAAAAAAACCAAACATTTTCCCAACACTGTATAATTGAAACATAAAGAAGTCCTCTCTCACCATGGTTTTGGCTGCGCTGGGTCTGCAGGATCACTCCTCACTCAGAAAGTAGCAGGACAGCAGTCGTCACCCAGGAGCTCAGCCTCAGGGACAGCTCCTCCTGGCACGTGGCCTTGGCCAACTCTGCTCCTAGCACATCTCTGTCCGCCTGTGGAGGCAGGTGAGCAGCAGTCAGGAGAGGTCTGGAAGGTGCTGGCCACGTGGTCTGTCTGGCTCAGTGGATCTTTGAAAGGGATTTCTGTTTTCAGTGAAGTTGTGTCCCCAAAGAGAGGACTTCTCCTGGTACCTGTGACTGCAGCCTCATTTGGAAGTCAGTTCTGTGGATGAAGTTAAGATGAGGTCATCAGAGAGGACCCTGATCCAGTACGACCTTGTCTTTACAAAGGAGGGAATTTGGACATATTCACACCCCCACACACGGGAATTGCCACATCAAGGTTGGAGCCATGGTGTCACAAGCCCAGGAGTACCACAAGCAGAAGAGGGGTCAGGGGTCGGGACAGGTCCACCCCAGAAGCCCATGAAGGGAGCCAGGCTCCGCCATCACCTGCATCCGGGACCTCCATCTCCAGTACTGGGAGAGATCACAGTGTGTCCCCTAAGCCACCAGGCCTGTTGCAGCTGCCTGAGCAGACGAATGCCCACCTCTGAAACCCCACCTCTGAAAGGACGTTCCTGTTGAAGGGAGCACGGGAGGTGTCCACAGGTGAAGGGGCATTGGCTTCTTGGGCGGTGGTGAAGCCACCTCAGCCTGCACTCGCAGTTTGACTCTGTGACACCCGAGAGGAAGGGAGGGCTGAGCACTCCCTGGGGGCCTCGCTGCTGTAGATGTGATCTTGTGATCTCCCTTCTGGGTCACCTTGTTCACCTTCTTACCTGGACAGGCTCCCAAAGCCCCTCAGCCTGCTTGGCCCTCTACTGTGGTGGCAACAGGGGTAGGGCCTGGTAGCACAGATCCCACGCACCTGTTGACCTCAGCAGGGCCCATCTCCCCACTGGATTCCAGCAAGGTCATCCGTGGCTCTCGGAGGCAGTCTGGAGTTTAGAAGCATCCCTTCCGTCAACGTCAACATGTGCTCCTTTCAAAAGCACCAGCACTTGGGTTCTGTGGGCCGCAGCGTTTCTTGGCCAACTCAATAACTAAAGCTGCCAGAGCACTGTGCTCTGTAAAGTACAGGACACGCATTCCTACTGTCCCCAGAATTTGTCAAAGAGGCAAGAGACAGGCCAATGGAGCTGTCACCTCCTTGGCACCAATACATATCTGATTTAAAGTCCTGGTGCTCAATGTCCATGGGCAAACTTGCAAATGAAAGAGAGTGGGCACCGCATGGCAGGAGGGAACGGTGCTGCCCTGAGACAAGTTGCTGGGCTGGACATTATGTCGACTGGACCCCAAGGGTTTGTTCACACTTCTAGGTGCCTGGTCCCAAGAACTTTCTGTACAAAGCAGAAAATGCATTTAAATTTTTTTTTTTTAATTTGTTTTAGTCATTTGCTCATGTCAGTAGAATGCATTTATGTATTTTGATATATCATACATAGGTGAGCTGTAATTCCATTTTTCTGAGTGTACATGTTGCAGAATCATGTTGGTCATGCAGGCACATACATACATACAGTAATAATGCTGTTTCATTCTACTGTCTTTCCTATCCTCACATCCCCTCCCCTTCCCTCCCTTCACTTCCCTCTACCTAATCTAAGGTCATGCTATTTGTCCCTCGTGCCCCCCACCTTATTGTGAATTAGCGTCTGTATATTAGAGAAGACATTCGGTCCTTGGTTTTTGTGGGACTGGCTGATTTTGCTCAGCATGCTCTTCTCCAGCTCCAGCTCCTGTCTGTCTCAGGGGATCTCTGCATGTTTTCTGATCTTGCCTCCCACTTCTCTCCATCTGTATGAACCACCTCTCCTGACACCCGATTAATGTGTCTGTGTTAGTCACCTGTGTTGTGTCACAAAGGAACACACACTTTTGTCACCTCAGGTTTTGCAGGTCAGGGGTCTGGGCCTAGCTTAGCTGTTAAAACGGACCCCTCTTCTGCTTGTGGTACTCCTGGGCTTGTGACACCATTGCTCCAAACTTGATGTGGCATTTCCTGTGTGTGGGGGTGTGTGAATATGCTAAATTCCCTCCTTTGTAAAGTCAAGGTCGTAATGGCTCAGGGTCCTGTCTGATGACCTCATTTTAACTTCAACTTTGCACAGGAACATTAAGGACCAGGTCTTCTAAGTTCTCAAAGGACTGAGGTCCAGCTGTGGCAGGCCCCCTCTCATCTGGAAGTGCAGGTGGCAAGAATCCACTTCCGGGTTCCTCCCGTCATTGGCAGCATCCTCTTCCCTTGGGTTGGAGAACTCGTGGCCTTTTCAAAGCCATCAAAGATGGAAGTCCGTGCTGCTTCCCCTTTCTCCCTGCTAGACTGGCATTCAGAGGACATTTCTGGTGAGGTCAGTCCATCTAGGATGATCACCTACTGTTGAACTTGAACTCGGTCAAGTAGAGAACTGTCTCAGTATGTTTGTGCAGCTGTAACAAAATATCTAAGACCAGGAAATTTATAAATAAAATAGGTTAAATCATCACAGTTCCAGAGCCTAGAAAGTCAAGGTCAAGGTGCCAGCAGTTCACCTCCTCATAGAAGGCCCAGGTGTCCTTACACGGCAGAAGAGAAAGCAGATCAAGGCAGCCCTTGGAGGTCTTTGATGAAAGCATAAATCCTACTTATCAGCGTGGAGCCCTTGGGGCTTCTGCTTCCTGAAGGCCCCGCCTCTTGATACCAGCACATGGGGGTTCAGTTTCATCAGGAACTTAGAGGGGGCACAAAAGTTCTCACCACAGAGGACCTTTATTGTATCTGCAAGTCCCTTCACTTCTCTGTGATGAAGCAGACTCCCAGGAGCCATAGGCCGGCACCTGATGGTTCTGCCTAGGTGAGAAGCACTGCATGAAGGCAGGTTCTGCCAAGTAGAACCTAGTGCCCATACACCACTTTCTTCTCCACTCACCTGCTAACAGACACTTGGGCTGAGTGTGAGTCTTGGCTATTGTGAACAGTGCTGAGACGGACACAGGGTGCAGATGTCTTTTTGACAGGCTGGCCTGGAATCTCTTAGATACATACTTGGAGGAGGGGTTGCTGACCCTTGTGGCATTCCCTTTTTAGTTTTGTGAGCGCCTGCATGCAGTTGTCCTTGTGCTGACGAACGTGATTCCCATCACCAATGGGCACGAGCTCCCTCTCCTGCACACCCTTTGGAGACAAGCCGTCCTGACAGGAGTCAGTGTACTGCGTTGTGGTTTTCATCTGTGTGTGCCTAGTGATTAGTGAGGTGAAGCATGGTTCCTTGGATCTATTCACCACTTTATGACTTCTTTTGAGAAATGTCCATTTGGGGCCCTTTCCTTAGCCAGTGGGCTTGTTTTCTTTCTGTGTAGTTGTATGAGTTCCCATGTATTTTGGATGCATATGTATGATCTGAAGGTATTTTCTCCACTCAGCTAGTCATTTTCTCTCTCTTGCTTTCTTTGTAGTGTAAAAGCTTTGTATTTTGATGCAATTACATTTGCCCATTTTTGCCTGGGCTTTGGGGACTAAAACATCACCGCTCAGGTCACACTATTGTTTATTTCTTCTCCTATGTTCTTTCTAGAGCTTTCAGGGGTTTGCTGCGGTCTTTAATACACTTCGAGTTGATATGGGCATGTAGTGTGAGATAGAAGTCAAACTTCATCCTTATTGCATATGAATATACAGTTTTCTGAACATTAATCAAGGAGACTGTCCTTTTCTCAGTGTGTATTCTTGGCATCTTTATCAAAACCCAGTGAACTGTCCACTATGGGGTCACTATGGCATCTCAGCTCTCTTCCATAGGCCAACGACTGTTTTATTCAAGTACCATTTACCATTCTCTTTTTTTTTCCACATTTTTTTCTTTTTATTGTTGGTCGTTCAAAACATTACATAGTTCTTAATATATCATATTTCACAGTTTGATTCAAGTGGGTTATGAACTCCCATTTTTACCCCGTATACCGATTGCTGTAACACATCAGTTACACTTCCATTGATTTACATATTGCCATTCTAGTGTCTGATGTATTCTGCTGTCTATCCTATTCTCTACTATCCCCCTTCCCCTCCCCTCCCCTCCCCTTTTCTCTCTCTACCCCCTCTACTGTAAATCATTTCTTCCACTTGTATTATTTTTCTCTTACCCCTCCTTTCCTCTTATATGTAATTATGTATAACCCTGAGGCTCACCTTCCAATTCCATGCAATTTCCCTTCTCTCTCCTTTTCCCTCCCTCCTATCATCCCTATTTAATGTTAATCTTCTTCTCAAGCTCTTCGTCCCTACCCTGTCCTTGGTTACTCCCCTTATATCAAAGAAGTTATTTGGCATTTGTTTTTTAAGGATTGGCTAGCTTCACTTAGCATAATCTGCTCTAATGCCATCCATTTCCCTCCAAATTCTATGATTTTGTCATTTCTTAATGCAGAGTAATACTCCATTGTATATAAATGCCACATTTTTTTTATCCATTCATCTATTGAAGGGCATCTAGGTTGGTTCCACAATCTTGCTATCGTGAATTGTGCTGCTATGAACATTGATGTAGCAGTGTCCCTGTAGCATGCTCTTATTAGGTCTTTAGGGAATAGACCGAGAAGGGAAATAGCTGGGTCAAATGGTGGTTCCATTCCCAGCTTTCCAAGAAATCTCCATACTGCTTTCCAAATTGGCTGCACCAATTTGCAGTCCCACCAACAATGAACAAGTGTACCTTTTCCCTGCATCCTCGCCAGCACTTGTTGTTGTTGGACTTCATAATGTCTGCCAATCTTTCTGGAGTGAGATTGTATCTTAGGGTGGTTTTGATTTGTATTTCTCTGACTGCTAGCGATGGTGAGCATTTTTTCATGTACTTGTTAATTGATTGTATGTCCTCCTCTGAGAAGTGTCTGTTCAGGTCCTTGGCCCATTTGTTGATTGGGTTATTTGTTATCTTATTATCTAATTTTTTGAGTTCTTTGTATACTCTGGATATTAGGGCTCTATCTGAAGTGTGTGGAGTAAAGATTTGTTCCCACAGACCCAAAAGGTTCTACAAAGAAACTATCAGAGCTAATAAATGAATTCAGCAAAGTGGCAGGATATAAAATCAACACGCATAAATCAAATGCATTCCTATATATCAGCAACAAATCCTCTGAAACGGAAATGAGGACAACTACTCCATTCACATATCCCCCCAAAAAATAAAATACTTGGGAATCAACCTAACAAAAGAGGTGAAAGACCTATACAATGAAAACTACAGAACCCTAAAGAGAGATATAGAAGAAGACCTCAGAAGATGGAAAAATATACCCTGTTCATCGATAGGCAGAACTAACATCATCAAAATGGCGATATTACCAAAAGTTCTCTATAAGTTCAATGCTATGCCAATCAAAATCCCAACAGCATTTCTTGTAGAAATAGATAAAACAATCATGAAATTCATATGGAATAATAAAAGACCCAGAATAGCAAAAACAATGCTAAGCAGGAAGTGTGAATCAGACGGTATAGCGATATCAGACTTCAAACTATACTACAGAGCAATAGTAACAAAAACAGCATGGTACTGGTACCAAAACAGGCGGGTGGACCAATGGTACAGAATAGAGGACACAGTAACCAATCCACAAAACTACAACTATCTTATATTTGATAAAGGGGCTAAAAGCATGCAATGGAGGAAGGATAGCATCTTCAACAAATGGTGCTGGGAAAACTGGAAATCCATTTGCATCAAAATGAAACTGAATCCCTTTCTCTCACCATGCACAAAAGTTAACTCAAAATGGATCAAGGAGCTCGATATTAAATCAGAGACACGGTGTCTGATAGAAGAAAAAGTTGGCTATGATCTACATACTGTGGGGTTGGGCTCCAAATTCCTCAATAGGACACCCATAGCGCAAGAGTTAACAACTAGAATCAACAAATGGGACTTACTCAAACTAAAAAGTTTTTTCTCAGCAAAAGAAACAATAAGAGAGATAAACAGGAAGCCTACCATTCTCTTTTAATTGCTTGGAATCTGGTAGTGTGATGTCTCTATTTGTTGTTGTTGTTGTTGTTGTTGTTGTTGTTTTGCTCACAATGGCCCTGGTTATGTATTTATTTATTTACCTATCCATTTGTTGTAGTTCCATGTGAATTTTAGGATTTTTTTTCTATAAAAAAAGGTGCTGGAATTTGGATAGAAATTTGCACAGAATGTGTAGATCTCTTGAGGTAGGGTAGACAGTTTAACAGTATTAATTCTTTGAATGCCTGAACATTGGCTATATTTTCATTCATTTGTGACTTTTCAATTTCTCTTATTAATGTTTTATAATTTTCAGTTTTTATGTCTTTTACCTCCTTGGTTAAATTTATCTCTAAGTTCTTTTTAAAGCTACTTTAAATGGGATCATTCTCTTGATTTCATTTTCAGATTGTTCATTGCTAGTTAGTAGAAATGCTGGTGATTTTATGTGCTGATTTTTTAACCACCAATTTTACTGCATTTTTATTATTCATTCTTTAGATATTTATGACATATTCAGGATTTTCTATGTACAAAAGATCATGTTCTCAGGAAAGAATAACAGCTTCACTTCATCATTTCCTACATGGATGTCTTTTATTTTTTCACTTGTCTAATTGCTTTGGCAATGACTTTTAAAACTATGGTGATCAGAAGTGGCAACAGTGGGTTTGTCTTGTTCTGAATCTTAGCGAGAAGGATGTTTTGATCTTTCACCATTGAGTGTGATGCTTGCTGTGTACATACAAGACTTTTATTATATTGAGATATATCTTTCTAATCATTGATTTTTTTTTTTTTTTTTTGGAGTGAGGATTGAACTCACGGGCACTTGACCACTAAGCCACATCCCCAGCCTTATATTATATTTTATTTAGAGACAGGGTCTCACTGAGTTGCTTAGGGCCTTGCTTTTGCTAAGGCTGGCTTTGAACTTGAGATCTGCCTACCTCAGTCTTCTAAGCTGCTGGGATGACAGGCATGTTCCACTGTGACCAGCTCATTAAATGTTTTTGTCATAATAAATATTTTTATCATAATGCTTTTTCTGCCTATAAGGAGATGATCATAATGTTTTTCTTCCTCCTTCTGTTAATGTGTTATATTGTACCCACTAGTTCACTTGTGTTGAACCACCTGAGTCCTGATGATAATTCCAACTTGATTGTGGTCAATCATCCCTTTGATGTGCTGCTGAATTTAATTTGCTTGTACGTTTAAAAAACCTTGGCATCAAGAATATTTGACTGTTGTTTTCTTGTGGTGTTCTTCTAAGGTTTTGGAATAAGCCTAACAACTGAGCTCGAAAGGAGACTGAGCACATCCTCTCCAAGTTTTTTTGCAGGAGTTTCTCAAGACTTAGTGTAGGTTCATTAAATATTTAGTAAACCCAGGCAGTGAAGCCATCAGCCCCTGGGCTCTTTTCTGATGTAATATTTTTTAGTCAATCTTACCCATTTTTGATCTGTTCACATTTGCTATCTCTTCACAATTCAGTCTTGGTTGATTTTATGTATACAGGAACGTATTCCTGTATTCTAATTATCTAGTTTTGGCATGTGATTGTTTATATCAGTCTTCTGTGATCCTCCACATTTCTATAGCACATCCATTGTGGATTTCACCGTGTGACTACTGTGGGACTCACAAAGGACACCTCACAGTTATGTCGGTCCATTTCAACTAATGACAGCCTAATAGATTGTCTATGTGCCTGCACCCCACCACCCACATTTCATGTTTCCAAGCCAGAATGTGCATCACTTGGTAATATGTGTCCCATGATAGTTTGTTTTAGCTACAGTTGTACTAGCAGCTCTGTCTCTGAACCATCATGAGGTATGAAATCTTCAGATACTCAGTCATCCGAGTCCCAGCGTATTCAGAGTAGGGCTTTATAGGACTCGTGCCATTGAGGGTTGTGCTCTTGTAAATTTTTGGTTGTTAATGGGAGGCCATTCACTTCAGCTCAGAAAACTCCCTCCAGTGGCTCCTGCAGGGCGGACTAGTGGCGGTAACTTTTCTTCATTTTCATTTCTTTGGGAACACTCATTGCTTCACAATTTTGGAAGATAACTTTATGGGTAGCCATTCCTGGTGGGAGGTTTTCTTTTTTCCCCCTCACTTCAGCTCCCAGGATATGCCATCCCACTGGCTTCTGGCTCAGGACCGGAGCCGGGTGCTGCTCTTTCTCAAGACCACTGTCAGAGCTCTGCTCCCAGGCTGAGCTGCTGGGTGGGTGCTGCAGCCACCTTAGGGAGTCCTGGTGTGTTCTCCAGTGAGTTGGTACCAGTTTTTGAGCTCAGCAGGTGAACATGGTTGCAGGAAGAGGTCTGAAATCAATTGGATTGCTGATTGAGAAGGATGTGACTCCCTGCTTTATTTTGTAGAAATGCCTGGTTGGGGTTTGCCTATTGCCTATGCAGGGGTTTGGAGTTAGCTTTGAGACTGGAACTGAGCCCTGTTAAGACTTCTGGGAATGGATGGCACGTCTAACCCCTCCTATGCAAAATTCAATGTGACCATCATCTCCTTCCCTGGGCAAGGTTTCAGGATAGAGTCTGAGGTTGATTCTGGAAGCTGGGTCTCTATGATTCAAAGCACAAAAAATTTGGTAAAATTCTCACTACTTCTGAGAGTGACCTGCTCAGCTTTGCAAGTGGGCTATGAAGTTAGCTGGTGCTCCTGATCAGGCATCACCACTGAGGGGTCCAAAGAGCTATCACTAAGACCCGCATGCTGTCCCTGCAAGCTTTGCCTTGGTGCTTTGTTTTCACTTGACCCCAGGGGGTGCAACCCTGCCAATTCCCCTTGTGCCTCCCCCAGAGGTGAGGCCGGAATGGATTTCCTAGGAAGTGTCTAGGGGTACTGGCCAGCCAGGTGAGAGCCTGCCTCCACTTTCTGTTCTGTGGGTACTGTGGATGCTAGAGAATCTTCTCTGTGTGATACATTGCCTCCTTGGGGCAGGAGAGACAGTTAACAGAGACCATTCCTCTTCCCTTTCCAGTTTATAGCCACCCAGGTGACTCTGACTTTTTCCCAGCTGTTTGGTTTGGGGAGGCTGTCATCAGTTTGTTATTATCTGTTGAGCATTCATGGGGCCAGTGCAGCCTGGGACCTCTTCTCCCCCATGCTGCTGACATCACTCCTGAGAAGATCCGTGGTGACTTGTGATGATTTACTTGTTCACAGTGAAGAGGATGGAAGCATCATGTGTGTGGGTCTTACTGTGAATCGGCTACCTGTCAATCACGTTTGTATTTGTATTTACACATCTGTCAATCATCTAACTGCTATGGACACCTGTTGTTGGAGTTGGCGTTGAGACTGGAACTGAGCCCGGTTAAGATTTCTGGCAGTCCGTGACTGTGATCACCAAGTTAATGAAGGTAATGGGGACACAGAAAGTGGACCTTCCTTTAGGAGATGCTTCCCTGGTGGTGGTGTGAGGGGAGCAGGAGCAGAACATGGGCTTCCCATGGAGCTGAGGTGAAGAAAATCAGGGCTCAGAGGCTGAGGTGCTTGGAATTAGCAGGTCAGGACTCTAGAGGAAATGTAGCAACAGAGAGCGCCCCAGAAACCTTCATGGGTCCCTCAGTGCTCAGCTGGACTCCAGCCCACAGCCTGCATGTCAGGCAAGGCCTGAGGCCAGAGGTGAACCAGGGGGAGCCAAGGACAGCCTCCAAGGCATGGGTGCTCCCAACAGCCATTGTGGGAGACCCAGCCCTGATCCCCCTCCCCAGGACTCCCACGTGCTTTTGGATTGACTCAGGGATCCTTTATTTATTTATTTATTTGTTTATGTATTTATTTATTTTAATCATGCAGTTCCTCCTGTCTCCTTTCAACATAGAAGACAAAATGATCCTTTTAAACTTAAACCACATCACGCCATTTCTGTGCTCAAAACCTCCGATGATGCTTGATCCCACTCACAATAGAAGCCAACTCTTGCAGGGGCTGCAGGCCCTGGGTGGTCAGCCTGCTCCTTCCTCACCCTTGTTATTCTTTGGTGTCCTCCCACTCCCACCTTGGAGCCCTGGGTGATCCGTCTGCAGGCAACAACCCTCCTGTGGGAGCTCACTCCCCTTACTTCACTGATGGTCTGTTGAAGATTCAAGGCCCTCTCCCACTCCCTGCCTTCCTCAGGCTTTGCCCCTTTATGGACCTCTCACTGCCCTCTAGTCCACAGTCAGATTTCATATTTCTTGTTCAAGTTTAGTCACACCCTTCAGAAAGCAAGCTTGATGTGGTAGTGATGCATGTCCATCAAAGTCATCCTCACCAGTGACCCCCAAGCCCACAGCACTTCCTGACACACAGGAGGTGCTCAACAATGTTTGCCAAACTATTGAACAAGTGGTTAACCCTGAAAGCCACCACTCTGAATTGAATTAGCCTATCTCTAAAAGTCTGCAACCCCCCTGCAAGCTGATGGACTTCCTGGCCAGAGCCAGTCCTCCTGACCAATGCGGGGGTGTGGAGCTGCGCTGGGAGGCGACTAGTCTCCTCCCTCAGCCTCACTCCCCTCTTCTCCCTGTCTGGGTACGAATATTTATTGCAGGTCAGCAGGAGATTAGCATTTCCAAGTTGTTACAAGGAGGATCCCCTGCCCTTTTGTCCTGGGCCAGTTTGTCACTGAAAAGTGTCACAGTTTAATCTGATAAATGGCAATACACTCTGCAAATAAATCCAGACCTTGCCACAGTAATCAGACCTTTAAAGGTGAATTAAAACTGTTTTACTGTGAAAGAGGACAACTTTGGTTTGACTGAAGTTTCATTTTCTTTTGTACCCCAAGAAACACATTTGCACCTCCGCTCAATCACACACATGCACACACATGCACACATACGCACACACAAACATGCACGGACATACACACATGCACAAGAGTGCAGACAGGTACATGCATGCACACACATGTACACATCAATGCACATACACACACATGCACATACAGGCATACAATGCAAACAGACATGCACACATCATACACATGCACACACATGCTCAGACATACACACCTGCACCTGTGCACACACAGGCACACACACGCACAAAGCACATGTGCACACTGGCCTCAGGCAAAGTCTCTTCTTGGCATCTGGAGCATCCCTGGAGGCGGGCTCTGCACTGCTGCTCATCTCTCCTCACTCACGTCCATGCAAGCCTTGAGCCACCACTTCCATGGCTGTCGGGGGTCATCACGACAGTTATTCCTGTCTCCTGCTCCTTTGGCTTGGAGACCCCACTGCCCCCCCCCCCCCCCAGAAAGGACCCTGTGAGCTGATGGTGACGTGGTTCCCACAATGGCAGAAAATGCAGCGATGCTTCAGAAGCTGCAGGAGCTCCTCCCGGGCTCCATCCAGCTGCAGTCCTAGGACTCCCATGGGGGGTGGGGTGGGGTCAGGGAAGCAGGGAAAAGGGCAGGGCGGATACACCAGTGTCCACTCCATTGCCTGTTGGAACGAGGAGTTGAGGGATGTGTGAGAGTGCCCCTCAGCTGACAAGGTCGGGGGGGAATCTTGAGTGGCAGGGCCTTTACTTTTCTTTGTTTTCTCATGGTAGGAAATTCTATGTCCTATTTGGTAACCTGAGAGCGACATGGTACCTAGGCCATGTGCTTCCACTAAATGCTGGTGAATCTTACTAAGCAAAAGTAAGATCTATTACTCTTTAATATAAAATAAAAATGAAAAATAGATCCCGGTGAAATAAGGTACAGAAAAACACTGCAAATAGCAAACAGAGGGGCTCCTCCTTGTTGGGAGGCCTCAGGACATCCCTTCCTGGCTCCCGGGTTACAGTTCCTTCCTGTCAGTTTTTGGCCCCCACCATCCAGGGGAGTTTATTCCTTCTTGATCCCTCTTCATGTGACTTCCAAGTGGCCATTCAGCTGTGCACACTCAGTACGAACTGAAAAACATCCACAATAGTGTTATTTTTACTCACAGTTAAGTTGCTTTTAGTTTGTTTGGACAGAAAAAAAAATTCTGGAGAAAAAAATTACTCTAATTTGAGGAATTCACCCCGATTTAATCATTTGTTTAGACTTTGGGGTGATTTAGTATTATTTGAGTTTGACTGTTGAAGTTCCACTTCCAGGATACAAATAACCTGTCAATTTTGTGGACACCATTTGCTAAACAAGAAATAAGCAAAGTATCCTGAAGCAATAGAAAAAGTAAGGATTATAAAATCACTGATTTTCCTAGAGAATTCTAAAGAAGTTGAGATGAATTAAAAAGAGACCATTGGTTAACATTTGTTTCTTCTCTGTGGCAGGGAAAAGTAAAAGAGCAGTAAGCTCGTTGGTGGATGTCATCTGCCACAGCCTGGGTTGGCTACATGATCACACTGGTTCTTCAAAGCCCCAGACCCTGGCTTCCTGACAAGATCCAGAGAGAGAACAGGAAACAGGATACTTCCTCGTCCTGAATTTTTCCTCAGGGTGTCAGAGCCTAGAGCAGGATTCGCTCGACCTTTGAACACTCCTGGTCTCACGACAGCTGAGGTTCCACTGGGTTTCCTGAGACACTCCAGCTCTCAGGATCTCCCCTCTGTCCTGCGCCTTCTCCCAGAGACCATCTGGCTTCCCGTAGCTCTGGTCTTCCGCCTTCTCTCCCAGCCCCTAGAAGGGGTTGGTAAACCACAGCGTGTGCAGCCATCTGCCATCATTTTGCCTGTCCCCTCTGGAGGTTCTCTCGGGGTGCAGGGTGGACTCTTGCCCCAGCCAGGCCTGGCAAGTTGCTCACCTTTGATTTTTTGTTTGTTTGTTTGTTTTTGTTTTTTTTTTTTTGGTGGTGCTGGGGATTGAGCTCTGGGCCTTATGCCTGCAAGGCAAGCACTCTACCAACTGAACTAACTCCCTGGCCCTAAGTTGCTCACCTGTGAGAACACAGGGCTGTTTCCAAGACTGAACTCTTCCTGGCGTCACACGTGTTCCTCTATAAGCTTCCATCTCCAGATCCACTCCACTCTCTGACGGCCTCACTGCAGTAGGTGCCTGAGATGGAAAACCTTCCATAGTCAGCTCATGCCCCTGGGAAGCATGGGCACAGCAGGTCAGTGATGAGGGTCCCCAACAGTCACCTGAGATACAGTCGCCGTGAGAACCGCCAGCTAGAAACTCTGTGTTTAAGATAATTGCATGTTTATTTTTCTCTTATGATAAAATGAATGATTGATGATCCTAGAATTTAGTTGTCACAGAAATAAAATTCCCAGATGATAAAGAGTTGAGACATATACGTATATATAAATAGATATGGATATATACAAATCCCCTATATATCTTCATGAAAAACCTTGCTATTCTCATCATTTAGAGAAGAATCAAGTTTCCACTTAGAATCGCGTGCTCTTTGGAGAAGATGGCTTGTTTAGGGAAGTTCTTCTTGGAGGCTCCTCTTCCTCCTTAGCCCATTGCTCTGTTGACAGGATGACAGGAGTTTCCTTGGTGGCCCCACCAGCCTCCCTTCCTCATGTGCCTGAAAACATATTGGTCAAAGATTGCTTTCTAGTAGGGGGCCAGGGGGCATCCTGGGGAGAAAATGACCCACACCCCTTCTCTGTGCCTTCCTGGCTGGTGGGCCAGGAAGAGACCTGCAGGGAAAGTGTGTGTGAGGAGATGGGAGGCCTCTTGGACCAGTTATGACCCAAGGCGCACAGAGCTCCGTCTCCTCCACCCACGGTCACCCTGGCAGCCATGGTGAGGACATGGGCTGTGGTCTGGGGGCTGAGTGTGGGGCCTGGAGAGGCCTCTCCTGTAGACATGTGCTCCTGGATTGGGCTCCTCTCCTGCCCAGGCACCATGAGGGGCAGGTGTGGAGTGAGAACCTGCCCTGCAGGCCAGGGGGCAGGGGCACAAAATCCCCAGGTGGCTGTTTCCTTCAGGTTGAGCAGATCCTTCAGAGCAAAGGTGGTCCAGCCCTTTCCCCAAATCCAGGCAGAACCCCAGGCCCCCTGCTCACTGTGCAGGCGTGGCCTGTCCTGTGCTTTGAGTTCATCATGGGAATGGTGCTTTCATAAGACTCCCCTCCGTGTTCACACAAAGTGGCCTCAGCTCACGTCTCACACTTCTAGTTTGCATCTCTGACACCTCACTTCTGACGTGCAGTGAGCCTTGATGAGAATCACACAGGTTGCAAACATGCATCCTGGGGTCCTGGGTGTGAGCTTTCAAAGCAGAGTTCCTTGTGAGAGGGTGACCCCATACAGTACACGGAATTGATCATTTGCCCAAGAGTATCTATATCAGGATACTAAGTCTGTCTTGAGGACCTGACACTAATGGGGAGCATCTTCTCATCACCCCTAATAGGAAGTGAAGGCCCAGCAATTCTGCACTGCACAACCCTGACGCAGAGCTGGAACTTGATGTGCCTTCACGTGCCAACACGTGGTTTTCATGAGCGTACATTTATACTGGAGCACAGTAAAGCTGGTGAGGCAGGGCTTGCTCTTCCTGCCTCCTGAGCACATTTCCTGATGGGAGGTGGGGCCCTGCACTTGGGAGGCACCCTGTGCTCTAGCCCAGACTTGGTTTATGTCTTAAAGGGCTGCCTTTAGTCAGATCATTCAGCCTTTAAAAGTCCCCAAATGGAAGGCTTCCTAGAGCCAGAGTGGAAGGGCTGCCACCGTGCTCTTACAGAGAGCTGCCTAGGTCACTGTTGCTTCTCCAGGGACGGAGGTGGCTCTTCAGAACTCAGAGGTCGGTTGCGGATGCCACCCTGACTCTACTATGCAGCAAGTCTCAGACACTCAGATTCTAGTGCCGAAGTGTTGGTCCTGAGGCTGCCATGTCTCCCCAGCACATATGGCCAGGAAAGGTGCTCCAGAGTCCGTGGACATCTTTGCGGTTTTGAGTTGTAGGCCAACCTTTGATTCCCTTTTATTTTTTCTGAAATGCTACTTTCTTGTTAGAACAAACATAGACACAGAAACTAAATATATTTGTTGGCATTAATTGCTGGGAAAGCTTCCATGCGGTGTTTGAAAGGGTCTGCGGGTGGGACCAGGTTCTCTCAATCAATCTTTTCTGCAAGGCCTCAGGACACAGAACTCTACCTTCAAATCTCAACAGTGAAAACCGGGATGAGAATAACTTAATGACCCCTCCTAGGGTTCCCTGTAGGGCTAAGGGAAATGGCCTTAGGGAAATGGCTGAACTGACATGGATCACAGACAGCAGTCTAAAGATGGTGGGGGGGGCACAACAAATTCTAAAGGCACAGTGCAGGGCGTCTCACCCCTGAGGAACGGGCCTCCATTTCCCAGGTGTGCTGAGTCCACTTGGAATTCCTCATGTGAGCAGACCCCACGCTCCTAGGCTGGTGTGAGTTTTCGAGGCTCATAGTATTTTCTAGAAAGGAGCCTTTCCCTGACTCTGGAAGGCTTGAGGATCTGTCAGAAAGCAGACCCTGCTGAGCAGGGATGGCTAGCCTACCTTGCCTGGAGTGTGCCAGGGTTCTGTGCCCTGAGGCCCACAGGTAGGAACTGGTCAAGGGTCACTAGGGCCCTGTTGATGACAAAAGTATGAATGCAGTTACAGGTGGCTTTGTTTTTAATAAGCAGGGAGGAAAATTACATAATGTCCTTTGATTAAAGAAATGAAAAAATTAGGGGCCCAGAGTGCTTGAACTGCTAGCTTAGAGCACAGGACAGAACTGAGATCCACTGTGTTGTGGGTAGGCCAGGGTGGCATCCCTGCTCTGTATGCCACCAGCTTGGCAGACCTGCTCTCCAAAAGCTAATTTGATCTTGCATTGAACCTTGGAGGCAATGAGCAAGGCACACTTGGCTGGTGAGAGCTGGGCCTGTGAGCAGGCAGGCTGGGTGAGGGGCAGTGAGGTTGTGGCCCTGCAGAGAAACAGAGCACCATCTGCAAGAATCTGCTGTTCAGCAAGAAAGACATTTGGACCTCCAGGTCCGAATCTGGAAGCACTCACTTCCCCTGCAACATCTAGCGGGGTGCAAAGCCTCACTCAGAAGGAAGAGCTTAGTGGCCCCCAGCAGTACAGCAAGAGAGCCAATAGGAAGGGAGAAGCTGTCTCCTGCCTAAATGAGGCTGGCTGACCTGAGAGAGGGGAGACCCCTGCTCTTGGCTGGGCTGCGTGCTGGCAGCTCTAGTAGGGCACCCACAGAAGCAAATCCCACATGGATGAAGCCAGAGCCTCACTTTGGAGAGAATTTGTATATGAAGAGTGAATGTTGGGTGAGTCCAGTGACTGAAGGCTCAACAGTCCCAGGAGCGACCACAGGTGGGAACGGAACAGCAACAGGGTCCATGAGACGGGACAGGTATGGAAGAAGAGGACCTGGGCCAGGACACAAGCCCTTGGCTCCCTTGACCAACACTGCACTGGGTGTCTTGCTCACTGCTTCTCCTCCAGAGGGAAGAGCATGTTGAGCAGGTTGGTGTGGGCACAGCTGAGCCCAGCAGTGCGCTTCTGCTATTGGTTGGAGTGGAGGCTGTAATAAACTGCTTGGAGCTCCTCCTATGGACAAGTCCAGGCATCCTCATGCTCACTGTGATGGCTGACACTGGCCTGTGCTTAAAGACCTGCTTCAAGCTACCCCCACAGACGGCTGCAGGAACGGGGATCCCAGTGGCACCTGCCCCTCTGCAGACCTGGCCTCCCCGGCAGCCTGAATCGTGACCCTGGGGTGGGAGCGCATCACCAGAGTGCTACCGACATCACTGTGAACCACCTGTCCCTCAGTTCCATAGGTCCTTCACATGCTCCCATTTTAGAGGTTTGATATAAGATGTCTTGGAAATGCAACTAAGAAACACCAGAACTGGAAGCCAGGTGTCAAAACCAGAAGCTGAGGCATGGACGCCCTGGGTGGAAAGTCAGTGCATGTCTACCACATGTGTGGGAGCTGACCACGGTCATCATCGCGCCTTCAGGAACAAGGGTGTGGTGGGAGAGCAACGGCAGGACAGCAGGTCACCTACAGGTGCCAGCATGCTGGGAAGACTTCCCACACCTGGAGGACACATGGGCATTGGGAAGCTGTTCTCCACACACAAAAAGTCACTTTCTCCTTCAGAGCCTCCAAGTAAGTCAGCACCCAGAGTCCCAACCCAGCTGCAGAGTGCGGCAGGCGGTGGCTCCTTGTTGTCCCCACCCCCATGCCCAGTCCTGGCTCCTGCCAGCCTTTCCTGCTTCACAGGACAGGCTCCGGACTGGCCTCTTGACCCAGCCTGGTGTACCTGTTGTGTTGGTGTGTCTGTGTGTTTCTCAGCAGCAGTGAATGATATTCATCCCCCGGCCACAGGCTGTGACACTCCTACTCCACCCTGAGGTTGAAGTCAACATGCTGTTAGAGGCTTTTCACCTCTGAACTGCACAACCTCTCTGACATGCTCGGCTCCTTTCCAGGGCACCCCCTCCCCAGCTGCCCATCTCCCAGCACCCCTCGTGTCAGCTCAGTCCTTCTTCCGGCCTCCACCCCTGGGTGCTCAATGAGCTCATGGGCCCCTTGGCTTCTCATCTCATGGTGCCACGGCTTCCTCGTTCCTTTCAACACCATCACACAAGTCCCTGGGACGGGTACTCTATGCTGCTGAGGACCAGATTTCTGGTACCTTCCATGGAGCGTTCCAAGGACTGTCGCTGAAGAGGTGAAGTGCAGGACACTGGTCAGAGGTGGCAGAGCCAAGGAGGCAAGGAGAAAGCCAGTGCAGGCTGACCTTCAGACGGGAAGGGAAAGGTGGAGAGCTGCTCCTCATGGCAAGAGTGAGTCCAAAGTGAGGCCAAGCCCTCGAGGAAGCACACACGGCCGCCCTCCACGTTCAAAGGCCAGTCATAGATTAGGAAACAGAAGCCATCCAAAATCAACACCAGTGAGAAGTCCCCTGTGTCCTACTTCCCCAAGCAGTCCCAAGTTGCAGGCAGGCAGCATGGGGTCTTGTTCCAGACCTGAATCAAGTAGACCTCTCTCATTGTAAGTCAGCCCCCGGTTGGAACTCCTGAGGGTGTGGGCTGAGCTTTTCTTCTCCCCAGGGACTGTGCCCATGGGCGACTCCCCAAGCACACACAGACACACCAACACAAGATCCCGTCCCACACACTCCTGGATACATGCTCACACAAATACCACTCACGTCCACAAGGACATCTGCCTAGACACACAAACACACACTAGCACACACACACAGAGCTTTCACAGGTGATAAGTCATTACTAGAAACAAAAAGCTTCTGAGTGGACGGGAGTAGCCTAAAGGGACATGTCTCCAACATTTCAGAGTAGAGGTCAGGTTGACAGTTGCTCACTGGCTAAGGGCTGCTCACCTCTGCACTGAACTCAGTTTAGAAGCTGTCCTAGTGAATCCACCTGAGACATCAGCAAACTCATGTCTTGTTATCATTGTCCCCATGTCAAACGATCTGCCCAGATGAGATGACGCATGATACCCTACGCGATAGATGTCAGCCCTAAGAGCACGGCTGATCTACTGAAATGTGTGCTCTAGAGGGGCTGGATGTCGGAGCAGCTCACAGGGTGGTTGTGTCGCTGTGCGGCAGTCCTGAGACCTGGTGCCTGGAAGGCAGCAGGCTGCACAGGGGCACAGGCAGGATGGCACAAGCATGTCGCCCCTCTCTGTGACTGGGACTCGGGTCCTTCCTCAGCCCTGTGCTCAGTTTTGTGCACAGAACAAGAACACTGAGTGATGGCTTGGCAAGAATTTGGGAAGGTTAAATGACAGTAACCCAAGAGTGACCATCAAGATCACCAACAGGTGTCAGCAGGGATGGTGGGCAGCTGCTCTCTGCCTGCAGCAGGAAAACACGAAACATGAGGGAGACGATTGTCACAGCATCATGCAGGGATAATGTGGGACATAGAGAACTTCCTGAGGCCACTCTGGGTCACTGCAGAAAGGGGCAGAAACTCCTTCCCACAAGGTCTTCAGAAGCAAGTTCTGCCCGACTTTGCTGAAGTTAGGATGCTCCTTCAAACCTGAGGTGGGGTCCGCCCCAGTGTTCTCTCTACCCCTGGGGTTTCAGAGCCATCTTCTCCCTACTCCTCCCTGGCTTTCTGCCAACTCATTGCCTTCTTTTCTTGTTCACTTTTTTTTAAAAAATGCAAACACCAAAATGCTTCTTTTGGTCAGGAGTTGTATGAGCTTTGATACATACATACAGTCCTGGACCACTACCACGATCCAAGAGAGATGAATGATCTTTCTTCTTCTGATTTTACCTTTTCCCCACCAGTACTATCTTTTCTCTCTTACTAAGCACATGATAAGATTTAAAATATATTAGAGGTCATCACCAACTGCTCTCTCCCCTTCTATTTCTCCTGCAGGCAACACAGGAGAGACGGAGGGAGGAGGAACACAGGAGAGCAGCTTCCACATTCTTGATGTCTTTGTCGGACTTGGGACAACGGTGCCTGTGGCTAAGAATCACCTCTCCCATGCTCTGTGATAGGACTTGGGGAGCCTTGTGGAATGCTGGGAAGGAATGTGATGGAAAATGGGAAAGAAGTTGGGAGAGCCATCTTCCAAATAGGATCATTAGACTAGAATTCCCCAAGACTCAGGGCAGAGAGGCCTGAAAGGGCAGAGCAGAGCGTGTCTAGAGACCCCCAGGTGTCCCCTCTTCTATGCTCTTTTGAGCTGACTTATCTCTTTCCTTGAGTGAGAGGCACCCCTTCCTTTAGGAGAGCAGAGGGCACAACCTGACATCTAGATGCCACCTGGCCTTAGGAATGGATTCTTAGTCAAGGATCATGAAAAGCAAAGCTTTGAGTACTGGAATCAGGAATTCAGGTTGAATTCCAAGGAGCCCTGAGGGGAGAGAGCACCTTCGGGTCAAAGACAGATGGCAGTGAGGGTTGTGGCTCCAGCCCTCCTGCACAGAATCCAGGGGGCTGTTGGAGAGGAGGCTCTGGGGAAACAGAATGGATGCAGAGGACAGCGTGGTGTGTGCACCGAGGTCGCCCTGGTGAGGGGCAGATGTCTTGAGAGTGTCCATGGCAAGGTGGCCCTGGCAGGCAAGGGCAGTGAGCTGGCAGGCGGCACTGGCTGAGGCCCACTGGAGATGCAAGTTCCTGCACCCCCAGGAGGAAGGCGGCCCACTCACTGGGAGTGCCCGTGGCCCCAGGAGGATCATGAGAAGGCGCATGCTCTAGAGGCTGCCTGGGGACCTCTATCCACACAGAGCTGTCTCTGTCAGCAGACAGCCAGCAAGGCTGGGGAGACCCTGGGGGTCTGTGCAGAGAGGGACCCCAAACCAGTGCTGAGGTACTACCACAGAGCGCCTGGCTGAGGAGCCCTCATCTGGGAGCGTGCACATCCCAAAGATCACAGGTCAGAGGTGACGCACAAGGGGACACACTGCCACTTGGCCTGAGTCTGGTCTAAGGGGTCGCACGCATGGCCTTTAGGGCTATGAGATCGCGCTCCCCAGATATGGTTAGATCAACATGGAGTCAGTGCTGCTCAGACAGGGACGTGCTCTTAGAACCACATGGCTGGGCGACACCACAGAGCAGGCTTACAGAGGCTTGGCAGGCCTCGCCATTGCTTGGCCATGCGACTGGGTGGGCCACCTTCACATGTGGTCCCTTGTAGGCCAGCATGTGTGCACGTGACTGTGTGTGTGTTAGGACTTATGCGGGCAGGACATTTCTGACCTGTGTTTGGCTTGACTTTTATGATCCTGGCAGAGGCTCCTTGGTGTAACCATTGATGCTAAAATTCTACCATCTGACTCCTTCCCTCCCTCTCCCTCCCTCGCCCCTCCTTCCTTCTTTCCCTCTTTCTCTTCCTTCCTTCCTTCTATCCCCTCTTCTGTCCTTCCTCTTCCTTCCCTTTCCTCTTTTAAGAAAGGTGACTGCTGAGTTCCTGAAGAAGGGACTTCTAACATCTGTCTTCATCTGGTCTCTCCTCGTTTGTCAGGGGAGTTCTTCTTGACTCTCTCCTTCCCACATTAAACGTTCCCATCCTTCCCTTTCTGTGCTTATCCAACCGTGACCCATTTTCCCAAGTTCAGAAGAAAACCATGTGCATGTGTTTACACTTATCTGGAGCATTCAAACATGCATGAGCACATGTTGTATGTGCTGCTCAATTGTTTTAACGTTTGTAGCAGGAAAGCAGGTAGTTTGGACGACATTCCTCTGGAAAACACTGTTTCTTGGACTGTCCGAGTCACCATTTATACCACGGAGACTCCAAGTCCTTCCTGGATAAAGCCCGTGCACGTTGGGACTGTCAAGAGCACTGTGGGCAGAACCTTCTGTTCCCTGAGGACACAGCTAAGGAGGCCGTGTCCCCCCATGTGCTCCACACAGTGAGGAGCCCAGGGGCCACTCTGCAGAGTCCTTCTTTCCTGACCTTCTGCGCGGCCTGACCATGTGCTCACACTGGGCCTCCCTGGCCTTGTGGGATTATTTTGGCTCAGCCTGGGGCTGCCGCAGGGTGCAGAGCTGGAGGGGGCAGGGAGGCTCCCAGGCACCCCCTGGCACCGTGGGATTCTGGCTCTGCTGCTGATGGTGAAGGCACTCAGGTTTCCGGAGGTGAGCTGGGATGGGTGCTGAAGATCAGGTTTTAGACCCTTCGAGGCCTGGGTGTGGAGTGAAAGGAAGCCCTGTCGTGGTGGTCTGTTTCCTAGGACACCCTGCAGATGGGTGGGCAACATGAGACTGGAGAGACAGAGGGATTAGTCCTTCGCAGAATAACGCTGATCTTTCCCCACCTGCTTTTAACAAGTCTTGGCCTCACTGAAATATTTTTTTATTAAACTTTAATCAGAAACACAGAAACAGATTGTTTATCATAGAAAGACTAATTTTACGGTAGCTGTCTTCATCTGGCTAGATGTTAGCCTCCAACAATGGACAGGCGCGCCTCGTGCCAGAGCGTGGGGCGGCGGGGCCTGTGAGCTCCCAAGGCAGAGTGAGCTAAGGTTTGGACAATGTGCTCCCTTCAGCCCAGGGCTTGTGTACGAAGCCCTCTTTGACAAACAGTGACGCCTGGGATTTTAAACTTTGCATTCATATTTTGGTTTACTCTGAAAGAGTTTAAATTTTTTTTTTTTTGTACTGAGGATTGAACCCAGGAATTCTTCACCACTGAGCTACTACACCCTCAGCCGGTTTTACGATTTATTTTGAGACAAAGTCTCACTGAATTACCAAGACTGGTCTTGTGATCCTCCCTCCTCAGCCTCCCATGTAGTTGGAATAGCTGTGACCACAAGGCCCTGCTTCTCTGGAGAACCTTAAATATTGCCACTTTGGATTCTTAGTGCTGACCCAATTCACCAGCGAGTAGGATGCACCTCTGGTGATCTCATAACATGAATGATTTGCCTATTTTTATGTTAGGTGAACAGAACCCAATACCTGTGCATAACATTTGCCTTCTAACGGATGCTTGAGGAAACCCTCCAAGCCGTGGGCTGCTGCTGTTATCCCTGGCTTAAGAGCTTCCTCCCCAAGACACTTTTCCCAGCCTGCTCTTATCCTCCAAAGCCCATTTGAGTAGCTGAGTGATTAAAGGCAACCACATCCCAGCTTAAGAATGGCGGGGGGTGGGGGGACTATTAATAGAAGTCTCTTACTGTCTTCATAGGAGGGAGGACACTCTTTTATAATAAAATAATTACCAAGTACTTCTATTTAATCTACTCTTCTGGGAGAAAGAATGGCCTGTTCTAATCAGATGTCCTTGACCTTGGAAACTGCTCTACCCTGCACCACTGAGTCTCTCCTGCTGCTCTCTACTCAGTTCTTCCTGAACTGAAGCATGCTTCCTTACTCAAGGAAAAGCCCCTTGCAGGAGGCTGGAGGTAGGAGGAGAGAAGGTGACCTCTCCTGGGGCACCTCCTGGTGTGCATGGCTGGGCACCAGGGCCACTGGGGGACGTCACTTGGGCTCACTGCTGCTGTGCCTTCCACCCAGGCTTCTTAGACTGCTGGCCTAGAGGCTTCAGTACCACCTGGAACTCACCAGAAACGGGAATTCCAGCCCCATCCAGGGCGCTCAGCCAGAAACTCTGGGGGTGAGCGGGCCTCAGAGGATCTACAGGTGCGCAGACCCAAATGTGCAGCCAATGGTGTGGGAGAGGATCTCCTCTGGGTCCAACTGTGCTCCTTCCAAGTTCTTAAGAAACTCTCTCCCTCCGTATCTCAGAAAGTGACACAAGGATGGTGGGATGTGATGGTACATGTATGAAGACTTGAATTGGGTGTCAACATACCTTATAGACAAACAGAGATATGAACGATTGTGGTATATATGTGTATTAAGATTTGTAATGCAAAACAAAGCACATGCATAATGGCATAAATTGACGTGAACATACTTTATATACAGAGATATGAAAAATTGTGCTCCATATGTGTAATAAGGATTGTAATGCATTCCACTGTTGTCGTGTATTTAAAAAAGTAATAATAAAGTCAATTTAAAAAAAGAAAGAAAGGAGAAAAATGACTTAACTTTGTTGTACAAGGTGGGGATCATAAAAAAAAAGAAAGTGATGGTACTTGGATAAAGAGACTTTTAAAAATGTGATGAACAGATGCTTTCAGGGTGGTCCTTAAAGAGGACCAGACCCAGACCCAAAGAGGAACAGCCACTTGAGGACACCAAGGAGAAGAGGACATCCACACTCCGGGAGAGACCTCTCTGGAGGGGAAGCCCTGCTGAATTTTCTGCCAGCCTCAGAATCACGAGGACATAAGCTTCTGTTGCCAAAGCCCCATTCATTTACCAGAAAATGCCATGAAGTCACTCTTCTTTATGGCTAATATCTCATTGTGAATCTATACCTCATTCTCTTTACCCATCCATCTGATGGAGGGCACCCAGGTGGGTTCCACCGCTTAGCTATTGTGAAGTGAGCTGCTGTAAACATCGATGTGGCTGGCCACTGCCGCTTGCTGATTTTAACTCCTTTGAATACATACTGAGCCCTGGGATAGCTGGGTCAAATGATTGTTCCATTCCTAGTCTTTTGAGGAATCTCCAAACTGCTTTCCAGAGTGGTTGCACCAATTGGCTGACCCACCAACAACGTATGAGTGTACCCTTTTCCCCACATCCTCACCAACATTTATTGTTATTGTACTCTTGATCATTGCCATTCTGATTGAGGGAGATGAAATCTTAATGTAGCTTTAATTTACATTTCTCTAATTGCCAGAAATGTTGAACATTTTTCTTTATATATTTGTTGACCATTTGTATTTCTTCCTTTGAGAATGTCTGTTTAGATCCTTTACCCATTTACTGATTATGATATTTGTGTGTGTGTGTGTGTGTGTGTGTGTGTGTGTGTTGAGTTTTTTAAATTCTTTTTATGTCCTGGATTTTAATGCCCTATCTGAGGATCATGTGGCAAAGATTTTCTCCCATTCTGTAGGCTCTCCCTTCATGGTCTTGTTTCTTGTGCTGTGCGGAAGCATTTTAATTTAATGCCATCCCAGTTATTGATTTTTTAAAAAATTTTACTGCCTTAAGAGTCTTTAGGAGTCTTGTTAAGCAACTCAATTCCTGAGCTTGTTGGGGTGTTGGGCCTACATTTTCTACTAGCAGGTGCAAGGTTTTGTTTTAATTTCTAGGTCTTTGATCCACTTTAGGTTGAGTTTTGTGCAGGGGGAAGGATGAGGTTAATTTCACTCTACTACATATGGATTTCCATTTTCCCTAGCACCATTTGTTAAAAAGACTATATTTCCTCCAAGTATTTGTCTAGTATGTGGTAACTGTATTTATGTGCATTTGTCTTGTGTCTTCTATTCTGTTCCATTGGTCTTCATGTCTGTTTTGGTGCAAGTACCATGCTGTTTTTGTTACTATAGCTCTGTAGTATAATCTTAAGTTCAGTATTGTGATGCATTCTGTTTCATTTTTCTTGCTAAGGATTGTTTTGTCTATTCTGGGCCTCTAATTTTTCCAAAGGATTTTCATGACTGCTTTTTCTATTTCTTGGATTCAGCAAAATAGCAGGATATGAGATCAACATGTATGAATCCACCATGTTCCTGTACTTTAATGATGACTCTACTAAAAAAAGAAATTAAGAAAACCATTTAATTCAAAATAGCCTGAAAAGAGAATATTTGGGACTCAATCTCACAAAAGAGGTGAAAGACCTGTACAAAGAGAATGATGAAACACCGAATAAAAAAATTGAAGAAGACCCTGGAAGACGGAAAGCCTCCCCTGTTCTTGGATAGGCAGAATTACTGTCAAAGTGGCCCTAAGTACCATACAGACACAACACAATTCTGCAAAGGTTTTTTGTTTTGGGGTGGGTGGGTACTGGGATTAAACTACTCAGGGGCAGTGGACCACTGAGCCATATCCTTAGCCTATTTTGTATTTTACTTAAAGACAGGATCTGACTGAGTTGCTGAGCACCCCGCTTTTGCTAAGGCTGGCTTTGAACTTGCAATCCTCCTGCCTCAGCCTTCCAAGCCTTTGGGATTGCAGGCATGCACCTCTGCATCCGGCTCTGCAAAAGTTTTATTGCTAAACTAATCCAAAAGTAATTTGGATAATAAGATGAGATCCATTTGTTCACATGTTCATAATTTTAATAGCCTGAAATATTTGGTAAATTGCCCCAAAGGGGGAAATGATTTGAAGCCAAATGGTAGGAGAATAAAGCTAGGACATTTACATTCATGCTGTCTTTTTCCTGCTGAACTTACTTCAAGATGTGTGACTGGGGTAAATGCCAAGACACCCAAACTTTAAATTCTGAAATTTTCAGATAAAAGTAGCCCATATTTGGACTGGGCTTAGAGTGAAGTCCTCAGTCTAATCCTCTGCCTACTTTTATAATCTGTCACACAGAAGGCTCATTTTATTTTTATTTTTTTTTTTTGTGGCCAATACTCTGCATTTCTCCATATTTCTAAAACATGAGTTTAAGTCCTCTGTAAAGACTCATAAACTAAACAAACAAAAGTAGACAAATAAACAAAACATACCAAATGCATTTGGGATTATTTCTGGTTAACTGCAAATTGCAGTGTCTGCTGGGCACCGTCAGGATGATTCAGGTCTCAAGGAGGAAATTCACAGGTGAGGGGCACCGGCCTCCGCCTGTCTGTCAGCACCCTCCAGGTGGCTGGGTGGGGCTGGTGGGACCTGGTGACCATACCTGTTTGCGGCTGGATTCTTACACGGAAGGACAGCAACAGGGCTTCAAGGGCCAAGGCCAGTTATCCTACTCCCGACAGGGGCCGGAAGCCCGATGGACAGAGCAGCAGGAAGGAGACCCCAGGCCAGGGGTCAGTGAGCAGCCACAGTCACCAGATGGAAGAAAGCCTGCTGAACTGCCCCGTCAGGAGTCAACGTGCAAACATCCTGAAGAGGACCCAAGCCCGCTTGTTTTCTCTGGTTCTTGTTTGTGAGCTGATTGAAAACAAGACCACACAGAGTTAGGACGTGGTGAAGAGTACACCAACTAGAAAGTCCCATTCCATCCAAGACACAGCCCAGACCTGGGAGGCTCACTGTCCTCAGGCAGGGCTGCCATGCACCCCTCCACAGGCCGGAAAGGAGCCTCACTCTGTCCCGGTGGCACCCCTCCCTGAACACTAGCAGGGGGGATCCTGAGTGAGAAGAGGACCGAGTCGCATTTACTCAAAGGAGAAGCCCTGCAACCAGAGCCCAGCAGCCGCCCTCCTCCGTGGGTCAGTGCTTCTTAGGGTTGTTACCCAGAGTGCCCTGGGGGAAGCCCGGAGAGAGGAACAAGGACACAGTCAGAGACAGAGCCAGGGCTGCCAAAATGAAGTCAGCAGGACTCACAGAGGGAGGAGCATCCAGAACCTTCTCTGACCACTGACTCATCTCAAATGGGACCAGCCTGGTGCCCCCCCCCCCAGTTCCTCGTGCCATGGTACAGTCGGCTTCTGCAAGAAAACAGGAAGTGCAGTGTGGAATTTTATCTTAGAACCCACCAGGCCACACTGTGAGCACGGTGGGGAGGGACGTGTGGGCATTGAGATCGTCACAGAACATCATCTGCCTGAGAGCCAACCCAACCAGCCCTCGCCACTGTCAGTCTTTCCCCATCTCTAACTTGAATTCTTTTTTTTTTAAAGAGAGAGTGAGAGGAGAGAGACAGAGAGAGAGAGAGAGAGAGAGAGAGAGAGAGAGAGAGAGAGAGAGAGAGAGAATTTTTAATATTTTATTTTTTAGTTCTCGGCGGACACAACATCTTTGTTGGTATGTGGTGCTGAGGATCGAACCCGGGCCGCACGCCTGCCAAGCCTCTAACTTGAATTCTTCATGCTGTCATTCAAGCTCATTTCCTTCTGCTCTGTTTTTCCTAAAACAAAAGAACCCCAGCTGGCCAGCATCCCACGTGGGAGTGTCCATGTGCCTTTAATATAGCACTGAGTCACTTTCCACTTTCCCTCTTTGTAGTAAGAAGCTCTCAACTCCCTTAACATTCCCTCCTGGTGTGCACTTTTGTGACCTGAGATGGCACTGAGGTGGCCCTGGGAACACACACTGCAGGTCAAGGTAACTGTGGCCCAACCAACAAACCCAGCAAGTCCCCCATTGACCACAGCACACATCTTTGAATCATTGAGAGATAAGTCATCGCACCGGGAACTTCAGAGAGGATAGAAATGAAGAGAATTCAGACTCTTGCCAGAGCCCTTAACCATTTCCAGGGAATAGAGTGTGTATCACCACCAGTGCCCCAGGTTACCTGTGTGGAAAGTGCACCTGACATCAGCACTGTGATGGGTCAGCAGGCTCCGGCCAGGCACCACCTGCCTCCGCAGGCGGGGAATGGAGCAGCCCCTAACCCCCCCACCCCCGACAGTGTGGGCACTGTGTGGAGACAGGGAAGTCAGCCAAAGAGGGACACGGGGCTCCTGCACGGTAACCGGAAGCCTGTACCTCTGGCCGTCAGCAAATCCCGCGAGGACCAGGTTGCCTGGAACAGGGCAGCAAGGTGGATCCTCCCCAGGAAAGGCTCCCGCGAGTAGCCCCTGGAAGGAGCGGCAGTGTCCCCTTCGACTGCCCCAAGTACGCCTTCAACATAGCTGTTGCACACCTCGGGACAGTCGAAGGCAAGACCAGGGTTCTGGCGAAAGCACCTGGAGTAACAGGAGGGCAGACGCTCACTGTACGGGTATCTGTGATAGGGCTGCCAGCCGGTCATGCTTCCGCCCAGAGCTTCCACAACTACACTCTTCTTTGTGCCTAATCCTCACGTCTCACTCACTTGTTCGCTGATTTTGCACATTAAGTGAAAAGGCTTTTGTTGGATGAGTTGCAAGATAACATGAAACAACAGAGAAGAGCTCCAGAAAGTCTGGACCTAGAGGACACCAGCAGCAGGGACAGAGCTGAGGGCCCAGGGAGGGGAAGCTCTGGAGGCCCATTGGAAACCAGAGGGCCCTGCTGTCACGGGCAGCCCAGGACAGCTTCACCAGGACTCCGGCAAGACAGGCAGAGCCCCCGACCGTGGGTGCAAACAGCTGTAGGTGAAAAGCTCCGTTAATGCCCTCATCATCCAGGTAAACATTCTATTTCACTGAAGACAAATTGAAAGTGAAAAATCATCCATTTATAATTCAGAAAGTGCCGGGTGTTGAGCGCTGAGGGCTGATGCTTTGCCTCCCGTGTTTTCGGCCGTCTGGCTATTGCATACCTTCAAAGACAAGCTGGCAACCTGCAGCCTGGGAACACCCAAGTTCTGCCCGTGTTCCTGTGTGACCGACAAGCAAAAACGTTCTCAGCCTCAAGGGCAGGGCTCCTTAGGCTTGTTTG
The DNA here is from genome assembly GCF_964194105.1 of Spermophilus citellus. NCBI lineage: Eukaryota > Metazoa > Chordata > Mammalia > Rodentia > Sciuridae > Spermophilus > Spermophilus citellus. The sequence goes on along the minus strand of NC_138182.1, from coordinate 285,335,422 downwards.
AGAAATTCTACAGATAAAATAGCTTCTACTTGAGTGCGAACCCTTTCTAAAAACCAGGTGGGTGTGGGGTGAACCAGACATAACCTGTGCTCCTCAGAGGTGGACACCAGTGGAATCTGGGCTCCTCACAGACACGGGGCAGCAGAGCAGCCCCCAGACCTCTGAAGAGCTGGGGTGCCATGAGCACCGCACCCAAGCTCACTCCAGGCTCCTTGGCCGACCATTACTTACGGCGCCCTTGGACCTTCAGGACAGAGACATTGTTAAGTAGTCTACCTGGCGTTCTTCCTAAAAAACTTTCCAGGTATCCACTAAAGTGCATATCAAGACCCATGGCCTGTCACTGTTTAAAACTGTGTTGACCTCCCCTCCCAAAAAGGAACACTTGGGATAAAGATCTGAGTGCAATGTCTTTCCCAAAAGAAAGAAACCCACAGAATGGTGGGGAAATAGGGCCAGGAAGGGGAGGAGGCCAACGGGTGCAGTCTCTGTCCTGGCCCGAGAGCCTGGTCCCACAGTGAGCTCTGGGTCCTGTTCCCTCAGTCTCCAAGGCTGGGGACTGAGCTTCCATCCTCCACCTGGGGCCAAGGCAGGACCAGATCAGGGCCACCCCAGGCACTCGCGCTCTCTGTGCTCCCCACAGGGCAAAGTGCAGGTGTGGCACAGAAGCAAAGTCGCTCAGAGCTGGGAGAGGTCCCACAGGAGGGGCAGAGGAGCTGTGCCCTGGAGGAGGCCCTGTACCCCACGTCGCAGTCTGGGAGGATCGTTCATGACTCAGGTGGGAAAGACCTGGGTAGGTGTTCTGGTTCCCCAGGGTGACTGTGACCCGTGGACACACACAGCATGGTTAAAGCAGCAGATGGCCTCTCCCAACTGAGGTCAGGGTGTTGGGGGGCACTTCCTCCTAGGGCCCGGGTGGAGCACCACTCCTTGTCCCCGTCAACTGCTGGTGCTCTTCCTTCCAGGCTGTGGCTGTATCTCTCAGCTTCAGGCCAGCATTCCGGCCTCCCCCTGCCCCTTTCACAGCGCCCTCCCTTCTGTGTGTGACCGCCTCCCTCAGGATTCCTACAACTCAACTTAGGGCCCACCTGATGATCCAGGATCACCTACCGTCTCAAAGCCTTCGCCTGAGTTTCCTTTGCCAAAGCCTTTCTCCGAGTGACTTCCCAGGGCCCAGGCCACAGGCACAGGACGCAGGCCTCCTGTGAGGTCCTTCAGCCCCTGCCTGCTTGTGTCCCAGGGCTAGAGCCCGGACACTGACCTCAAGAGGAAGCTGAGCATCTAAGTCCCTCACCCAGTGTGGCCTCTCGTTGGGACTAGAGGTCAGCATCAACTGAGGACAGCAGCAGCCAGCTCGTCCTGGGAGCCTTGTCCCGGGGACAAAGGCCCAGCCTTCTCTTCCTCAGCGTAATGGTCCTTGGTCCCGTTGGCAACCCAGACCTCCCAGCCCCCGCAGGAGTGCTAGGGGAAGGTCCATCCCCTTCATCCTGGGAGTCAAGATCACGCCTGTGAAAACGGAGAGCTGTTTAGAAAAGGGTTTGGTGCCTGCTGATGGGGACAGAGAGCAGGGGAGGGAGATCAGGTGCGCCCGGGGGTCAGGAATCAGGGCTGAAAGCAAAATACATCTTGCTCACCTAAGACTGTTGTGCACATACAAGAAGAGGAGACGAGCAAGGGTGGGGGCAGAGGCCAGAACAAAGGGGGGAGGAATTTCAACTCCTGGAGAAGTGTAATTTAAGATGCGAGGTCATGGGATTCGTCAGGGAGATTCCATTGATAACAGGTGCAGTTATCATAATACCCATAAGTAACAGCCTTGCTCCTCTCTCTGTCACAGCAGATAGCATCAAGGCACGTGAAGTGAAACTTGGTATGGACCTGGCATCCTGGCTGCTGCAGGGCGCCCCACAAAGCAGGGCCCACCTGCGTCTTCCTAGGCTGCAGGCTCACACCCCGACCCCTGACAGTCTTGCTCCTGGCAGTCCTCAGAGAGGCCACAGTGCTTTAGATGACAGTGGCACATCCTGTGGTCACAGGGCTCACGTTGTGAAGCCAGGCACCACCCATTAACAGCAGGGTGGAGGGTGAGTCAAACAGCCAAGTCAAGCCTCATTTGTTAAAATGGGCTAATGGTGGGCACTGCAGGGGTTTGCCGGGACACTGCGGCCAAGCACCACAAACTGGGCGTCTCAACTGAAAATCACTGTCTCACAGCTCTGGAGCCAAAGCCTGGGATCAGGACTTCAGCAGCGACCCTCTGAGGCTGAGGGCAGCACCTCCCCAGGCTGCGCTCTAGCTTCTGCTGGTTTGCTGACATCTTTGTTGCTCCTGGGCTTGTAGAGCCACCGTCCCTTCCTTTCTTAGGTTCACCTGGCATTCTCCCGGTGAGCATGTCTTGATCCAGATTTCCTGCTCTTCAAGGATTCCCAGGTGTGGGATTCAGGTCCCCCCACTCCAGCGTGGTCTCTTAACTGCTGACACCTGACCTGCAGTGACCTATAGTCGGTCACATCCAGAGGGACCACAGGTGAAGACTTCCACACACAGAGGTTGGGGGGACAAAAGCCAAAGGTGACAACCCTCCTGGAGTTGCCGTGAGAATGCTCACTATCCCCGTGAAGCACTTCTTCCAGTGCTGGGGCCAGCCGTAGCCTTGGGAAGCTGCAGCCTCAGGATCGGTCAACCTTCTCCTCTAACTTAAATCCATTTCCATGAGAATCCACAAGAATGGATCAATACAAAGGGCATTGAGTTGTTTATTCACTATTGAATTACTTGAAAAATAAGTTGAATTATCAATGTACTCGAAATTTCATTTCTGAAATAAAAAATAGTTCTTTTGAATGCACCCAGGAAACATTTACAACAACTGCTCACATGTAAGAACTTGAAGAAAATTTCAGTGGATTCCAAAGAGCAGATTTGCTGCTTTTACCTCAATGCAGTGAGGTGACAATTCATTTTAAACAAATTTGCAACTCACTGGAGAATTCAAAGCAGAGCTTCCAAAATACCTATCATGTTAATTAAAGTGTTCATGGGACTCAAAGAGAAGACCTGGTGAGTACACAGGAGATTTTTTTTTTTTTTTTAAGTAAAGAAATTATTTGTAGAAAAGACAGGATGAGCTGCAGGTTGTGCCTTGGGTGTATGGTGCTAAGAAGATAGCTGAGCTCTGTGTGTGTCCCTTAACCCTGTTAAGAGAATAAGAGCCATCTAAACCCAAGTAGCTAGCCAGCCTTCCTGGCCTCAATTCCACTGCAAAATAAAGAGATGAGACCAGCTATATTTAGGGTCCTTAGGGTCTTCCAGTGTTCCAAGTCTCTGAGGCCTTGACCTCCCCTGGTAGAGGCAGGTCAAATGTAATGAAATGGTGCTTTGTACATTTTCTGGCCATCACTGTCCCCATCAAAGAAAGATCTGGCACCAGGAAGAGAACGAGGTGAACAGGCACATTGACATGTCTGGCCTCAAGGAAACTAGTTCACGTTGAGTGACCTTAGGTACAGGGACACAGACGTTTCGGGAGGAGTTTGATTTTAAACTTGAATCGAGGAGCAATTCCTTAAAAAGCATGAATTAGTGCATTCAGAGCACATGGGGACTTGGACTTGAGACCTCATTACAGAATGAAAATGATACCTGTGTTAGATAAATTGAGCATTTCTATCAAAATATTTACTGAGTTTTAAAGCACCATGAACTGTGTCCCCTGTTGACATATTCAAAGAAAAAACAATATTCATTTCCCTTGCTTTTTATTAAATTTTTAAGTTATTAAGATATGGATACATATCATTTTACAGCTTATCAAAGGGCCTGTGAAATAGCAAAAGAATGTAGGGGCATTGCATGGTCCAGAGCTCTGAGAGCGAGCTGCCAAGACCTGCTCCTGACAGGATTCATGGCTCAGGCCAGAAGGAGCCCTTGCAATGACACTGCCTGGCCACTCATCTTCTTTCTGGCTGGCTCCCGAGGAGCCTGGCAGCGCAGTCTCCTTTCTGAATGCAAAGGGAAGACAAGGGCCTGGATTCTTTCCTGTCTCTGCAGAACCAGATTTGGAGGGGAGAGAAGAATGCTATAAAGGAAGGAGGGCGGACAGCAAAAAAAGATGAACTGGAACTTAAAAGCAGCGACGGAGCGCTGATCTCGTTTGCATTTACAATGTGTTAAGTATTAGCACATGAGAAAAATATTAAAGCAAGGTATTTATTAGAAGAAATACAAATAAAAAAGCAACAAGCCAGTTGCTCAAAATTAACTACAAGCAATTTAGCACCACTGCAAAGTACAAAGAATAACATGAAAGAAACATAATCGTGGTGTTGAACAAACGTCGCTGCTACAGAGGAAGGCTAAAAGTTCACCCAGGGAGAGACAAGCGGAGCCTCAGATGCTGATGAAACAGTGCGCACAGGCTCCTGCCCGGAGCTGGGATGGGGCACAATGTGCTCACCATACACGTCCCACATGTGGACGGGAGTGCATGCTTCCAGACTTAGGTTTACAGGAAGTGAAACAGAAAGAAGCAGGAAAGTGCAGCAGGTCGAAGGTCAAGGTTAAAGTGACTGAACCAGGGCATCTGAGCTTGAAGGGCTCCTTGGAAATTTTGGGTGCCAGCTTCCTAAGGCTTTTCCATTGACATTTATTTTAGATATTGTCATTAATTAATAAGTAAAATTGGGTGATTTTCCCAATTTTCTCTCTCTCTCTCTCTCTCTCTCTCTCTCTCCTATTTAGGAAAAATATGTTTGAAATAAAGAGATTTAAGATTTTTGAAGAGAGATTTTTAATAAAAATCATGTACATTTTGGGTGTCAATGAGGTGTTTGATGATGGGCCTTCTGTGAAGCGTTGGAGGGCAGTGCATTGGCCTGTCAGCTCAGCTGGGTGCTTCAACAGCAGGCATGGCCTTCTCAGCCCAGAAGCTGGGCATCTGGCCAGTGAGGACCTTTCACATGTCCTCGCAAGGCTGAAAAGAGGACTCCTCTCTGGGGTCTCTTCTCTGGAGAGCACTAGTCCTAGCACCAGGGCTCCACCCTTTTGACCTAATCACCTCCAAAGGCCCCGCCTCTGGATACCGGGGCACCCGGGACACAGAATCAGCTTGTAAACTGGGTGGATGCAGTCCAGACCATGATATTATTGCTACAGAGGCTGAGAGAAGGCCAATGAAGCATGCTTTATTCTGGCCAGCCAACATGTTTGTCAGAGCTGGGCATTGGACTGCAGTGGTTTAGACCCGAGGTCGGGGTGGCAAGCAACATCCTGCAAGCCAAGTCCACCCACCACCTGCTTCTGATGATCTGTGGCCACCTTCTCTTACAAGACAGAGGCCGGCAGTTGCAAGAGACTGAGGCCCTTGGTTAGAAAGCCTAATGTGATGACTATCTGGATTTTTCAGATGACACTGAAAAGATCTGGGACCTATGCTGCCCCATATGGAAGCCATTGGCCTCAAATAGCTCTTGAGAATTTGAAATGTGGCCAGTCTACTCAGGGAGTGCCAAATGCATAGGGGATCCACAACTGCAGAGGGTAGAGGTGTGTGAAGCCACTCATAAAGAAGTTCCCTGTCACCTACATGTGAAGTGATGTCATGTTGGATCCACTGGGCTGCAGAGAGGGCACTGTGGACCCCAAGGTCGCCCTTCCATGTCTGCTTCTCATGTGTCCTATGGGACTCCCAAACTCCTGGACTTAGAGCTGGCATCCTGGTCTCTGGGACCTCAGTGATGTCTTGGCAGGAAAACCACCAGAGAGGGCTCTGCTGCTTGAATTCCCAGTCCTTGAGTTACAAAGACTGGGGTCACGCTTCTTTGCTGTTCTTTGGCCAGATTGTCCATCCCTGATATACCTGGGTGTGATCCTCTGGAGCATTTGGGGTGCATGTTATAATGTTAAATGGGAGATCCCCCGCCTTGGCTCTGGAACATTGAGACATAGCATCCTACAGGGGAACTCAGCCTGGTGATTGGGGCTTCCTGCTCCTGGTTCATCTTGTCCACCTTCTCCCTTCCTCACTGTCCTGGGAGCAGAGGTCAGCTCTGATCATGGCTTGAGGTCTGCCTCCTCCTCTGCCTTCCTTCCTGGAGAATGAGATCCAGAGGAGGAGGGTCCTCTCTTCCCATCCACCCCAGGACTCACGCAGAGAGGGGCCACCAGGCCCAGCACCATGTGGGCCTGAGTGTCAGCCCCACTCAGGTTCAGTTAGTGTCCTCTGCACCCCACACTTGGTGGCCTCATCCTCCATCTGGCCTCCAAGAAAGACAGGGAATATTTAAATCCTGGTCAGAAAAGAGGCCACATTCCCTGGGCTCCATGGAGACTCTGAGTCCCAGTGGACGTTCAGGGAGGAACCCCCTGAGCCTGAAGAGAAAGAATTCTCAGCTATCCTTTGTGACAAATCAGTCATCATGCTGGGCAAGCGGGTGGAGGTGCCCAAGGAAAGAGCACAAGCGGATGGATGAAAGCACCAGGAACAGCAGGCCCCTGAGAGGTCATCAAAAGTCCCAGTAAACAGGGAGCCTATGTCCTGGGAACAAATCTTTACCCCTCACACTTCAGATAGAGCCCTAATATCCAGAGTATACAAAGAACTCAAAAAATTAAACAATAAGATAACAAACAACCCAATCAACAAATGGGCCAAGGACCTGAACAGACACTTCTCAGAGGAGGACATACAATCAATCAACAAGTACATGAAAAAATGCTCACCATCTCTAGCAGTCAGAGAAATGCAAATCAAAACCACCCTAAGATACCATCTCACTCCAGCAAGATTGGCAGCCATTATGAAGTCAAACAACAACGAGTGCTGGCGAGGATGTGGGGAAAAGGGTACACTTGTACATTGTTGGTGGGACTGCCAATTGGTGCGGCCAATATGGAAAGCAGTTTGGAGATTCCTGGGAAAGCTGGGAATGGAACCACCATTTGACCCAGCTATCGCCCTTCTCGGTCTATTCCCTGAGGATCTTAAAAGAGCATACTATAGGGATACTGCCACATCAATGATCATAGCAGCACAATTCACAATAGCTAGACTGTGGAACCAACCTAGATGCCCTTCAATAGATGAATGGATTAAAAAACTGTGGCATTTATACACAATGGAGTATTACACAGCACTAAAAAATGACAAAACCATGGATTTTGCAGTGAAATGGATGGCATTAGAGCAGATAATGCTAAGTGAAGCCAATCCTTAAAAAACAAATGCCAAATGTCTTCTTTGATATAAAGAGAGCAACTAAGAACAGAACAGGGAGGAAGAGCATGAGGAAAAGATTAACATTAAACAGAGACATGAGGTGGGAGGGAAAGGGAGAGAGAAGGGAAACTGTATGGAAATGGAAGGAGACCCTCATTGTTACACAAAATTACACATAAGGGTTTGTGAGGGGAAAGGGGAAAAAAAAACAAGGGAGAGAATTAAACAACAGCAGATGGGGTGGAGAGGGAAGATGAGAGGGAAGGGGAGGGGGGATAGTAGGGGATAGGAAAGGTAGCAGAATACAACAGTCACTAATATGCCATTACGTAAAAATGTGGATGTGTAACCGATGTGATTCTGCAAATTGTATTTGGGGTAAAAAAGGGGAGTTCATAACCCACTTGAATCAAATGCATGGAAGATGATGTGTCATGAGCTTTGTAATGTTTTGTACAACCAATAAAAAAAAAGTCCCTACCCTGGAGGTCAAGTGGCTCCACCCCACGTAGGACCCAAGAAGCCACAGTGCCAGGGACGGAAATAGGAAGATGGCCAATTAGGAATAGTAGACACTAGACACTTGCAAACTACTAAAACAGCCTTCAGAACCCAAGAAATTGCCTTAGAGAGAGTTTCTGCATCTTACTTTTTTAAAACATGAAAATTAAATTAACTGCACAATGCAGAAATAGTGAACTATCTGCATTTATCTGAGGACTTCTTATTATTGATACACGAACTCTGGCTTAAGGCCATGCACACTTGCCAACAAGTATCTGCCCTAAGTGGACGTGAAGCTGCTCAGGATAGACACCTGTGACTGTAGAAAATGTCCACTTTGTCACTGTTAACCACATTTCAAGACGTCTTTCCAGTGTGGAGGTCAGCTCTTCTCTCTGGCGTCCTTTCTGAGATGAGTGTTAAAGTGGGCCTTGGACAACGTGTGGTTCACCTACTGAAACTCTTCTCTCTCATGACGTGAGCATGTGCTCCAAGCCTGGCTGCTGAGCATTTGCATACTGCCCAGAAATCACACACTTCAAGTTCCCCTCAGCATTTCCTTGTGTATGGAAAGTGCAAGGAAGTGAGGAACCCCCTGTGCCGGTGGGGGCTTCTGAGAGTCGGCCTCTGTGCTTGGGGCTCCTGAGGATCCTGAGCCTGGGTCTGCAGATCTTCCTTGAGACAAGAGAAATCAGTGGTGCTGCACCCAAGGCAGGTGGAGCACTTGGGAACACTGTGGCCACGTGGGGTCTGTACTTGCACATGGTCCTCCCTGACTGCAGGTGGTCATAGAGGACGCTTTCTTCCAGGTCCTTCATGTCTCCCTTCTCCATTAGAAGGTAGAAATGAAGGAAGCCACACTCAGAGAAACAAATGTCCCACACAGTGAGAAAGCGTCCACGAGTGTGGATCAGATTCCCCGATAGAATGGCTGATTTCAGAGAATTATGAAAAATGGGCAAGGAATAAAACGGACAAAGTGCAGAAAAAAAAACACATTTAAATTGATAATAATCATTCAAGAAAGATGTGCAACCTCAGAAGTGACCCACGACAGGCAGCTTGAAGTAGAGATGAGACCTGGCAGAGGTATGATAGGCGCAGGGAGGAGGGCGTGGGTGCTGGAAACCTAACAGGAGCAGATTGGTGTCTTTGAGTTACAAAGACTGGGGTCGCACTTCTTCGCTGTTCTTTGGCCAGATTGTTCATCCCTAATATACCTGGGTGCTGGAGCTGGGCAGGAGCTTCAAAGTCTGGATGGGTGTGCACCTGGGACTCAGATGCCCTCCACCCTGAAATCTGCATTATAAACTCGGATGTGCACCAAGATCTTGCAGCATTTTTCATTATTCATTACAGCCAAGAAAAAACAGTAAGCATAACTGTTGAGACAAGGGGATCCAACGAGTCAGGGTTCACGTCCACTCTAGAGTTGAATTCTCCACTAGGGACTACTGCAAGAGAGTGACACGGGTGCAGGCAAGGAACAGTGTGAAACCTACAGCAAGTGGAAAATCTTTGCTAGGTGACTGTTCCAAGGCAGGACTGCTGCAGTGCAGGGGACATGCTGCTCTCAGGCGTAAAGTCACCTCCCTGTCTGAGAACGGAAAGCAGCAGCACTGCAGCTGAGCTGTCTCCTGGTGGACACTGCCCTTTAGCAGTCCTGCAAATGTCTTCCTGACATTTCCCTTAACTACCAAATGCTTGGAAATAAGTGAGTGTGGAAGTCTTCAGGGAGGAGAACACACAACCCACTTATCTGGCCCTGGGCTGCTTTGACCTGTGGTCTCTGCAGCTGCATTCCGAAGACAGATTTTATTAACCCTTTTGGTCCCCAAATCACTGGCAGGCTGTATCATCGATGACATTGGATACGGCAGACACTCGTGACATCCCCCTGCGGAACCTTCTTCCTGCAGGTCATCACACTCCTCAAGTGAACCTCTCTCCAGGCTTGCTCCCTCTCACGCACCTGGCCTCCAAAGCTCTTCTCTGAGATCACTTTCCTCTGTGTCTAGGAGGAGAACCGTGCTGTCTGCACAGGCTTTTTCCCCACGGGTAGACCACCAGAACACACTTGGATCAAGTTCATTTCTTCAAAAGAGGAAAGTGCACTCTGGGATCTCCCAGTATCTGGACATTTGGCAAGTACCATTCTCCAGGGTTCAAGTCTGTTTTCACACCAACCACAAAAGAAAAGCTAGGCAAAGGCCCAAGGCTTGTAAATCGAGGAACAGTTTGCCACCAGAGTGCATTTAATTTGGGGTTCAGTCTACCGTACCAAGCTCTGGAATTTTTCTGTATTATATCCATCTGGAATAACATGGGTTTCTCCTGGTAAAACTGATTTGCATATCTAAAGGAATTCACTCTTCTCACCCCCTCGTGGCTGTGCGAGGGACCTGTGTTCCCTGCCTCTGTGGAGCTGCGCTCTGGGAGCGCCTGTGCTATTGAAGGAGCACAAGGCAAGTCGGCCTCAGCAACTGGGAAGATGGCAGATTTAAGATCTGAGCAAGGTTTTTAATATTACCGATTACTTTTATTTGTAATTATCTTTCCAATTAGAACCTGCTTTTAATTATGCCTCTTCCCAAGCAAGTGGTGGGAGATGAAATGCCCTTGGGTGATCTGTCTCCTTTCTTTAGGAAGGACTCGAGGCGGGTAGAGGGACTCCCTCTTGGTACTACAGGAGCTCTCGGGCCTGAGGCCCAGAGGAATCACTTGGTCGCACGTGAGATTCAATAACTCTCAACGTCTCTGTGCCATGGTTTTCCGTCTTTGAATGCATCGTAATGCCCACATTGCAGAGATTTTTGTGACAACAAAAACAACCTTTCAAAACACCTGACAGAGCTGGGCACGTAGTGGGTACTCAAAGAGAAGCATCATCATAGGATTCCATTTCAGGAAGAAACAAGAAAACGTTATTTTTACCTTGAAACCAAACACAAAAACATTGTTCTCCTGCCTCTGCCTGCTGTTCTTGTGAATTGATTTCTGTACAATGGAGACCACAGCAAGAGGATTGTGGTTTTGGAGAGAGACAGATAAAACGGGTTTGAAGTGTGGCCTGTTGTCTATTTGCTGGGGCAAGACAAGGAAATTCTCCCGGTCTCTTTTCTCATCCCAAGGGGAGGATATTGACACTGGTCTGCCTGGGGCTTCCGTCAGGATGAAAAGTCAAAGTCACAATGCAGCGAGCACAGACCACAAACAGCCACCTTGCCAGGGTTTCACAAGCACCATCTCTAGTTGGCATAAGGACTCTGTAAGTCCGATCCTCTATCACCGTTTTACAAATGAAGGACCAGAAATGCAGGCTTGGAGAGGTGACCATTTTGCCTCTGGATATTGTGACATACGGTAAGAGGGAACTTGTGAGAGCTCTGCCCAAACCAACTAGAGAAGGGCAGGAAGACTCAGCCCCATGCATAGAGTCTGGAGCCCAGGGCGGGGTGGGGGGTGCAGAAAGGCAAAGCAGAGAGCATCCAGGACTTGTCAATGGTTGATCAAGCCCTCAGGTTGGGTATGGCTGTCCCCAGCTCCTGGTTTATTTGATGCATCACCTGCTAGAGGAATATGGGCCAGGACTTTGTCTACTAATCCTTATTCCTAAGCTAAGCTTCATGGTCTCACCTTGGGTCCAAAACCTACCCTAAAAGATATCTCAGGTGCCACTAATACTGCAGACATCCACCTGGGTGCAGCACCCTGGGGGAGACCAGTCTTACAGAGGTACCATTTCCTCCTCCTGACCTCTTTGGCACTAAAATGGCATGAGATACTGTGAGCCGAGCCTCATTCACCTGCCACTTGCTGTGCCATTATTCAAGAACCATACTTCCCCCAACATTCACCAGGGGGTGAGATGGTTCTTTGAAAACGACTGGGTTTTACACCATGGAGAAACTATTTACATTTATCGTCATCATCAAGTAAAGTGCAATTAAAAGCAATGATTTGGCTCTGATGTAGATTTTAAGAACATTCTATCAAGGAAGGCTAGCTCCGTGTTCCGCTGGGTAGAGTCATAGCTGCCTGGGAATGAGCTGCAGACATGGTGGGGCCACTGGACTGCGTGGCCTCAGGCCTTCTCTGGCCTCTTCTGCCCGAGTTTTATCTTGATGGTAAAAGAGTCTGAGTTTTCTCCAAACACAGAAGGAGTGTTGACATCAATACAAGTCTCAATTCCCTTTCTCACAGTGCACATGTTCTATAAAAGTTTTGCTAAAATAGTAATAAATAGATCATGAATGGTTGCTATGTCATTCACATTTTTTCTACTTCTTTAAAAAGTGTTCCTTTAAAACTAGTAACAAAACAAGAACATGTATGCTATTTTGGTAAATATGACAAAGCTTACACAATATATCTTTTTTCCTATCAAACTTTTTTATTATTAATTTTATTTTATTTTTTCACACAAGTGGAGCACAACTTTTCATTTCTCTGATTGTACATGATGTAGAGTCACACCATTCATGCATGCTTACCTATACATAGGGGTGATAATATCCCTCTCATTGTACCATGTCCCTACCATCACACTGTATCTTCGTGTTTTGTTTAACATATATTCAGGTGCTCCTTTTTAAATACACCTGGAGATAGAGTACATTGGAAAAAGTGAAGCAATATGGGCCATCTGGCCTAGTTGGTCATAAAAAATTTGAGAAAAGAAATCATAAAGCAAGTGCCTCACACTGTGTTATTGGAAGATGCCCATTCTATGAGCTAGTACATCTGTCTAATCACAAGTCCAACCTCAGGACATCTCTTGCTACTGAGAGTAAGAGTCCATACCTTGTTAACAATTCTAGAGAAACACTCAGGACACCAGCTCTGCAACCTCTGCGTCACATAAAGTGACCCTGGAAATCATGCCTCCTGCCTCCATGCTATATAGAGACCCCGCCCCATCAAAATCTTTATAACACTGAGAGCAGTCAATGCTGATGTCCGCCATTGCTCTGGTGGGCTTATGAAGCCATGTTTTCCAGAGTACATCTGACCTGGTATTGGAAATGTGCATAACTGAAATGTCACAAGTGGCAGGATCATATGGCTTCTGTCTCATTGAAGTGGTCAAAGTTGCTTTCCATGTCCCCATCTAATTTCACACTGTGGTCCATCCTAAGGCAATTCACGCTGGGGGTGGGAGGGTGGTGCAGACATTCTGTAAAAGTCATAGCCCTAGATTCTGTTGTGTTCCATCCCCTGTGTCTAATTTGTACAGCTGAATGTCCAATAAATAAAACATTCAAAAATATTTTGTAGAAAATTTGCCCTTCACTGTATTGATTTCTATCAAAGCTATCTAAAACTTTTCAGGCTTGACCTTTTCTTCTTTAAAGACAAAATATTCTCCAAAAGTGACAATATTAAAATGTTATAATGTAGAAAATGCTTTGGTAAGGTGGGCGCCGTCAGGAAATAATGGATGGTGGTGTCTGGGTGGGAGGGCTGCTTGTCCCTGGCAAGGAGCCAGGGCCCAAGGGATATATATGGTGCTCTGAAGGGAGTCGTCCCTGCTCTCAAGGGACCTGCAGCATCCATGCCCGGCTCCACAATTCACTGTGCGTGTGGCTACAACATGCATATTTACCCTTTGCTATTTTTTATATTTATGAAATATTCCAGGATTATTTTTTTTTGACAGCAGGATCAGTGGTTTCCAGCCTTAATTAAAAACATTAAGAAGAAAGGCCTGAAAAGATGTTGAAAACTTTGGAATGCTCGATGCTTTGTTCTTTAGAAAGAGAAAGAGAGAGAGAGAGAGAGAGAGAGAGAGAGAAAGCCATACACTCACAAGTACACTTCTTGTAGATTATTTGACCACAAATATGCTCAGAATACACATAGCACTAGAGGTAAACAGGTGCAAGATAAATAAACTGATTCACAAAATTTAAGGGGTGTGAAAAATTCAGTAATCAAGACAGATAATATATTATCATAATAGTTACAAGATGTCCATTAGAAATAGATGTATGACGGTAGTCAGGGACAGCCAATGTTGCTGGGATTTGGTTCAGCATCAGAGTCCACTGCGGCCAGATGAGAGCAGCCCCACAGAGGTGATTCTTGCTGTAAATTCCCTGACTCATGCCTCAACTTCTGGCACAGGGTGGGCTCCTGTGGTTAGTGATTCCAGTCACAGCAGAGAGAACAGAGGGACATGCAGTAGGAAATGGTGTGAACTCCTGCTTTGTGCGGATATTATGAAAAACACAGTCCCTCTCTCCCTCTCTCTCTCTCTCTCTCTCTCTCTCTCTCTCTCTCTCTCACACACACACACACACACACACGAAGGACAGGAAAAGTGGTTTTCAGAATTGGAAGTTTGGGATGAATCTGTGGATCCTACAACACGCGTCTGGAAGTTTCTCCTGGATGAAACCTGAGGTCTGTGGATGAGAGGCAGTGTGAGGTTCCCACAGGAAGGCAGGGCGTGGCTGGACCTCAAGAGGGAGCTGGTTCTGCTACAGGACCAGCACCTCTGGGTCCAAAGCAGGAGCAGAGTCTGGGCCAGGAGCAAAGAGATCGAGCTTCAACAGGTGACTGACTAACTCTCACTGGGACGAGCATAGCTGTGGTGGAAATGTCACAATGCACCTGTTACATAAAAAGACCCCATCTAGAAATGAGGCAGGATGGGCTCTGTATGTCAGTAACGGAATGTAATTGCAGAAAATTTCCTAAAACCTCACCATTCTGGAAGACTTTTCTAAAGATCAGAGAGGAAGAGAGGGACCACATCATGGTTAAAGAATATAACAGACCTTGCTTGCAAAAGAGGAGAGAGAAGCTGGCCACATTTGTGGCCTAATCGCAGGAATGACACAAAGAAGTGCTGTCATCCGGCATCAAGGCATCGGGTAGAAGTCTTGTTCGGCTAAAACACCACGTCTGATAGGTTCCAAACTTGCTCTGCTGACATTCCCTCTCAGGACAGCAACTCCAGATTTGATTCTGAGCAGCAGAGACTGTCTGTGACTTGGGGGGAGACTGTGACCTTGGGGAGAAACTGCATTGTCTCTGTGGAGGTTACAAGGACTTCACAGGCCCTCTCCAGGCAGAAAGGAGGGACTCATGAGGACCACACAGGGTGTGATTATGAAAACCTAGATGAGGGGACAGGGACAAAGGCTGTCAGAAGGATAATTCTGATATATGACATGTCTGCTCTAAGCAAGGGGGAGGGGGATAAGAGAGAACAACGAGTACACACAGTGGGCCCTTTGATAAATTGCACTTCATAAGGACATATGCTAAAGATTAAAAAAGAATTTGTGTGCAAAAAAATAATAAAAAAATAAAAAGATCAAAAATTTTGACAATTTATTTAGAAAAGTAATACTAAGAATGACCTGTGTTTTCAAACCCAACCAAAAGAAAAATCACCTACATAGCCTATGTTTTAAAGAATAAAAAAAAAGAAGGAATCAAAAGATACCGCTGCTAGGAAAAGATGTCCTGAGAGAGACTTTTCCTAAGCCTCGTCCTTGTGAAGCCAGATTTAAAGTTAGGTAGTCAGTATAGTTAGACCAGTCTACTATCGAGTGAAATCTAAAATGGAGGCCATGCTGGGAATGACTCAGGGAAAACACAGGACAATTCATGGAATGTTAATGAAGTCCTGAAAAGGCCCTAGGCCAAAGTCCACCTCAAAGAAATAGCCCCCAACAGATTTGGAGATAGCCCATCCCAGAGAAGTGATAAGCCCATCCCCAAAGTCCTTCCTGCCCATTTGGCCCACCTGTGTCCTAACCCTTCCCACCTACATTCCATCACCAAAACTATAAAAAGGGGAGACAACCGCACTTCCACGGAGTCCACCTCTTGGGTCCCCTTCTTCCTCCGGGAGAAGTCTTTTCTGCTGTCCTTTAATAAACTTCTAATTTCTACTCTGACCTGGCCTCGGCGTGCTTCTTTGGTGTTATTCTTCAACATTGGGGAAGCAAGGACTCGTCACCGGTCAACAGCGGTAACACTTGCTGGTCACCTGCTGCGGGCACTGATCTTCTAATAGGCATGAGAGTCCAGCTCCTGAAACTCAGTAATGGAGAGGCAGTTGGTAAAGCTGGAGAAGATCCCCGTGGGACTTCACATAGATGTGGAAACCCACTCTGAGCCCAGGGAAGTGCTCAGCCAGATTGTCCTCCCAGACAGGAAAGCTGCCCAGAAGGTCCAGGGGGGACGACAGAGGGGCACGAGCAAGCATTGCTCAGCACCTGGAGCCAGGGAGGTTCTTCTAGAGCATTGGGAGCCAAGAGGGTGTGTTAGGGCTCGGAGCTCAGTCTGCGCTCCATCAGTTCTGATCCTCCTCGTTTACTGGAGAAAGATGCAAACTGGCCCACCCCAGGTAGGCACAGGAGAGTCCCTGGCAGCTTCTCCACAGGAGCACAACAGTGGAAGCACACAGCTGGCCCTGAACAGGATCATGGAGAAACGGTAGCACGCTGCCGGAGTGTGACGTTGCAATAAAGGATGAGTTTCTGGTAAACGCAACAGATGCAGCGTTACATTAGGAAATGACACAGAGGAGTGCGGGGTGCCTGGCTCCTTTTAAAAGAAAATCTAGGAGAATCTAACCATGATTTAATTTAAAAAGAAAAAACAGCAACAATCAAAACAGCCAAGATACCATGGAGGCTGTCCTGAGCATGTGGGGTTGAGATGGAGGGGAAGGAGCGGGGAATTCCTGTGGTTGAGGTTCTCTGTAATGTCCCTTGTCTTTACAGTGGCTTAGGCTACTTGGGTCATTTGCCTTTGCCCAAATTCAGTGAGTAAACAATTAGAACTTCCACATTCTGCATTGTGTGTGAATTTAATACCTGAAAAAAAAAAAAAAACTCCATTCAAATATTAAACTCCAAATATTGAATTCTGTAATTTAATGTGAAAGGCATCAGAATACAAGAATGTTGGGTGGAGGGAGGGAGGGACTGTGCACATGGATAGAACCCACACAGCAAGGCTCTGCGGGAGCGGAGGGTGGAGACTTGAGCAGGAGAACTGTACAGCTCGGTTGTGTTTTGAAAACTATAATAAAATGTTGGTCAGATATTTGTGTGAAGAAATGGGAGTCCGGTACAGAACGGAAATTTATAAAGCAGCTCAGGGTATTTTCTGCCAGCACCATATTTACACAACGCTTTTGATACAAAATCACAATGAACGGAGAATTTACAGATAAAGTCACTGGTCAAGATTAAGGAACAGCAGAGAATCCAAGTGTAGTTTTGAGTGTCAAGTAGAGCTGGGAGTTTTGCCTAAGCTGTTTACCGCTCACTGCCACTTAACCTGAATTTTAATATAACCTAATTTATAATCATATGCTACTTCTTTATTTAATTCAGGACTATTTTGTCAGAAAACTCCCATTTTCTCCCTGTGATGTGATCGTTCCCATTTATTCAATAGTACCTCGTTCAGTGCCCACTTAGGGTCAGGCCGTGTGGAAGCACTGGAGGCTGCGTGCAGGTCAGGAGAGACCGCAGACTCAGGACGCTCGAGGCAAAGAAAAGTGCAGCAGAACAGGGAGCTGCACTGCTGGCCCAGTGCACCTGGGCTGGGCAGGCATTGGATGAAGTCCCTCTTGGCCTGTTGCTGTGGACAGATAATGCAGACCGCGGCATTGATGGCTAGCTTAATCTGTGTGGACCATCACATCTCTCAAGAGTTTCTTTACTAACCAAACTCAGTTTGGAGGAGAAACATGTCATCACTGACTTCTTCAAGGACATGCCCCTGGCCACCACCTTTCTACATGAGAAGACCAGGAGTGAGGACCAGGGTGCTGACCCCCAAAGGAGAACCCTAATGACCCCACGTGACCTGGAAGGAAGCGTTTCGCAGGTCTGTGGATGCGTGTTCCCAGCCCCCTGCCCAGGCCCCGGAGGTGGGGGCTGGGTCAGCAACACTACGTGTGATTAGCTCATGTTTGACAACAGGATCCTAAGAGTTAAAAACCCACACCTGTGGGCTTTGGTCTGCATGGCACGCAACATCAGAAGCAAGTATAGTGCTCAGAATGCATATGGTGAGGTCCCCTTTACCTTATTTTATGTGACTATCCTACAACTCCCTTCAATAGACCCCCATGTGGGAATTAGCATCCATGAGAAGAATTCAAAAAGCAAAGTTTGGTAGGTCTGCTGGTCATGGTGCCCCCCTGGCCTGGTCCTGCCCTGATTCTGCACTTATTCCAAAGCGTGGTGAGTAGCAATGGACCCTTGATAAGAAAACCCAGAAGGTAACTTTTGTGAGGCTGTGGGGTCTTCATGGGTCCCCACATTGCAGGGTAGAGCAGTGCACAGTGTGGGGGCCTCAGACTCCCCCCCCGGTATGAGTTCTGCTAACTTCTCCAAGTCTCTATCTGCTTGGGAAGATGTGGACATGGAGGTGGAGGTGGTGGTGCCCCGGGGGAGGATGAAGCGAACTCTCAAGTCACCACCAGCAACAGAGCAAGTGGAAGCTGTTCCCCACTGTCATTATTGCTGGCATCAGAGTCTGCTCAGAACAAAAGAAAGCATGTCTTCAGGGGTGTGACTGGCTCCCACCATCAAGGGGCAATAGCTCAGGACCTGTGTGTGCACACTCCCCACTTGGGTGGTGCTCCAGTCTCCTCCAATCCTGGAAAAACCAGAGGAGAGGCCCAGTGAACCATGTCTGGTGAGCTCAGCACCGGGGGATCTTGGGAGTACGGCAACAAAGAGGTGAGCAGGGCACTTTGATGTGAAATTTACAGAAATGCAGTCTGTTGGAAGTGCTACTAGGTGACAGTTTAGGGAAAAGGGTGAGCAAATGTTGATGACGAAGATGAAATGCAGAGGTGTAGACCAGTGGCTGCAGTGTCGGTCACAGAACTGGAGACTGTGGCCAGGCCCTGAGAGTGGTCACAATTGTGACCCCTAGCACCTGCCCTGCACCCCCAAGAATTCCTGACCCTGGTCCTTCTGTCTGTGCATGAGGTCCAGGAGCAGGGCCAGGGGAGCTTGTTCTTTGAGCAGAGGTCCATTGAATTAATTCACTGTAAGTGAGTTGGCATGGTGTAGACCACAGTGAATTAGCCCTTTGATACAGAGTGTTGGATTTCTCTTGATTGTTATGAAGTGTCTTCTTTCAAATGTAAGACTAGCATCGGATCATACTTTTTAAGTTATTACCTCAAGAAAAATATATCACTTTGCTATTATCTCAAATTATTGTTCAGCTTCCTTAAGTTTAAACATGGTCACATCCACTTAGAAGGAGAAATCCCCCATCAAATGAAGCAATTTCTAAACTTGTTTCACCAAGTAAAATCTTGATGTAGCCCAGTAGACTTTGCCTCCTGCACAGAAGCAGAGTTTGAACTTGAAGCCCTGCCTCTCCTCTGCAGATTACAAGGTTGCTATGCCAAGGTGCCCAGCCATGGTCTGCAGCACCAGTTGCCAATGGGGCCACTTACCATCCCCACCACTGGGCACTGTCCATGTCTGCACGCCTTGTGGTGGTCACTCTCACACTTGGGAGGGGGAGGTTCTCCGGGCATCTCGTGAAGAGAAGTCAGAGGTGTGGCTGGGCATGAACAGCTCCCCACAGCCAGAGTCTTCTGACCCCAAATGCCTGTCGGGCCACGGGTGAGGAATGCTGGTCAGAAGGAAGGTCAATAGGTTGCCATCTTGGAGGGCTGCAGGTGATTTTGGATGGAATCTTGACACTTAAGGGTTGTCCTCTCTGGAACCTGGGTAGCAGGTCAGGCATGTGGGACAGATGGGATCTGTCTGCGATTCTCTTCCTCCCACTCATGGAATGTTATCTTTCCCTTGACTTTTTTTTGCTTAATTTGGTGTGAAATCCCTACTTTGTGGGTAAGTCTCCTCTACTACTCTAATTTGTAGTACGTAAGTACTGAGTCATCCTTATTAGTGATTGAAGTAACTACACAAATGTAACAAGAAAAAGCAATGTTCCCTTGGTCTGGAGCGGTTTGGCTTGAAGCCCACAGGTGCTTTTGTGCATGGACAGCTGTCCCTCAACCCGACCACTGGCTCTTTTCTTGCATTTCCCAAGATGTATTTTGGATCAACTCAAAGATATGTTTGTTTCTTCAACTCTAGATGTTTGGTAAAAATAGCTGCTTTGTTAAATTCTGTTCTTTTTTTTTCACATTTAATGTGCTGTGACTGTTTTTGAATTTTTTTGCATGTAACTTCGAGTTCCAACTTCAATATCAATGATACCTCTTAAGCCAAATGGGGGGAAAGATCCCTTTAAACAGTAGCCACCTCTTGCACGTTAAACTGCGAAGATGCTTTTTCCAGTTAAAGGCTCCTGCTGCACACGCCAACATGTGCCAGCATCACCGCACATCCCCAAGACCCTGACTTATGCGTTTGAAGGCATGCTTTCCCTCAATTTTAAAAATGCGTTGCTGGAAGAAATAACTCAGCAGTCTTGCCAGGCTTCAAAGCATTTTAAGAAATGCTTTCAGGGATCTTGAATCAGTGGCAAGAATTTCTGATGAAACACGGCAGAACCTCTGGGGTCAGCTATCAGGAGGAAAATGAAAAGATCATCTGTCAGGGTGGAAGACATAATTTATGTCTCATCAAGAAAGCCAAGAGGAATGCGATGGTGCCTTCCCCCTGGCCTGCCGCTGGCTCCTCGTCACTTGTGGAGGCTTTGTGAGTCTCCTTCAGCTGGGGTCCCCGCCCCAGGGCACGTGTGTCCCACTCATGATGGGAACCCTGAGAGGGCAGCCCCTGGCCCTCCCTCTGCCCAGCCCACACATTAGTAGGCTCCTTGGAAGCAGCCACTTTAAGAACTGGAAGAGTCACAGATGCCAGTCCCCTGGCTTTAGAGATGAGAAATCTGATGCGCAGAGTAATGAAGCAAGTAGCCCAAGGCCCACAGCAGCTCGTGCAGAATGAAGCTGCAGACCCAGGATGGCTGGATTCTGTCCATTGTTCTCTTCACAGACCTCTTCTCATCCCTTCGAGGGAAAAGACGAGTGCTTTTATCTAGAAACTTAAGATTGCAGTTCCTGCTGCCTCTCCTTCTTCTTCCCACTCTTCAAAACCAGAACGAGCCACGTCGCATCCCTGAAGCATCCTCTGGCTCCTCTGGGGCGCGTGGGTCTTGCTCCCTCTGAATTCCTGTAGCATCGTTTAGCCTGTCCGTTGATCTGTTTCCATGGTGAAGTCTATTTCTTAGTAGTTTTGTGTCATTTTGCACATGTGATGATTTTTTTTTTGTACAAGAGAGGCATCACTCTAGAAATTTAATACTAGCAGACTTTTCATACATTCAAAATACATGCAACACAAGATTTCTCCGAGGTTGCTTTGTATATTCTGAGAAAGTACTTCTTAGCTTAAAATCCATTCTTAATAAATCCACCACTAAATTTGCTCCTGGATCCCGTGGGTGACCACTGGAACACTGTGGGCTTAGGTCTCTTAGGCCTTGACTCAGCTGTGAAACCCTTTGTGAACTGAGGTCCGACTGACAACAGCTGGATGGCCAAATTGGGATTTTAGATTAAGTATGAGAACTTCATGTATCGTGGTGTCATACACCAATCAACAAGCCGTTGATTAAAGAGGGAGTTAGAAAATCAGTGAGCAATATAACAAAATGGAGTGAAAACATACAATTTACATGGTCCCGTCATCATACAAGAGTACAAAGTTGTCCTCTAAAGAGAAAGCAGAGCTTTGGCATAAAACCCAACAGAAACGTGGAGGAGGCTTTCAGTACCCAGAATGCTTAGTCTAGTTACCAAGCCAATGAGTCTTGATGGTGAGCCCCTGTTGAGAGCCACAGCCAAAGGGGCCCCAGCAAACTTCCAGCTGCCAGCAAACTTCCAGCTGCCGGCTGATGATTGGCTCACAGCGGCCCCAGCAACATCTAGCTGATTGGCTCCTCTGCGGTGATGTTCATTGGGCTGTTTCCCTGCCCTTCAGACTGCCGGCTGATGATTGGCTCACAGCAGCCCCAGCAACATCTAGCTGATTGGCTCCTCTGCGGTGATGTTCATTGGGCTGTTTCCCTGCCCTTTCAGACCACGGAGCTGCTCATTGGGGGACTTCTTTGGCTCCGCCCACGCGACCCAGCCAATCGGCCTCAAGAGCAGGAGGATTGTGGGAGGTGGTGAGGTTTGTGTGGGGGTGAGAGGCTTGTGGGAAGCCGGTGGTGGCAGTTGGGCTCTGAGGGTTTTTTCCTGAGGAGCTGTTTTGTTTGGCGTTTGTAGTTCTAAAAATAAAGTTCGTTTCTTTTGACAAGTGGCTCCTGAATTGTGCCCAGCCAGACTGCGGCATTTGGTGGCTCGCACGGGGAGCGACTGAGGGTAAGTAAACTGCTCGCCCCTGAGGGCAGGGCGAGAGGATGGGTAGCCATTCTAAGTTTCCTCTTTTGTTTTGCTTCACTTTTGTTTTAACTTGCCTGTCCCTGGAGATGAGTGAGACGGAAGAAAAACCGCTCACATCTGAGGAAAAACTATTTGCGTCTGAGGAACAGATAGGGAGAAAGGACAGATGCACATGTCAGGAGGATAGAAAGGTTGATATAATGATTCTGTGTTGTTCCATTTTTATTGCATTCTGTCTCGGTTTTGTTTGGCATCATCTTGTTGGGTTGTATTATAGTAGAAATACGGGATCAGAAATTAGTAAAAAACAAACCGAAAGACTGTTAAGTAAATTATTAGAGGAAGGAG
Source organism: Spermophilus citellus (assembly GCF_964194105.1). Taxonomy (NCBI): domain Eukaryota; kingdom Metazoa; phylum Chordata; class Mammalia; order Rodentia; family Sciuridae; genus Spermophilus; species Spermophilus citellus. Next base: position 285,312,995 of record NC_138182.1, on the reverse strand, counting down.
GCTTCCCAGTAAAATCAAGAGCAGTCAGGGCATACGTTGATATAATACAAAAATGTAGCCCATGGCTTTTTAAGGAGGAGTTGTTAGATATATCACAATGGAACCATCATGGTGAAGATTTAAAAAGAATAGAAAAGAGCAGCCCAGGGACTCTGCCAATTGGCACATTGACATTGTGGGCGTTCGTATCTGGTTTGCTTAGTCCAAAGCCTTCAATTCAGACAAAGGTAGAGGAAGGAGAAGACATATTGATTCAAGTAAAAGAGAAGGTCTCTCAAGTTAGTCAGAAAGAGGAAAAGATTCATGTAAAAGAGAAGGTCTTTCGAGCTAGTGAGACAGAGTAAGGAAGTTTAGAGCAGAAAAAGCCATCAGGGGAAAAGTTACAACAGGAGACTGCTAATAACACCTTTCTATCAGAGAGCGTAAGTGTCCAACCAACAGCACCACCTCTACAGGAGACTGCTACTAACAGCATTCTATCACCAGAGGGCATAAGTGTCCAATCAACAGCACCACCTCCATATGCTAGGAGGCTCCCAACCCCCGCAGTTGATAGTTGGGATCCTGAGACAGGATCTCAAGTATGCCCTGTATTTGCGGTAGAAGGGCAGCGAATTTACCAGGGTTGAAATTTCAAAACAGTGAAGGAGATAAAAGAGGCTGTAACAACCTATGGTCCTCAAGCACCCTTCACTGTAAGCTTGGTCGAATCCATTACCAACTTAAAACATGACGCCAGCAGATTGGGCTAATATTTGTAAAGCTGTGCTAAATGGAGGACAATACCTGTTATGGAAGGTTGCCAATGAGGAATTTTGCAAGGAGACGGCTAGGCGAAATGCAGCAGCTGGTTATCCTCAGAGAAATCTAGATATGTTGTTAGGAAAGGGACCTTATGAGGATCGGCAGCAACAAATTGCATATGATCCTGGTGTATATTTACAAATTGCTGTAGATGCAGTTAAGGCATGGAAGACTTTACAAGGACATGGAGGTTTACAAGGTCAATTATCTAAGATAATACAAGGAGCTAATGAACCTTACGCTGAATTTGTAGATAGGCTTATTCAAACAGCTACCAGAGTTTTTGGGAATACAGAACAAGCAATGCCATTAATAAAACAACTGGCTTATGACCAAGCGAATCGTTGGTGCAGAGATATCATTAGACCATGGAAACAGGAAGATTTAAACACATATATTAAATTATGTAGAGACATTAATGAACAAGAGCAAGTCATGGCAGCTGCAGTAAAACAAGCTTTAGATGCCAGAGACAATAATGAACAAGGGCAAATTGTGGCAGCTGCAGTAAAACAGGCTTTATATGCCAGGCCAAGAACATGCTACAATTGTCAACAAACAGGACATTTTAAAAGGAATTGCCCCATAGGAGGAGGGTTTAACAAAACTAGGTATCAAAGGAGTAGCATACCGGGTATTTGCCCACGATGCCGTAGAGGGAGACATTGGGCTAATGAATGCCGTTCTCAAACCACCATAGAGGGTACTCCATTACATTGGGCTAATGAATGCCGTTCTCAAACCACCATAGAGGGTACTCCATTATCAAAAAACGAACAAGGACCAAGTGTTTATCCACGATATCATGGAGAAAGGTATCGGGCTCCGTTGCCAAAATATGGACAGGGGGCCCCAATGCTCCGGGGCCCCAAACCACAAATATATGGGGCACTGGAGGAACCCAGCAACCCCATCAGGGTAGTGACCAGGACACATTGTCCATCAGATCCCTCATCAGACAAACCAGAGAGAGTGCAGGGTTGGACATCTGTGCCTCTGCCAGATCAGTACTAACTCCAGAGATGGGAGTTCAAATCATTCCCACAGGGGTAAAAGGACCTCTTCCCAAAGGAACAGTAGGCTTATTATTGGGACGCAGCTCTTCTACTCTAAAAGGACTTTTGATAAGTCCTGGGGTAATTGATCCCGATTACGAAGGTGAAATAAAAATTATAGCCAGTTCTCCAAAGGGTATATCAGTAATTTCACCAGGAGATAGAATAGCACAGTTACTAATAATACCAAGCGTACATGATAAATTTTCCAGTCATGCTGTAGAAAGAGGTTCCAAGGGATTAGGCTCCACAGTAGATTGGGCTATGCTTTCTTTAAATTTAGATTCTCGCCCCATGCTAAAACTAAATATTCAAGGACATGAATTTAATGGGCTACTGGATACAGGTGCAGACCTTAGCATCATCTCTCGTCAAGAATGGCCAAAACATTGGCCATTACAACAAGCCACTCAAACGCTTCGAGGCCTAGGAGTGGCGACTAATCCTGATAGAAGCGCAATGGTATTAGATTGGCAGGATCCTGAAGGATGTGAAGGAACTATACAGCCATATGTATTGGATCATCTTCCCATAAATTTATGGGGACAAGATGTCTTAGATCAATTAGGTTTGACATTAACAAATAATATCAATCAAAATGCACCCACTATTATGGCTAGACAAGGTTTTAGGAAAGGAAAAAGATTAGAAAAACAAGAACAAGGTATAGCAGCACCAATACAAATAGATCAAGGAACAGACAGACATGGGTTGGATTTTCACAAAGGGCCACTGAGACAATAAAAATTACATGAAAATCAGAAAGACCAGTATGGGTTCCTCAGTGGCCCTTGACTAAAGAAAAGATACAAGTAGCCCATGATCTGGTCAAACAACAATTAGCGGAAGGACATATACAACCTTCTGTATCTCCCCATAATACTCCCATTTTTGTCATCAAAAAGAAATCTGGTAAATGGAGATTATTGCAAGATTTAAGAGCCATTAATAATGAAATGGTCATTATGGGACCTGCTCAATCGGGGATTCCTCAATTGTCTTCTTTGCCAAATCTTGGTATGTTTTAGTTATAGATATTAAAGATTGTTTTTTTTTTTTTTCAATTCCAGTTCATCCTGAGGATAGTCCACGTTTTGCATTTACTATCCCTGCACTAAATCATGAAGGTCCTGATCAGAGATATGAATGGAAAGTACTCCCTCAAGGAATGGCTAACAGCCCAACTATGTGTCAAATTTATGTTAACAAAGTAATCCAGCCACTTAGAAATCAAAATCCTAAACTACAAATATTTCACTATATGGATGATGTATTATTAGCACACAAATCTAAAAACACATTGCTAGAATGTTATGCCACACTTACAAATTTATTAAAAAATTATAATCTAGAGATAGCAATAGATAAAGTACAATTAAATTTTCCAATTAATTATTTAGGAGTTCTATTATCCTCAACCATGGTCCGTCCACCAAAAATTCAAATATGAGTAGATCAACTCAAATCACTTAATGACTTTCAAAAGTTATTAGGAGACATAAATTGGATAAGGCCTTATCTAGGTATTCCAACAGGAGAATTGGGACCTTTATTTGATATCCTAAAAGGTCCATCAGATCCAAATTCACCCCGAATGTTAACGCCTGAAGCAAGAAAGGCATTAAAAATCATTGAAACATATATGGAAAATATGCATTTGGATAGAATTGATATAATTTTGCCTTTATTATTTATTGTACTACCAACAAAAAATATTCCTACAGGAGTATTTTGGCAAGAAGGTCCATTATTGTGGATACATTTATCTTATTCTCCTAACACTATTCTTACTAGGTATCCTGAGGCTGTAGGGCAATTAATACTCAAAGGAATAAAAGCAGCAAAGGGAGTGTTTGGAATTTCTCCCAATAAAATTATTACTCCATATACTATGAATCAAATTGATGAATTAGCTAATGAGTTAAATACTTAGGCAATAATCATGTGCAAATCTAATGTTTCATTTGATAACCACTTACCATCTAATCCTTTATTGTCTTTTTGGTCATTGCATCCTGTAATTTTTCCAAAAATGACAAGAAAAACACCTATCATGAATGCTCCAAATATACTCACTGATGGGTCAAATAATGGTACAGCAGCAATAGTTACACCTGATCAAACTTTTACATTTTTAGTACCCAAACAATCAGCTCAAAAGGTAGAGCTTAATGCAGTATTACAAGCTTTTGTGATGTTTAAAGATTCTGTAATTAATTTATTTTCTGATAGTCAGTATATAGTTAATGCTATAGTATCCCTTGAAGATGCTGGTAGGATTTCCCCTTCTTCTACTGTTTTCTCTTTGTTTTCCACTATACAAAGTTTAATCTGGGACAGAAAAGATCCATTCTTTATAGAAGACATATCAGGGCACATACAGGATTGCCTGGAGCCCTTAGTTTGGGCAATGATTTAGCAGATAAAACTCCACATGACATACATATTTTCTCTACACTAGAAGAAGCTATAAATTTTCATAAAAGGTTCCATGTCAATGCTAATACTTTACAAAAGTGTTTTAAAATAACTAAGGAACAAGCTAGACAAATAATAAAACAATGTCAAAATTGTGTGACCTTTTTTACCACAAGTTAATCTTGGAGTCAATCCTAGAGGATTGATACCTAACCATATTTGGCAGATGGACATCACACACTTGCCAGAATTTGGAAAATTAAAATATTTGCATGTTACAGTTGATACTTCTTCTAGATTTTTGATGGGCTCCCTTCATGCCGGAGAAAAAACTAAAGATGTTATAGCTCATTGCTTACAAAATTTTGCCACTGTGGGCATTCCAAAACAGTTAAAAATGGATAATGGTCCTGGTTATACTTCTACCTCTTTTAAACAATTTTGCTCATCATTTGGCATTACTCATATAACAGGAATCCCATACAATCCACAGGGACAAGGCATAGTTGAAAGAGCTCATCAAACTATTAAAATGTACTTATTAAAGCAAAAAGACGGAATTGGGAAGGGGTATATATTCCCCAAAGATAAACTTAAAATAACCCTTTTTACTCTAAACTTTTTAAATTTGGATTCATCAGGACTTAGTGCTGCAGAAAGGCATATGTGTCCAAAAAATGTACATAAGCCCCAGGTACTTTGGAAAGATATTCTAACAGGACAATGGAAAGGTCCTGACCCAGTAATTGTCTGGAGTCGGGGGTCTGTTTGTGTGTTTCCACAGGAAGAACAGCAGCCGATTTGGATTCCAGAGAGATTAACTAAAGCGATTTCTACAGACCAAAAAGAAGATGATTTGGCTCAAATCCATAACAGCTGATACCCAAAACTCCAATTTGGCTATCCTTACATCTGCAACAGAACCAGGATGCTTTTATCAATATCTATTTTATTATTGCCCTTTCCCATATCATGAAGTTCTATTTTGTTTTTTGAGCTCATACAGACCTAGGTTAATGTTTTGCTGATCAGTTCTATTTTTTTTTTTGACTATAGAGTTTTTAAACATTGCAATAGAGATTTCACCTGTAAAAAGTTATAAGGCCTTTACTATTATGTTATGTGTTGTATGTATTATATTATGTGTGCACACTTGTGTTTTGTGTTATATGTTTGAATGTACGTATGTCCATATATCATATATGATGAGCGCTCATGAAAAAATGGATCCAAATATTTTTTTTATTCACGTAATTTAAATGGTTTAATTTAAATTGGGTAAATAACTGTTAAGAATTGTTTTAATATGTAAACAAAAAAGAAGGTTAACAAATCTGTTTGTTTACTTTCACCTTTCCTTTTCATTATATTTAATAATTCTCTTCAAGATAATGTAAATTGTTAAGAAAATTGTTTTCTTTTAGTGCCTTCTGGAATGTTACATATTTTTTTCTTTAGCCATTATTGCTAGAATTCCTATCTTCATCCCAGTGCCGGGGAAGACAAAGATAAAACTAATCTACAGCTTCTGCAATAGCCATCACTGAACTGCTTGCAGAACTTGCCTAAACTATGTGTCACTTGTATGCATTGTGAACTCACTTGTATGCATTGTGAACTATCTGTTGGTGCAGCGACCTGTGGTAGTGTTGGGGTATTTTTACTGATGATGTCATCAGTTGTACAATTTTTCCAACAAGAGCCATCAGTTGGCTTGGTGTATCTTCCTCCCTTCTGCTTGTCATGACAAAGACCTCTCCACAGGTGTGGCTGTATACTGGACCGGTAGTCAATGACGGGTAAGATCCAATTACAATGGTACCAACTTAAGACAGGAGGCTGACGCCCTGAGGTCAGCTCATCCGAAGACGGGTAAGGACCATATGTAGTACTGGACAACCTAAGGCAGGCACGGTCCCCAAGCCACATGCTTGTTGTTTAAACAGAGAGGGGGAGATGTTGAGAGCCACAGCCAAAGGGGCCCCAGCAAACTTCCCCTGCAAACAGGGGACACATGTCTGAGACTCGGTCTTCATTTGGGAAGGGGAGACTGTCATTTTGAAGGTGCTCTGCTGACACACACAGCCGACAGGAGACGAATGGAGAGCAGAGCCTGAGGTGGAGGGACGTGCTCAGGTTCCGCAGAGACAGGGCCTCTGGGCCCAGCCACAGAGCCCTGCTGCCATCTTACCATGGTGCAGAGTCACAGTCATGTCCCCCTTGCTGCTCCTTCCTGTGACCCTGGGGGATGTGTCTGCTGACAAAGGGAAGACAAAAGCAGTTCCCACAGACCAGGGAATGGCTGAGGGGTCCACTTGTCCTAGCACCCTGTCTTCTTAGACAAACAGTCTGCAGAAGACTGTTCACCGTGAGACCCTAGTCCAAACAGCCGGCTTTCCTGAAGTGGGTTTAAGGACTTGATATGATACTTGGCTTCACACTGCAACGTGGGTTTTCTTTACCACCAAGAGAGTAAGCATTTGCATTTAATCCCCCTTGTCCCTTCCTCCACATGGGATACAGTGTTTAGCAGTGGAATGCACACCTCGATCCAGGAGCATCGTAGAGATAAAGGAAACGGTCACCCAAGAGTGAATGATGTCTTCAACAGATGTTTATCAAGTGCCTACTGCCAGCCAGCCTTCACCAGTTCCCTCCCGATAGGCCATGGTGGCAGTGGAAGCAAACTCAGCCACACAGCCACTCCCCCAGGAGAAGTGCAGCAGGGGCAGGTGGGAGTGGAGCCCTGGAGATGATGACAAGACGTGGGTCCAAGCTCTGCCACCTGCTTGCTGTGGGGCTTGGCAAGTAACTTCACCCTCTTTCCTGAGTGTCCTTGACTACACATAGGGAACAGCAGCAGAGTGTTTGGGATCTCCAGTGGCATGAACGTGTGCACAATTTGAACATGCAGAACCCAGGCAGGAGGTCAGCAAGTCTCGGCTCAGTAAAATCAACATGGATCATCAACCTTCTGACCTAGGAAGAGAGCCAGGAAGGGAAGGGGTGGGTTCTAAGACCTCTGAAGGCTGAGTGGGGTCCTAGGGCATGAGTCTTGCAGTTGGGGGCAGTAGGGCAGTATAGAGCAGGGCTTGGGCCAGTCCATCAAGCATGTGGTGGAAGAGCATGAGGAGCTGTGTCCCAACTGGGCAGGGGCCCAGGTGGGCATGGTGGGGAGGCTGAGGGCAACAGGAGCTCTGGAGCCTTCCCTACCCTATGTCCACATGGACTTTCCCGCAGCCAGTGCAGCCACCCATGGACAGACCAGGCCAGACATCCTTGGTGCCCTCTATCCTTCTGGGGAATCTCTGAGAATAATGCCAATATGAAGTTACCACCAAGAATCCAGGACCGACCTGGAAAGGAGTAGGTAATCGGCCAGTTCCCTGGGAATCGGGTAGATATGTGGCTGCACATTTTTGAAGGACAAAGCAGCAGTGGGCTTGCAGGCAGGACGTGCAGACCTCCAGAAGCTCCACATGGTCCCCACAGTGGCTCTGCCTGGGGACACAGAGGTGAAGAAGCACTGAGATGGGGCCCGTGACGTGGTGGGATTCACACTTCAGAGGGACGACTCTGGCTCCTGTGTGGACAACTGGAACAGGCAGCACTCAGGCAGGAGGTCAATGCGAGCTCATCCAGCAGCCCCTGAGAGCCAGGGAAGGTGGGCGGGACACCAGGAGCCCTTGACCTCAGGAGAGAAGAGAGGTGAGCAAGGTCAGCTGTGGCATGTGGTTCCCTAGTTCACTAGAATGAAGTTATACCTCTATCTCTCACACTGTGAAAAAGTAAGCTCAAAAATGGGTTGAAGACCTAGGAATTAGACCGGAATCTATGTAACTTCTAGAAGAAAATGACAGTGAACACTGAAGCATGTAGGTACAGGCAACGACTTTCTCAGTAGGATGCCTAAAACTCAGGGAATAATGCCAAGAATAAATAAATGGGATAGCATCAAGTTAAAAAGCTTCAGAACAGCAAAGGAAACAATTAGGAATGTGAAGAGAGAACCTACAGAATGGGAGAAAATTTCTGCTGGATAGTGTTCTGACAGAGGGTTAACGTATAGAATATATGAAGAACCAAAAAAACCTAATGCCAAAAATCAAATACCTCAATTAATAAAGGGGCAAATGAATTAAAAAGATACTTCCCCAAAGAAGAAATATACATGGCCAATAAATATGCAAACATTTGTTCAACATCGTTACCAATTAGGGAAATGCAAATCAAAGCTACATTGAGATGTCATCTAACTCCAATTAGAATGGCGGCCAGCAAGAGCACAAACAATGACAAATGCTGGGGAGGATGCGGGGAGCCAGGTTCTCCTGCCCTCCTTTCAGGAGTATGTGAGTGAATTTTTGTTCTACCCTCTATTTTCTGGATAAATGGCTAGAAATTCTGTGTTGGATACTCCTGGGTGGTGGTGGCTGCTTCCCAGCCTCTGGACGTCATCCTCTGCAGGCATCCCAGACCCCATCCTGTTTCCCCAGCCCTGGAGACATGCTCAGAGCTCCTCAAACTAGTCCAGAAAACTTCCTTTTGATTAAGTTCCCAGGTCAGTTCCTGTTGCTCCAATAAGAAATCAGAACCACAGAGGAGATGCAGAGTCATAAAACGTCTGTCACTTTAAAATACCATCAGTCACGGATTTTTCTGTGAATCACTAGTTTCTATGACTTGAAACACTCTCTCTCCCCTTCTCCCTGGATCTGTCTACATCTGTTCTTCTCTCTCTCTCTCCCTCCCTCCCTCCCTCCCTCCCTCCCTCCCTCTCCTTCCTTCTTTCTCTCCCTTCCTGTTTTTTCCTCCCTCTCTTTCCCTTTCTCTCTCCCTTACTCTTTTCCTTATCTCCCTCTATTTCTCTCCATTCCTCTTTCTCCCTCCTCCCCGTCCTCTCTTTCCTCCCTCTATCCCTCTTCCTTCATTCTGTCTCCCTCCCTCCCTCCCCTTCTCCACCTCCTACTCCAGAACTCCCTTCCCCCGACAGAGTCCTAGGGACCAGACAGCAGGTCACTGGAGACACCCTGGTGGAGAATCACACCTCTCCGGAATCAGGCAGCTTGTCAGGGACTTTCCTGTCCAGGTCAAGGGGGCCGTTGTTGCAGGTGGACCTCACGGAAGTCTTCTGGTCCATCCGTCCTTCTTTCCTTTCCTCCGCAAGCGCTGTGTGCGCGTAACATGGCAGTGCAGTCATGTCTGCCCTTGGTCCAGGCTCCCTTATACTAGTTGACAGAGCTGTGATTCTCTATCCTCAAGCATCAGGACTCCTTGAGTCACATGTCACCAAAACACACCTAGGTCAGCTGGAGGGGAGTGCATTTACAGTCTTGAATAACTGGGAATCCAGTGTTGGAACCAACTTGGTCACGGTGGGATGCAGGGGTCCTTCATTGTCATCTGCACTTTGCTCTCTTCTGTCCCATTCAGCTCCACTCTCCTGCCTGAGCCCCTGACTCTGAATCAGCAGGTCCAGGCTTCAGTGGCCGCACCGTTGCTCATCTCAGAAGTCACCATGGCGAGAGGGAGAGGGAGTTGAAGCAATGAGGTCTGTGGGCCCCAGAGCCTGCAATAGTAAGTTGGGATGTGGACACAGGATCTTTCCCAACGCGGAGCGCAGATGTGTGCGTGTGCATGTGGGTGGTGAGTGCTGTGCATCAGAGTCTGAGGAATTGGTCTCTTCTTCTAAATCGCATTTGATCTTTACAAGATAGTTTTCATCTTCAAAAATGCCTATACTAGACAGTTCTTAATAATGAGACATGGCCATGGCCGCTTCTGTTGTTGGCTGACACTCTGTGTCCAGTTTCACAAAAATACTCTACAAGAGCAGAAGGAGCAATGTTAGAAGAAGGAAATTGGTGGTTTGTTTTGCTTTGTATTCTGTTTTTGTTTGTTTAACTTTGTGAAAATAAAGAATTTTGTTTTGTACTCTCATCATTTTTTTTAATCCTCAGAATTTCAGGATGCTTGAAAAAAAGTTATCTTTTCATTAAATAGCATGCTTCCCTGCAGAGAGAAAATTAAACTGGTGTCTGCAAACAGCTCTGGTCTGTGTAGTTACACTTCCTGCCCCTTCAGGGACACAACACTTTCTCAGAAGGGGTCACTGCTGTGTGACACTTCATGGCTCCGCAGTCCACTGTGGTCTCCTAAATTCTTTGGCACATCTGGATGGACCTGTTTTGCTGGCTGCTGGAATCAGGTTGATGAGGAATCCAAATTGAGCCATGCAGTGATGCCATTGTGCCGGGCAATTCTGAGCACAGCTCGGGGGCCATATGCCAGGCAAGCTCACAGCACAATGCTAAGAGGTATGACCTGCCTGGCCTCCGAGTTTGAAAAATGCCAGAAGTCCGCGTGCAAGCAGTATACTTCTCCTAGCATCAGCGGCTGCAGCAGCTTAACAAGTCCCAAAAGCAGCCAGAGAGGATGGGATGTTTCCGTCAGAGCCTCAGATTTGCAGAGGGTCCTCCAGAGAGCATCCATCCATCGGTGCCACCTTTCTGCAGACAGGTGAAGTCAAGTTTCCAATTACCATCTACCCCTTGAAAGAAATGAAGTTTTGCTGTGCCTATTGTTAATGAACCAAAAGAAAAAAATCTGTAGATCACTTTTAAGGGGATACTTACTTGAAAGCAGAGCATTTTATATGCTTTTGATAGTTTATGCCGAGACATTTGCATAAGGCACCAAGAAAGGCTCCCTTGTTGGCTGCTGTGGGTCCCCAGTCATGCTCAGGGAGAATGTTCAAGGTGAAACAGTTATTCTTCAGTCTATGTATCTCTGTATGTTTTGTAGGGTAGAACCCTGTCTGAATCAACAGGTTTAACTGGATGCATATTATCACAGTTTGCAGGTTCTTTTTTTATTAATTTTTAATTTATATATGATAGCAGAATGCATTATAATTCTTACTACACATATAGAGCACAATTTTTCATATCTCTGGTTGTATACAAAGTATATTCACACCAATTTGTGTCTTCATACATTTACTTTGGATAATAATGTCTGTCACATTCCATCATCATTTCTAACCCCATACCCCCTCCCTTTCCCTCCCACTCCTCCGCCTTATCTAGAGTTCATCTGTTTCTCCCATGCTCCCTCTCCCTACCCCACTATGAGTCAGCCTCCTTATATCAGAGAAAACATTCGGCATTTGGTTTTTTGTGATTGGCTAACTTCACTTAGCATCATCTTCTCCAATATCATCCATTTACGTGCAAATGCCATGATTTTATTCTCTTTTATTGCTGAGTAATATTCCATTGTGTATATATGCCACATTTTTTATCCATTCATCTACTGATGGGCATCTAGGTTGGTTTCACAGTTTAGCTATTGTGAATTGTGCTGCTATAAACATTGATGTGGCTGTGTCCCTGTAGTATGCTGTTTTTAAGTCCTTTGGGTATAGACCAAGGAGAGGAATATCTGCTCAAATGGTGGTTCCAATCCAAATTTTCCAAGAAATCTCCATAGTGCTTTCCATATTGGCTGCACCAATTTGCAGTCCCACCAGCAGTGTATGAGTGTGCTTCCCCCCCACATCCTTGCCAACACTTATTGTTGTTTGTCTCCATAATAGCTGCCATTCTGACTGGAGCTGAGATGAAATCTTAGAGTAGTTTTGATTTGCATTTCTCTAATTGCTAGTGATGATGAACATTTTTTCATATATTTGTTGACTGTGTCTCATTCTTCTGAGAAGTGTTTGCTCAGTCCTTGAACCATTTATTGATTGGGTTATTTGTTTGTTTTTTGGTGTTTAGCTTTTTGAGTTCATTATATACCCTAGAGATTAGTGATTTATCTGATGTGTGAGGGTAAATGATTTGCTCCCAAGATGTAGGCTCTCTATTCACCTCACAGATTGTTTCTTTTGCTGAGAAGAGACTTTCTAGTTTGAGTCCATCCCATTTATTGATTCTAGATTTTAGTTCTTGTGCCAAAGGAGTCTTATTAAGGAAGTCGGGGCCTGATCCCACAAGATGGAGATTAGGGTCTCCTTTTTCTTCTATTAGACACAGGGCCTCTGATTTAATTCCTGGTCCCTGGTCCACTTTGAGTTGAGATGTCCATGGTGAGAGATATGGGTTTAATTTCGTTTTGTTACATATGGATTTCCAGTTTTCCCAGAACCATTTATTTAAGAGGCTATCTTTTCTCCAATTTTGCAGGATCTTAGTAAGCTGGAGGAATGCAACATAAACCATTGTCCTACTTAAATTGATAAATGCAGACAAAGCCAGCACAACATAGGCAAAATGGTGCCATAAACTGCAGATGGAGGGACCACCGTCCTCCCTTGGACTGAACCAGAGACACTCAGCATCCAAAGATGCTTCACTCAGCCTGGGAAGGAGCCAGAGAGCCTGCAAGATACACATCCAGGGACCCAAGAGTCTCACAACTTTCCTGTAGGGTCCCCACCCCAACACTGCGCCCAACCACTGCATTTCTGAGACCCACTAGAGAAGGTTTTATTCCCCTTCCTACTGCAGAGAGTTCTTCTCTAACTCCAGAGACTTTTGCCCTTTGAAGCAGTATCCCAGCCCTGTACTACCTCCACAGTACAGAGGAGCAGGAAAAGTATCAGGAGAACAAGCAACTCACCTCATCTAGTGTTTGTTCTCTAGCTGGTGCACAATGCTCTTCAGAAGGTTTCCCTGGTCACTAAAGAAAAAAGAAGATGCTCCCCTTTCCTCTCATATGACAGTTTCTGTATCCCTAGATAGTGGCTGTTGCCATGTATAAGTGGGCTCTGTGTCCTGTTCACCTCCCTCAGATTCTCATCAGCCTCAGAGGGCAGAGGTGTGCACTGCTAGGCTGCATGTGCTAGTTAGCTTCACAACATTTCTAAAACATAACAGGATCAATATAGGTCTGTAGGATTTGGGCCATTCATTTTCTCATTCCTCTAAGTCAAATTGAGCAAATAGCATTCAAACATTATTGTGAACCATACTGGTTGAGCATACTGTTACCTTTCTATGAACCACGCATGTCCATGTGTGCTGGAAGTGTCTTCTCACATCTGATGGTTTACACCAGAACATTTGCAGAAGGCACCACCATCTCTGGATGCAGAAACAAATCCCAGACACCTCTGCCTTCAGCACCATAATGCAATTGCCATCCAAGTGTGCCAAGGCTGTTTTTGGTCAGGAACAAAAGACTTTAATTAGAGTTCTTTAGATGTATCTAGTAGCTGTGTCCTTAGTGTGAGTCAGCAGGCACCTGCAGTTGGCATAGAGAGAGGATGTCCTATAACATCGCTGGGCCAACCTGCATGCCCAACATTAGCCTCCCAGGGGAAGAGCTGGCACTCACTTTCAGAGGCTGACTCGGTGCCAGGAGGAACCTCCTCACTCAGGGCTCCTGAGCCACCTGCCAGGGGACGTGGGCTCTGCACTGAGGGGCAGAACCCCAGCCCCACCATGGCTTCTGCACATGCACATGTTTAGTGATTGTGAGGATTGACCTCATGATGGCTGTTTCTCAAACCCTCTCTCCCTCCTTTTCCTCCCCCTTTCTCCTCGCCCTGTTCCTTCTACCTCTCTTGCCTTTCCTCCTCCTTCCTTACATCATTTAAGACTGTGTTTCCTAGGTATTTTCAGCTTTATTAAGGTTGGGATACATACCACTGATACATTCATGGTGCACCCTGAGGTGTTTTGGCATCTGCGCACGCCATGCAGTGATTAAATTGATGAATCAAGCCTAGTGACAGCCGTTGTCACACACACTTTTGTGGTGAGGATAACCAAGATCTCTCAGCAACTCCTGTGTGCACACCACTATTACTACAGTCACCACACCAACCCTGGGTCTCCAGGATTAAGGGAAACCTGGTACCCTTCGACCTACACCTCTGAGTCCCCCACACTGTCCTGTGACCCTCATTCCACTCCCCGCTTCTGTTTCAGATGCCTCATGAACATGAGGTCATGTAGCGTTTGTATTCCTGCCTTGCCTCATTTCATGTAACCTGCTCTTAGATTCAGCCATGTTACTGAAATGTCAAGATACCCTTCCCTTTTGGGGCCCAATCAAGTCCCACTTCTCTCATGTGCCGTTTTGTAAAACAGCATTTCAAACTGCAGAGAGGGCTTGTTTTAGGCATTAGCAATCACCACCAGGGACATCTAATTCATTTAGAGTTTTCTTCAAATTGTGGGATCTTAGGTGACATTGACTCCTTCTTTCATTGAACACTTCTTACCACAGTGAGAAGAGATGAGATGACATTGACTCTGTCAAAGGCAAGCCTCTTCCTGAGCCCATGGTCAGGCTAACCCACTGCATGCACTGTGGTGAGCTTCAGGTGACACAGATGTGGACACCTGAAGGGTTGGAGGGCAGGACTGGGGGGAAATTGAGGGACTATTTTGAGTTTTTGGACACTTATCAACACCAGGAGAGAGGCCACGGCTGTCCAACGTGGGGCTCAGTCCTTGATCTTAGGACTGCAGCACCCTCTACTCACACGACTGTGCCACCTGAGACCTCGTCGCTGGAACGATCTTACCGAGTCTGCTACAGTACCGATGTCCCCAGGTCTTCAGTCTTTATTTCATGTCCACTTCCCATGGTTGAGACCAGTTGCCAAACAGGCAACATTTGGAATAAATTTTCCCAGAAATAATGAATTTAGGTTGCAATTGAAACTGGTGCCTGTAGGAAGCCCACCAGTCATCACGCAGGAGAGAAGAGGTGGTGTCAGGAGACGAGGCCCTGGTGACCAGGGGCCACTGACCCGCATCTGTCATGCATGGGTCTTTTCTGTCCTAAGAAGCTGCCCTGTGTATTTAGGTTTCCACAATAAGGTGAGTTTGAGTCATGATGCATGGACCACTGAAGTGGAAATGTTCACTTAATTTCACCTTTTCTCCGCCTTTAACTGCACTGAAGCCATTGCTAAGTGCTGTTTATCTCCTAGTCCCCTCTGTTGCTGTAATGTGCAGTGGCCTTGCCTGTGCATCTGTGTGTGAGGTACTTACCTAGACATTATCATCTCCAAACTGCAGAAGTCTGACGTTTCTCTTGTACTCAACTCCAGATTCTCTGTTGTGTCTTAACTTAGTGATGCACATTTTTAAACTTTGGATTTGAGACTAGATGAGGAAGCTGATTTCATTTAAGGGGATGTTTTGGAAGATTTCTGCTTGCCACCTTTTGGACAAGCCCTTCTTTTGTTCTGCCTATGCCAAGTATAAACCCCACAGGTGGCTTCCAGTTTTTAGATTGCTTTCTTGTCCACTCCTTCATTTCACTTCACTTTTATTTAGTCAATACATATACGATATAGCAAAGTGCAAAGAATGATATGACACACAGCCCTGTCTCCACCACCCAGAGTTCGTAACACCGTGTCACATACTCTTCTAAATTATATAAGAAAAGATACACAGGAAGATAAAAGCAGCCAGGCATGGTGGCACATGACTGTAATCCCAGCAAATCAGAAGCTGAGGCAGGAGGATTGCAAGTTCAAAGCCAGCCTCAGCAACTTAGTGAGGCCCTGAGCAAATTAGCAAAACCCTTTTTCTGATTTTATATATATATATATATAAAAGGGCTGGGGATGTGGATCAATGGTTAAGCGCCTGAGTTCAATCCCCAATACCAAAAGTGTAAAAAATGATTTAATTAAAGATAAAATCCCACAAGCAATAATAGCAGCTACAGGAGCAGGGTTTGGAAGAGGGACGGAGAAACTAGACAGCGCAACAAGGAAGCTCCCCTGCTGGTGGACAGTGTGCATTTCTAACCCCCTCAGACCTGACTTGGGCACTCCTTTCCTAGATACCTCTCAGGCAGATGGCACTTGGGGTCACTGAAGGGCATGAGGTGGTGGAGGGCTTGGGGCCAGAACTCAGCCTCCTTCCCAGCCCTGAGCTGCTCTGGACACCCTGTGTTCAAAATCTAAGATACTCTTCTGAAAAGAATTTCCCAACACATTAACTCCTGTGTGCTGCCTTCTCTTGGCCCTTTGGCTGCCGAGTGTCTTTGATGGCCTTCTGGTCCATGGACATGCCAGAGGGCGGGAGCCTGCCATGCCCTCTGACCAGCCCTGGAAGCAGGCAGTGGAGTAGGCGGGGCACAGCCTGGGTCCCGGGCAGGGGGAAGCCCTTGGTAGCTCATGGACATCAGGATCTGTCCACAGGGAGGACTGTGTTGGGGCCCCCACTGTGTGATGCTCATTTCCCCAGGGTGCTTGGAAAGAGAAGCTCAGGAGCCACCTGGAAGGAGAGCTCCTCCCGCTGACAACATGCTGCGCAGCTCTCTGTGGGACAGTTTACTCAGGGCCCTCTCTTTTTGAAGGAAAAGGAGGGACATGCAGACATGCTCTCCTCATCCCACAGGGCTACTGTTTGGCCAACTTCATGGCCAGGTCCTGAGCCAGGAGTAGGGAGGAGACCAGGGCCAATGAGCTCAGAGCTCAGCTCCCAGAAGGAGGCCCCATTTAATAAATTAGTTAATCTTTATTTTATTATTTATGCTCAAGATTTCTCCTCACCAAGACTAAGTTGGGAACATCCATCTCCAACTTCTCCTTCCTTTCCTAATTTCACTGAGTACATTTTTTTTAAGTGTCTGTGGAGCAGACACCCGTCCCCTGTCCTCACCAAGCTCTGGCGTCCTGAGGAACCCCTGAAGCCTGGCCTTACCAAGCATGTTTGTCTCTCTCTCAGGGACACAGGGACAGTCGACTTCTCAGCTGATTACCAACTTCTGTGGTTTCCCTAAGCGCTGAAGATCTCCTTTCCTTAAAATCCAAGTGCACAGTTGAAATCAGCCTCTGTCCTCAGCTTTCTGTGGGGAAGGAGGCCCAGCGGCCCATCTGTTGTGGAAAGTTTTGAAAGACATGGAAGGTGCATTATTCTTAGCCAAAAGGATTTCTCTAGGAATTTGAAATTGCTCTGTCTTTCATCCTGTCCTTCCGTGGCCTCCTGAGTCCCATGTTGACACCATATGCCTAGGATACAGTGTCTGCTTCTCCTTGCTCAGTGGTAGGGAAGGACAATCTCCGCCGGCAGCTCCCTTCCTCCTCAGTCCTCCGACTTGATACAATAGTGCAGGGCTCGGAGGGGGCTATTTTAATATCGACTGTCAGCAGACAGGAGAAAATAGATGGAGAGATTACTAACTATTCAAGCACAGGCATCCCTGCTATTTCAGGTGGGACTCTGGCTGGGCCAGCCAGACTGGACATGGTGGAAGCCAGTGTGCTGGTCACAGTCCCAGGTGGTGGGTGTGAGATCTGATGGGACCCCTGCCCCAAAGCTTGCCTAGAGTTCTCTTTCCTGTGGTTCACCACCCGGTTGCCTGATTGCCTTACCTCTTCAGTGTGTTCTAAAGTTGAGTATAGCAATGATGTTTTATGAATTTATTTGGCACCATGTTTAATATGGCCAAATATTTTTATAATATAGTTCCTATATTAAAATACATCAGAAAGCATATTATACATAAAAGTCATGCAAAATATGATTATACTTTAAATGCAAACAGAATATTTTATGGAACTTAATAAGCATAATTAAAGATCTTTTACCTCTAATTATTTTGGGGGGGGGCCTGGGGATTAAAACCATGGGTGCTTAACCACTGAGCCACATCTCCTGCCCTTTTTAATATTTTATTAGAGAAAGGGTCTCACTGAATTTCTTAGGGCCTTGCTGAGTTGCTGAGGCTGCATTTGAATTGTGACCCTCCTGCCTGAGTCTCCCAAGCTGCTGAGATTACAGGTGTGCACCACTGTACCTCTTACCAACCAGCTTACCTCTAATTTATTTTTATAAATATTTAAAAAAATATTTTTAGTTGTAAATGGACACAGTATCATTTTATATATTTATTTTTATGTGGTGCTAAGGATCAAACCCAGTGTCTCCCGTGTGTGAGGCCAGCACTCTACCACTGAGCTACAACCCCATGCCACCTCCAATGTCTTAAGAAACTTTGGCAGCATCATTTATACTAATCAGAACATAAACTTCCACATGTAAAAATAGCACTTATTCTGGAATCAGATTGCTTTTTGCATCAGAAGTTTCCCGTGGTCGGCTGAGAATTTAAGCGCCCAAACTCCGTTTCCCACTTGACACCTTCCTGACTCCAGAGCCCCACCAATGAGCTCAATGGGACGACTGAGGATGGTGAGCCTGGCTCTAGAGGCTTTGAAGGAGTCCACACCCAGTCTCACTGCCCATGACTTCTCCACCGCCCTAGAATGGACCTGTGCCCCACGCCCAGCAGCAGGTGGAGTCGGGGGAGGGGCTGTCCTCTGCCTTCCTCACAGCTTAGTCCTGGGAGCAAGCGCTGAATCCCTACCTGCAGGGCAGAACTGACCCCGTGGCTCAGGGTCAGGGCTGGGTTTCTGCTCCCAACACTTAGGCTTGTCTCCTCTTCACCTATTCTGCTTCTCCCTCTTTGTTTCAATCACCCCACTCACTGCCGGCATCCTGCGCCTCGGTCTAGCTCTCACCAGACCTTATGAGCATCTTTCACTACTTGGGACTATTCAGCTAAGAACATTTTGTACATCAGCAGCTACAGTGGACGAGAACGCAGAAGGTACAGCAGTGGCAATGGCTAGGCCATCAATTAGTTAGAAATGACTGGTTGTGTTCCTCTAGTGAGAGAGCATGCTCCACCACCGAGCCCTTCACCTGTGTGTGAGAGTTATTGCCAGAGCCAAAGCCTTTTAGAAATGCCAAGGACTGGTCCCACAAGAATAGTGTCGTCTCAATGTGCAGATGAACTCATTTTGTTTTAACCTGTGGAACTATTGCTTGTTTTCCTACGATTTAGCCAAGAATACTGACCTTCCACTAAAATAGCCCTTCTCGGGACTTTCACTTGTGTGTTTCCTGCCCGCCGTCCGCACACAGGTAGGAACTGCTGTGAGCACTTTCCCCCACACCTCTCTCTGTGTGCTGTACCTTGTCATCTTGACAATCCAGGCTTGGAAATTGGAAGGTGGGGCAATCCCTCAAGGAGCCCCGTGCACCTCAAAAGCCCAAGGCTGCATCTACCATATCACACAAACGCAAAGTCAGAAAACAGTGCAGAACCTGGTGGGTTTTGTGTCACCAAGGGAACAGTAACATCCAAAACCCAGTCCACTTCTCCTTTAGACTTTCAAACCACCAGTACTTACCAGATTATTCTCATGTCATTTTTTTAGTTTTTGGCTTATTCAGCCAAAATCATTATGATTGTCTGACTGCTTGCCATATTTCATGTTTCCAGCACCAGCAGCAAAGACGTGGTGCACTCTGTCACCTACCGTAGCCTAATGCAGATGGCGTCAGACCACCTTGCTCTGGCACCAGGCTCGTCCCTGTCCTCTCCAGCTTGCACAATGAATTATCTGTGCTAGGACTCAATGTCGCCTTTGTTAGACACCCCTAGACTCCACAGAAGCACGAGACCTGGACTCATTGTTATTTTTGACCACTTCAGCTAATACATTTTAAATGGCTGATTCACCGTGGTCCTGCTAGGTTTGCTGTGACAGTGTGACCTTCAACAGGAAGGGCCCATCCATCATACCTTGAACTTTTCACTCCACTCCACGCTGATGTCAGTTCTCAAGGAAGCTCTGTCCACAGCCCTGGTTGCTGCTCAAGGGGAGCCTTGTCTGTGCCTCTGTGGCCTGCAACAGGGCAGGTGCAGGAGGAAAGAGCAGCCATGCGGGGGCCTCAAACTGGAGGGCAGGTGGCTGTCTCAAGAACCCATGTGTTGCCTTGTCCCTCATCTCAGTAGGTAAAGAAAATGGTCTGCTTTGATTGTGTTTTAAAAGAACCCGATTGCCGTGTGTACAATAGTGCATTTCTTATGGAACTGGAGAAATTTTCTCAGCTCTGTCTGGATTTTAGATTTGTCCACATAAATGGAATAGGGTGAAATTTGGCCTGAAAATTGCATTTGGCATAACATAAAGCACAGCTTGTAAACACTGGCTCTGGCCCTTCTAAGTTCCTGACATGGCAAAGAAGATGATCCCCTAGGATTACACTGCTGAGAGCTTGGAGTCAGTTCTCCCAGAAGCAGGATGTCTGGTAGGAACAGAAGTTAAAATATCTAGTAACAGAGGAGCAAGAAAAATTCCCCAATGTAGCACCAAAACAAATTTGCCACTATCTAATTCTTCTTTAAAAATAAATAAATAAATTACTGACTAGGAAGTGCAGGAAGCATCCAGACACTTGAACGAACGTGTAGCTCTGGGGAAGGTGCTCCTCAAGAAGGGAAAAGTGACACAAGCTGTTACTCCTCTGTCTCCCGTGCTTGTGCCAAAGTCGCTCTGCACTGCATCTTTGACCTTTCAACTCCGTGCCTTGTCAAAAGGGGGCACAAAACACAGTGAGGACTTGCATAATCTTCCAGAGCTGGTTATCACAGGGTGGGGAGATGGAGTGTGATTTTTACTTCTTGGTTAAATATTTTGCTATGTTAATAAAATTTAGGTAATAGACTCAAATTGTAGCCATGATGGGTATAGAATTATAAGGTGATTGAGCTATGTTTAGTATCAATTCTTCTGGAATTAGATTAGCTCTCCCCCCAAAGGAAAGAGTCACAAAATTTCACACAATGAGAAGCTCTCAACTGACTCATGGACATCCCAGTTTCTGGAATAAAGCACTAAGCCGGAGATTTTATTCAAAATCCAGAGATGACATGAATGACAAGGCAGGGAAATCAGCTGTAATGTATTTGAGAATGTTTTTCAGGAAATTTAAATAAGCAAATGAGATAAGCAGACGCATAGATGATAGAAAGATTGATAGATAGATGATAGGTCGGTGTAGGTGTCAGACTGACAGGGTTGAGGGATAAACAGATGGTTGGAAAAGCAGGACTTCCCCTGCTAGAAATCACAATTAGAACAGTTACTCTAGAAAGCCATCGGGAGGCTACTCAAAAAACGAGAAAAAGGAACTTCCCTATGATCGACCATCCTGCTTCTGAGTCTATCTTCAAAGGAAATAAATCAGTGTATCAAAGAGGTACCTACCTGCACACCATGATTAATGCAGCCCTACTCACAATAGCCAAGATATACAGTCAACTGAGGTGCCCACTGCTGATGAATGGGTCAGACCGTGGTATGCATAAACCACAGAAGGCATGTTCGCCGTCAAAGGATGGGATCCTGTCACTGGCAATAGCATGATTGAAACTGGAAATCGTCTTGTTGAGTGAATGAGACAGCACAGAAACAAACACTGCCTCTTCTCACGTGGATGCTGCAGGAGCTGGCCACATAGAAGTAGAGAGGCCACTAGAGGCTGGGAGGGAGTGGAGGGGACACAGAGTGTGGATAATGGGTGCCAAAGCACATTTGGGAGCAAGAAGCATTTCTGCTGTGGCACAGCACAGTGGGGTGACTGTAGTCACCACAGCCCACTGCACATTTCAAAATGACTGTAGGAGAAGGCTCGGAATTTCCCCACACTAAGAAATGATTGCACTTGAGGAGATGGAAGTGCTAATGACGCTGGTTTGATCATTACCCGTCGTCCACATGTATCCAATCACTATATGAAAACCCATAAATAAGTGCGAATGTTATGTACCAATTTAAAAATAAAGTCTGAGGCACTATTTCTTGGTGTGTCTGCTTCTGGAAAGGATTAACGTTGGGGCCAGTGGAATGGCCCAGGGTGGTCAGCCTGTAGGTTGAGGACCTGGATGGAGCCGAGGAGCAGAGGACAGGAAGAGGTGCAGCTTGGACACTTCCTCTGCCCTCAAACTTCAGAAGATAAACAACCTGCTACTACTTGAAAGCACACTTTCTCCAGGACAAAATGGGAATCTGGCTTAAAGGAAGTCAGGACAACAGCAAGGGGCTCGGGTGCCCAGTCATAACAGCAGCCCCCAGGGGAAGGACCCATCATCTGCAGCTTCCAGTGTGGGCTGGTCAGCCGTCCTGCAGGTGAAAGGCAGGAAAGTCCAGAGTATTTCTTAAGTGGCTTAAGCCTCCAACAAACAGCACTGTGTCGTCACCACTGCCCATTCAGCGAGAAAGAGAAGAGGTCATCCGATGGCTTCAAGATCACACAAATACACACTGGAGAATGGCATCAGGGCTTGGCTTTGTCTGGCTCAAAACCCACAGTTTGAGAAGCTCCCCTTCCTGACCTCATTTGCCGGAAGGGACAGTGTGCCTCTGACTCCACCGTGTTGTGCTCCTGTCAATTTAGATTTCACTTCCTTCTGGCTCCTAAAGCACTCAGGCTCTGGCCAGATGGGCCATGTGAAAATAATGGCAGAACCAGCTAGAAAACGGCACCAGGTTCCTGGGTGGAATAAAGACTATAATCTTCTATTTATTAAGATGCTATGTTAAATATTTGAAGAGCTCAACATTTAATTTTTAAAAAATCTGTTGAGTTTGAAATCAGCTCATTATGAATATGCAATAAACAATGTCTGAACATCTACTGCATCTTCAGATGGAGGGACTCGTACCTACCTACTGCAGAACCTGGTTTCCAGCACCCACACATCACTCACTGCCAATCAAGCTTTCAGTTCCTCCCATGAGAAGAGATGGGCTTCTCCCCCTTGAGTACCACCTGGACGTCTGGTTAGAATGCCGCACCAATGTTCAGCCCAGGACACAAGAGTCTGAGTCCTACAGCTCCAGCAATCCATCCAATATGAAGGCCCAGGCTACTCTGATGCATGGCCCACTGGCCACCAGCTGCAGTGCAGACAGGTGAGTTCTTTAGTCTCAGCTGAGACACCAGATCTGGACGCTCGCCCCTTCCCGCCCCATGATAAACCTCTCTCCTACTGCAAATGTAAACAAATGCAAGTGCTGCTTCAGCCTAAGGTGTTGAGTCACCTGGGTGACCCAGCAAGGCACAGCCAACACACTAGGGGCCGGTAGTGTGGCGAAGTTCAGCATTTATATGTTGTGGACATATGGCAGGTGCAATAGCGGAAAGGTTCCGCGCAGTGGACTTGACTTGTGCCAGGATGAGGGGCTTGTAAACACCTCCTACCTTCAGGACCCTGAGGCTTTGTTAGTAAGGAGAATCTTTGGGGATGGATTTCTGTGATTTCTTTCTATTTTGTCTTGTGTGTGAGAAAGAGGCCAGAAAATCTTCACCTTGTCTTTGAGTTTGATCACATCAAGGGGGTATGTGGACACCCTGGTGTCTCTTGGGGACTTTCTAAGTCTGGAGAGTGGAGGATGATGAGAGCCTCCTGCAGCAAATGAATGGAGACCCCCGGAAGTTACTAGGAAGAGGGGGTGCAGCACCTCAACTCGAGGGAGGGCCATCATCAGAATGTGGGTATTTCCTGATGTTGGAGGAAACATTTCCCAAGGTAGAAAGGGCAACTCCCAGGAAGGTAAAGGGGATGTTGACACCATCCCCAGGAGCCGAGGTGATGCAGCATCCTGCATGACTCTTCACTCCTGGAGCCTGGCAGCCAGGGTCGAAGGCCTAAACTTAAAGACCAGGATTATGTGCTGCTTTGAAATTCAGCAAAACTACAACTCAGGCCTGAGCACAGCCTCCCTTTCCCACTTGCAGTAGAACACCTAATGGAGGGGACAAGGGATGGACGTTTGTCCCTGAGCAGGGGACTACCAAGCAAGGCCACGGCAGCCCAGGGCCTTCTGCACACTTTTGTCCCTGTGTGCCTATGTAGGAACCCACCCCAGGACAGCCTTGTGAGAAGGCCGGGCTTTGGGAGAACAAGAGGGCGGAGGCCTCAGGAATGGGACTGGTGCCCTGATACAAAGACCCGGGAGCCTCCTCTCCTGTTGATAGAGATCTTCCAGCATCTATCACTGGGTTCTCATGGTCTCCCTTCTCCATCCTTCTGTGTATAACTTAGAATTACAGAATTTTAATTCCACATTTTGACTCTCTGTTTGTTAGTCTATTTTTATCTGACAGAGTTGTCCCTGGGTTGGGTCTAGATCTCATCTCGCTGAGGGCTTTGTGGCCTATGTCCTCTGCTCCCTTTTCTTTCCTGTCTCTTCTTGCATGGAATATTTCCATTATTTTATCTTAATATTTACTACAGCTTATTAGTGACACCCCACCTTTTTACTGGTTTCCCCATTATTCACAAAGTGCATATTTAATTTTTACCAGTCTACACCAATTTCTGATGGTTCCTGTGGAGTTTAAGAACTTTTCAATAGTGTTTCTGATTCCCTGCCTTCCCAAGTACATTTTCATCGTTTTTTTTTTTTTTTATAGATTTGCTTATTTATGTGTTTATTTATTTGTTGGTAACAGGAATTGAACCCAGTGGAGCTTAACCACTGAGCCATATTTTCAGCCCTATTTATTTATTTATTTATTTATTTATTTATTATTTTTTTAAAGAGAGAGTGAGAGAGGAGAGAGAGAGAGAGAGAGAGAGAGAGAGAGAGAGAGAGAGAGAGAGAGAGAGAATTTTTAATATTTATTTTTTAGTTCTCGGCGGACACAACCTATTTATTTTTATTTTGAGACAGGTTCTTGCTGAGTTGCTTAAAGGCTCACTAAGTTACTGAGGCTGGCTTTGAACTTGTGATCCTCCTGCCTCAGCCTCCTGAGCCACTGTGATTACAGGCATGTGCTACCACACTCAGCTACGTGTTTTAACTTGATAATACATGGTTACTATTTATTACTTTAGAAAGTCAATTATTTTAAAACAAAACATTTTATGTCCACATTGTTGTAATTTCTGGTGCCTTGTTTATTTCTGAAGATCCAAGTCCCTGTCTAGACTCATTTTCTTTCTGTCTGAATAACTGGGCTTAGCGCTTCCCATTGATACCTGTCGGTCATGAGTTCTCCTGGTTTCCTTCTTACGAGAAACAGAATACATGTATTTTACCTTCATTTTTGAATCACATTTTTGATGTGGCAAATCTGCATTTAACCTTTTTTTCTTTCTTTCCATTCTTTAGGGAAGCCGTATTGATGTCCTTTATTTTGCTTATTTTCTGGCACAAACTGTTTTTAAATCTTTGTTATTCTTTGTGATGGACATTTTCCTTCTTCATGTCTTCGGGCTATTTATTTCTGGGCTTTGGAACTTCAGCTGTACAACGTCTAAATTTCATGTATAACTGCATCCAGTTCGGGGTTCTCTGACCTTTCTAGATCTGTGATTTCAGGATTTTCATTAATTTGAGGAAATCACTGCTCTTTCTCGTCCCACTCTTACGTCTCTTTCTGGGTTTCCAGTTCTACATGTGTTAGGCTGTTTCAAGTCTCCCCATAGTTACTGGATAGCGTGTATTTCTGCCTGTTTCCCTTGTCTTTTGCAGTTTGGATAATCCCTCTTCATTTTCGTGAGCTACTTTTGGGCTACCGATGAAGACAGAAAAGTTTTCTTCATCTCTGATCCCGTTCTTCCTATTTGCAGCATTTTATTCACTCTCGCCTGGTTTCCATCTCTCTGTCTCCATCTCTCCGTCTGTCTCCACAGTCTGCCCTCAGTTTCCCGACGTGGTTTAGCACTTACTGTTACCTTCGGTTCCCTGCTTGATGGTTCCACCTGCGGGTGAACTTTAGGTCTGGTTCTGTCAATTGCTTGGACTCTTGACAAGGAATTGTTTCCGTCCTCACTTATATATCTTGCAAACTTTTTCCAGATGTGGGTGTTGTGAACAAGCAAGGAGAGGAGTCCATACTGTCTCATATGCGGCTGGGGATGGGTCGACTGCCCCTCTGCTAGGCCAACCTCAGGGGTGGAGCTGAGCGGAGTTCTGTGGTTGCCATGGTTCCTTTAGAAACCTTGAGGAACCATGTCATAGTTGGAGAGGAAGCTCACTGGGAAGCGCTTTTCTTCCTCGCTCTCAGCCAGACCTCCACACCCCTGCCTCGGGGTGGAGGTGGGGCACATCTGTGCCCTTGGCCTGGCACTGGCTCCTCTTCCAGCTTCAGAGTCAGGTGGGCCTGACGCACCTGGGTGTGGGGTGCACCATCGCAGCACTCCTGCCTGTTTCCCATGGCAGTTAAGCTCCTTCTTGTGTCCCCGGTTCTCTGGGGAGGGTCTCTTTGACTTTGGGCAATAGGAAGAGCCCTGTGCTTGGTAGAGAGCTGAGCCCCGGGCAGTGCACTGTTCAGCTTCTGTTCTGAGCACAGGTGTTTTGCTTCTGCCTTCCATCAGGGAAAGGGCACCTGTGCCCACGTCCTGGAGGTCAGAGTGTCAGGTGTCCATGCTGACTTGAGCCTTCAGCATGGTGGAAGGAAGAGCAGCCAGGGTTGGGGCCATTCTTCCCCAGCTCTGTCCTCCTGCCTGCGCCAGCCACTTTCTCAGCTCTCTGGTCCTTCCTTGCCCTGCCCTGCCTGCTGTTTTGCTCAGGAGCTCCCTAGTAAGGCCTGGGCAGAAATGCACGTGAGTGCGTGAGAACATTGCCCACCACCCAAAATGACACAGCACCTCTAGCTCCATCTGTAGAAAAACTGGCTAAAGTGATCTAATGTCTTAGCATTCACTACTAGCAAAGCACCTGTTTCTCCCACTCTCTGCCAAAAGGGCGTGGTTGGTCTATCTCCTCTCCGGGGGTCTGTGGCCCCTTGGGATTCTGTTCCCCAGGTGACCCTCCAATCAAATTCCAATCAAGAAACGTCACAAGGTTTGGAGACAATGAGGACTTTCAATGTTTCTCCCAGAGAGCTGTGAGAACCAAGTGCCAGAAGATGCCACCTGATGTAGAAGAGCAGTTCCTTGTCGCTGGCTGGAGCTACCCAACTTTGCATAAGCACATGAGGACATGCAGTTACCCTCTAGGTGAATCTCAGTCGATGACTCATGCTCCATTCACAGTCTAAACCAGAACCCCATGCCTTCTTAGAGAGTTGGGTGCACACATTATCACGATGCAAGTCAAAATGAAAGTTGTGTGGCATTAGCACAAGTGTCTTGTGGGACCCACATTCTTCTGTGGAAACTGCACTGTAATTGTCTTGATTTCTCAGGGTGTCAAGGTTTCTCTTTTTTCCTCTTTATTTTCCTTCATATATCAACTTTTGAAAGAACATTTGAGTTTAAAAATAGACCTTCAAGCTATTTCAACCATCAAAATTCTTTTTTTTTTAATTTTAATATTTATTTTTTTTTTTAGTTCTCGGAGGACACAACATCTTTGTTGGTATGTGGTGCTGAGGATCGAACCCGGGCCGCACGCATGCCAGGCGAGCGTGCTACCACTTGAGCCACATCCCCAGCCCAAAATTCTTAATATTTAATTCATATAATGTAATAATCACGATTGCTGATTTTAAAAGATGAACTTCAGAGACAATAATACAAGCCTATTTATGTGCCCATACTTTGTACCCTCCAAAAAACACTTGATTCACATAGTTAACATGCTGTCTTCATTCTCAGAGGCTTGGTTAATACTCAAGGGATCTTCACATCTCAAATATCTTCTTTATCACTAGGAAAGTGCTCATGACACATGTTTTATATTAGAAATGCATCACACCAGGTCAATATTGTGCAAATTTGGTGTTTGTTGCTCCTCAAGTGCCTGTGGGTCCACAATCAGGTGGCACTGCACACGCCGTCACTCAGGGAAGCCTGCTTTAGAACTAGAGAGCGGCTCACCCCAAAGGCTGCAGGAGGAGGTTCGGGCTCCAGCCTGGTCTCCTCCTCTCAGCTGGGCTTCCATGGGAGTCATGAATTCTGACATGTGGGACCACAACTTGTAAACCGTTATACAGTTTTACTCAAATATTAACAAAAAAGCAGCGTATGGTGGGGAAAGCCCATTTATTTTTAGAGCTCCTCCTCTATGGCAGTCGAAAGGAAATCTCGTGGTGTTCTATTTCATTGTCAACCTCAAGTCCATCTCAGGAGCGGTCTCAGCACCAGATGGCAGATAAAATGTGAGGATGATGAGTGTCCCCGGGCAGGGGACTTAGGTGCTCACTGTCTGGACGTTTGCTGGTCCGCGGTCCTGCTCCTTCCTTAACTTCTGGGTTATAAGTGCCTGCTCCTAGGTTTTCCCTGTTTCCCTCATGCCCCCTATCACCCCACATTCACTCCTCCTGAGATCCTCTTCAGGATTGGCAGAGTCCCTAACCCGACCCATTAGGTCTGCCTGCTCCACTCTTGACCACTCCTCTTGTGGCCCTTGCCAACACTGACCACAACGGACAACCAGACTCTTACACCTAGTCACTGGGCCTTTTCTGCTTCTCAAACTGACAGAGATTCCAACTCCATGGGTGACAAGCACTGTTCGCCTTGTCCTTCTCTGGAGAACCCCCCTTTGTTTTCTTCTCAGAGCATCAACCATCTGAGAACTCAGACTCCCAAACTTCTCCCTCCTTGAATCATGATGTGCCACTCTCCTTGTTGGAATCATGAGGATGACCAGCTCTCCAAGCCGTAAAACAAGTCCCCAAACTCAAACCCAGCTTTGCCACACTGGTTGACCAACTTCCCTGATCACATTGTATCTTTGCTCTACTTGCTGTTGTCTTTGAGTTGTCAACAGGAATGCAGGAAATGCCCGGGTCACTCTCTAGTATCCTAGCTCCAGAGCTCACTTTCTCTAACACACAACCACCCCACAATACTTGGGCAGCCCTGAGCAGATCTCAGCGGGGAATATGGCAAGGTCTGTCACCTAGGTCAACATCACGTATACGTGCTTAGTGAAGGCTCATTTATTTATGCTCAGATAGAAAAAAAATAAGCTTCATTTCAACTAATGGAATCTGGCTAATTTAAGCAGAAAATCACAACATTTGGGAGACTGCAGTGCAAACAGATAATATATAAACAAGACCAGGCCATACGTAAACAGAGGCTCCATCCCACAAGCCTCTCCAGCGGCCAGCCCAAGAGGCAGCCCACGCCTGTGCAGCGCAGGGTCCAGGATGGTTAGGGTTTGTTGGTCAGGGTGGTCAGCTTCTATGATTCTTGCCCCCTCACCCAGCTCAGGACCAAGCAGAGGAAGCCAAATC
The DNA here is from genome assembly GCF_964194105.1 of Spermophilus citellus. Classification (NCBI taxonomy): domain Eukaryota; kingdom Metazoa; phylum Chordata; class Mammalia; order Rodentia; family Sciuridae; genus Spermophilus; species Spermophilus citellus. The sequence goes on along the minus strand of NC_138182.1, from coordinate 285,283,744 downwards.
CCCTAACAAATCACAGGGGTGTCCCACTTCTGGCAGCTGCCACACCTTCCCCAGGCCGCCACCTCTGCCCACCTCTCCACCTGTCTCCCATCTGGGTCAATGATAGTGCTGCTGGCTGACTCCCCTGTTGCAGCAAGCTCAGAACGAGAGGCCTTTGTTCTCATGAGGCTGCTCTTCATTGTTGCGATGATGCAAAGGGCAGGGCCCCAGTCTCTCAGCTCCTCCTGTGGAATGAGGATGCAGCAGTCTTCCTCGGCAGTGGGAGGAGGAACCCCTCTGTGCTGTGGAAGGGGGCTGGGCTGGAGGATGTGCTGCCTGATGTGCCCACACCAGTCCCTCGTCCATGCACCACAGCTGATCAATCATCTTCCCTGGGGGAGTGTCCCCTGCTGTTGGTGAGACATCAGCACTGAGAGCCATGCTGGTTTAGCTCTCCAGAGGAGCAGCTCGTCCCCTCCTGAACTTGTTCTGCAGGACAGCACAACCTCTCTCTCACCCTGTGATCCAGCGAGTCTGGTCGCCATCTGCAAGCAGCTTCAGATCACAACTGTCCCCAGGCAGAGACACAAGGATATCTCAGCCCAGCATCCCCACACACAGGGAGAGAAGGGAGTTCTGGGTGATTTGAGAATTTTGGAGTATCACATTTGTGAGTATTAATTCATTTGATTAGCTGGTATTTACCCTGAAAAGCAAGAGCAATACAGGAGAAAAACAAAAACAAAAAACAAAAAAACTCTCAGGTAAGAATGGGGTGGAGGCTATTCTTGCTGACTCAGAAGCTGGAGGCTGGTGCTAACACGCAGCATCTTGGTTCTTATTGCTGGAGAAATTAGGTGCTTTTACCAGTTTCAATACAATTGTGCTTAATGCTCTGCCACTTGTGGATGCCATCAGCATCACGAGAAGTGGCCAAGGCAGCTTCAAGGAGATGGAGAAAAATATCGGGATCCTCCCCTTCCTGCCCTCAGTGTTCCAAGGCCCGACTCCTTCCAGCAGGATGGAGGAGGACTGTGATTTCAAGACAGTGCTGGAGGAAGTGTTCATCCCCTTAAAACTCTGCCTGTGGAAAAGCAGCACAAGGAATTCAAACTCGGCCTCCCTTAATGTACCAAGGAGGTATATGAGCAGACTCCTCCCCAAGTCTACTGTAAAGACTGCACTGGAAAAACAGCAAGTTGCTCAACGCCAGGCCCTCCGTGTGGTCAGTGTGGGCTGAAGTTACTTCAAGGAAGGGAACCAACCACTTTCTGATGCAGATATCAACAAACCTCTTCTAGGCCATGTGCTTTAAGGAAAGGACTGAGGACCAAAGGAAAGCGAAATCCGCCCCAGGAACACCTTCCATCCCATTGGATGTCTACATTTATGGTGGATGTTCTCCTTCAAGAACGTCTTGATCAAAATCTACAGAATTCACTCAGAATGGAGGAATTTTGTCAGCAGAAGGGAGTGTCAGATACATGTACATGGAATCCAAGGAGATGGCCTTGACCGTGGCCACAGCTCTCCCACCACCCTCCTTTGGATGCATCCGACTCTGTGACTGATAACAATGAGAGTCCACCACAAGGGAAGCTCAGCCTCATGGGAAAACAGAGCCCCGGCCAAAGCTGACCCTGAGAGCACAGGGGGCGTGGTCCACAAGCTGGGCTTTCATGCAGCTGGGTAACGTGCGCAAGGAAACTCGGACTTTTAATCTCAGGAACATGAGGGGTGTGTAAGGAGGCAACTAGTTAATTGAAAAGCCTACTGTCATGAAGTACAAACATTCTGCCCAAGAGAACCCCACCTCCAAAGTCTATTCTAGAGCTGCTTTCTGAAAAGACCAACGGCAAAGTGTCCACAGGCCAATACTCACTCCCAGGCACACAGTTCAATCAGCTGATTGACCACAGACACAGCCATCTTCTGTGCTACCTCTGAGACCACTGTTAGGTGAACAGCATGAAGGTTCTGTTACAAACCATCCTCGTGAGGAGAAGGCCTTACTTTTATGCACCTGACCACCCAGGGAAACAGAGAGGCCATTCTGGGCACTCCCTCCAGTGCTGAGCTCCATCTGCTTTGTGGGTTTCCACTGGAGCTGGTGTGGCATCAACTGTGAAAAGAAAACTATGTTCTTTTAAATTACAATTCTGGGAAAAATCACCATCCATATAGCAACTTGTTAATTAAGGCATGTTTAATAGTATTTGCACATGTTATCAGTACCAAATGTTCACATACAATGATTATTAGCTGCTTCATAAAATACAGCCAGTGTTATCACCACCTGTAACTAATCACTACAGCTCTGCTACTTGGGAGCAAGGAGGCCAGTACGTTCCCCTGCAGCTCTCTCTTATACTTGGATTTCAAAGAGACTTTGGGGTACTCTACGCAAAACCCAAAGAGAATCAAATATTCATACCCAAACAAAAAAATACTGGGGTACTATAAGCTCATCTGACTCTTCATGCCTTCTGGGAAAAGTGGCATCTGAGAAACCTCCACAGATACCCTGAGACCCTACAACTGTCACAGTTATTGATGGAGCCCCAAAGACCTTTCTCCCTCTTGGCTGTAGTCACCATGCAGCGTCCCATCCTCTGGGCTCTGCTGGCTGCATTTAAGGCTCTGTTCTTTCAGTTTGACTCACAGGAAGCCCCAGATCCCCAGGTAAAGATAAACTCAAGGCACCATTCATTCTTGGGTCTTGGACTGCCATTGTTCTCTACCAAAGAGATCCATGCCCTGGGTTCTCAAGCAAACTGTAATTTTTAAACCCTCAAAACACACAATGCAAGTCAATGCTCTTTCCCATGGAAAATGTGCTGCTGGTCCATGCCCATACTTGAGGCTGTCCTAGGTGATTCCATTAGATCCTACGATCTTGCTTCTGAAGGAGGCTGACAGGATTCCCAGGTGACCTTGCCTTCTACAGGGAGATAACTTAAGTCTGCCCTTTTTCATTCTATGATTTCAAGAAGAGTTTGTGGCGCTACACTTGGAAAAGAAAGGAAGCAAAAATATATAGTGACCCCTCTCTAGGAAGCAGAGTGGCTCAGCGGCTCAACAGCTTGTGGCTTGCACAGTTCCACAGCAAAAGGGTCTAGGGGCACATCCAGTTCTAGGACTGGAGGGTCTAGAAGTCTCACCCAGTTCCAAGGCTAAAGGGTCCTGTGAGCTCATCCAGTTCCAGGGCTACAAGGTCCTGGGGGTTTACCCAGCTCCAGGACTTCAGGTCCTGGGAGCTCACCCAGTGTCCGGTTGCAAGGTCCTGGGTCTTGCCCAGGTTCATGGCTGCAGGCCTAGGATTCTCTGACCTATAGGGTGAGGTCACAGCTCAGCCAGCGCTCTCCTTTCTGAACACAGGGAACTACATTCATCTCAGCACTTGCAAGTCCAGCTGCCAGCTCTGGCCCAAGAGGTGATGTGACACTTGAGTCAGATATGGTCATGACTGCTCTGGTCACTCAGGTGCTGTTTGCCAGGAGGCAGCACACAGCCTCAGCCCAGGCCCCGAGGGGCAGAACTGGGAGGGCAGATGTGTGCTCCACTGCAGCTGGCCCATGGGGGAGGCTGTGACAACAGCTGAGCCCAAGAGTAGCAAGCCACCAAGCACGGGTGGTTCAGCAGGGCCTAAGTCTCAGGGATGGTGGGGTACCATGGCCATTTGTCACCAGAGCAGGACACAGTCCAACAGTGTTTCCAGTCCCCAGGTGCCATGGTCTAGTAGCTGTGCTGGCCACAGGAGTGGGGTACACTGTCCCCTCCTTCTCTCCTGGGAGCTCCGATAGGTGGGCTCCAGGCAGCCCCCTCAGCTGAGCTTGGTGCCATGAGGGTGCAGGAGGCCAGTAGTGAGTATGGAGGGTGTCGAGGTTTGGATGGGGGCTGCTGGGGTCCTCTTGCCTAGGTCACTCAGGAGCAGTCTCCCTGGTCTGAGCTGCTCCTGACGGGGCAGAGACGACGTATCCTGTGCTCTGCGTGGACATCCCGGGTTCCCCTGCTCTACAGGACTTCTGCTGATTCTCCATGTGCTCTGGGGCTCTCTTCCATGTTCCTTCACCAAAATGCAGTGGCTTATTATTATGGCTGTTCGTGTGAGAGGAAGGATGAGAAGGGCTTAGTCAGCCTTCATGCTAGTGTCTCTCCTCCCTAGTAACATTCCCTTGAAAATCAGAACAATAATACAAAAAAAAATCATCACTTTTAACCAAATTGTGATCCTCAAAGTAATATAATGAGAATAAAAGAAAATAGAAGAACGGAATACTGACTAAAATATAGAAAACTTAAACTTGCATAATTATTTTCAAGTGATGACTATTTATATTTTGAAAAAAAATCTTCAGAAAGATTATTGAAAGTATCTATAGAAATTGCAAGGTTACTGGATATAAGCTGAATATACAAAAGTAATTAAAGTTTTATACTATATATTATATAATTAGAGATTATGATTAAAGGGAATATACCATTTACAATAGTATCAGAGACCAAGAATGCCTAAATAATCTAATAATGGATTTAAGACTATTGTAAAAAAATTATAAAATTTTATTAAAAAACATAAAAACATAAAGAAATATATGTATACTACATTTATCAATATAAAATTTAGTGTAGGATATTTTTAAAGTATTTGAAGGTTAAAATACCATGAATATCTGAGGAGAAACCTGTAATGAGTCTGGTCTATCAATTATTAAGCTATTATCATAAACTTGTTCTGATTAAAATGGTATGATGCTGGTGCAGAAATAGAGATTACATCAGGTATAAAATTCCTTTGGTGTAACAGCCACCTCCTATCATACTATCTAGTAGACATTCCATTTTGCATGGAAACACAGCGGCTCACAAAACAATTAGCATGCTAGAATCACAGAGTTTTTGAAACATTCAAAAACGCTCATCAAAATACAAGAGGAAATGCATTGCAAATTACACACTTAGGGTGGTGTGCAAGAACAATGCAAACTGGAAGCAACACACAATCTGAACATACGCACATTCTATTCCTCATGACCCGCCCACCCCAGCCCACATTAGGCTTTCTCCATAACAGTGTAAGAGGTTCGTGTGAGGATGGGACTGAAGGTGAGCAAGGCTTCTGGGCACAGGGAGTTTTCCTAGAGCCATGCCCCCTTGCTCTGTTGGGAGATGCAGTGGCAACGCTATTAGTCAAAGGTGCAATTCCCTTTTCACTGCTGAATGACAATTATTTTACTTGAGCAGAGTTTTCATAAGGGTCAGAATAGATGGCACAGAAGAAACTGCAATAGAGCTGTCCATCTGTAGGGGACAGGTCTCTGCTTTGTGACTGCTTAGTATGATAGGTTCTGCTATAACATTATTTCTATAAACAATTATTTCTATGTTTCCAATAATCCCACATTGTAAGAAACCCATGTTCAACATATATTTGTATCCCACCTAAGGGAAGCTCTGTCACACAGGTTACTATTAGCCTTCTAGACTTATGAGCTGTTCTCATGTTCATATTTTTTACTTTTACTCTATAGTAGAAGAGAATATTCCCAACCAGTGAAGCAGAATCACTTATCAAAGAATAAAAACAGAAGTTTATCAATACAATAGAATAAGAGCCCCAGAAACAGAACTGTCCACATGGACAACTTGGATTCAGGATGGAGATGGCATCACAGAGAAGTAGAAAATGTCACTCACAAATGGGGCTAGAAAATTGATATTCCACAAATTAAAAATGCATATTTGTACTCTTACATCATTCCATATGCACTGTCAACTCCAGACAGATTAACAATGTTAAGATTTTTAAGAGGGAATTTTAAAATGATTATGAAAAGTGTATGTGGATAGCTTTTAAAACTTGATCTTACAAAATATTTCCTAAGAATACACATGAACACATGAGGAAAGTTAGTAATTTGAGAACATAAAATTAAAAACTTCTGTATGTCAATAGATGGTTACAACAAACAAAAAATATTTAGAAATTTAAGAATATATTTTCAATGTAACTAATATAGTTTCAATATAATTAATACATTTTAAAATTAAGAATTTGTAAACATAACCTACAAATTAGTAAGAAAAATATAATCTCGTTAAACTGACTAAAATATATGACTAAAAATTTTACAGAGGAATGCAAATGACTCTTAAACACAGAAAAGGAATTTAACATTAACAGTGACAATAAAATACAGACTTCACGATGAAACAGCTTCTTAAGGTTTTATTGCCAGTAGCTAAGAGGGCCCTGAGAAAGCTCCCAGACATCTCCCAGGAGACTAGAACAAGGGCATCTCTCACGTGACCAATACTTGTGGCAACTTTTGCTACTTCTAGGAAGAGGCTGGGCATGATCCCTAGGTTGACCTGTCACATGCCCTGTGACCATCAGCTGCATTCCCAGCACATACACCAGGGACAGTCACACATGAGGGTGGCCTGTGCCTAATGCTTATGACAATGATGCTCAGAGCAGCAGAAATCTGGAGACCTCCCAAACCTGTATCAGCAGGAGAGTGAGCAAGGGGACAGGTATACATCCCTTGGCTGACCTCGGTCAAAATCAGTGAGCACAGTGGTGAGTTTAGAACCCACCACTATTTGATGGCTAATGTTATGTGTCCAGCTAACAGGGTTTTGGTTCCCAGCTGTTTGGTCAAACATGTCTAGATGTGGAAGAATACTTAGATGTGATTAACATTGACTTTGAGTAACACAGGTCACCCTTCATGGTGTGGGGATTTCATCTACTCAGTTGACAGCCATCAGAGCAAGGATTGAGGCTCCTAAAGCAGAAGGGATTCTTCTTAAGGCTGCAACATAGTAACCTCGCCCTATTTTCCAGCCTGCTAACTTATGGAATTGACTCTAGACTGCAACATCTACTTTTTCCTGCTTTCCCAGGCTGCTGACCAGTGCTGTGGATTTCAGATATGTAAGAATATGTAAGATATGCTTCCATAATCTTATGAACCAACTCATCAAAGCAAATCTCCCTCCCACTCTTTCTTCTTATCTGTTCCCAGATTATGCAGAATACAGATTCACTCAACAAAATATTTTGTTAAATTAAAGGATTACTAAAATGCTACACATAAAATATATATGCATTTGTATATACACACAAACACACACATATATATTAATGTCAGGAATGTGTACAGCTGCACTAAAACTTGAGAGAAAGTGAGAAAATAATGACTCCTAGAGGTAGAAGGAGACAGAGAAGCATATACTTACATGAAAGTTGTCACACTTGAATTTTGATGGTCTGTTGATGAGAAATAACTAGAAACTTAACAAAAGAGGTCACTATGTACAATGCAATGTGCTATCAATGTGGAGTTATGGGCAATTGAATCTTTGGCATCTGTGATCTTTGAAAAATGAGAAAATTAATAAACCAATCAATGAATCAATGATGTGCAGGGATTGCCTGATGGCAGTCGATAGAAGTGGTGTAGAAAAACAAAGGCCCTGTGCTGAGGAGAGGCACTTTACCACACCTGCACTCATTTATCCAGTGTCTATCCAGCGGACGGGACTCCAGAATCTTGGCTGTCCCCAGAGTCACAGGGAAATTCTTCATGCCTGGGTCTCACCCCCAGCCATCCACGTGTATGGGCCTCAGAGTGAGGTTAGGCAGATCATATCTGAGGACTGGCAGGGGGTTCTCAGCAGCAGGTCTGAGACTTGCTGGGAGACAGGCTGCTCTCATACTGCAGGTGCCTGGCCCCTGATTTAAAGTTAGTTTTCAGCAAGTGAGGAGCCCAACCAGCTCTGCTTTAAACAAAGAATACAAGGCACAGGGTCACAGACAGATGAGCAAAAGGACAGGCTGGCAGTTGCAAGGCAGTTGGAGGACCTTCTTGGAGGATTTGGAGAAAGGTGACTGTGGGGTGTGGAGACTGAAGATATTCAAGGAGGTCTAGCAGGACCCAGGATCCCAAGCTGGTGATTATGTAGGTTGCAGTAGACAGTGATGATGAGCAGACTGGAACTCCTGGCCCTTTGATGTGCCAGTTTTGCAAATAACTGTTCATTGCAGAAAAATATTGTGAACTTATTGGATGGCTTAGGAGCAGGTTAAAAGCAAGGGGGTGATATGTGCATTTCCTCCCAGAGGGCTGTTCAGGAACCCATGCTGCTGATTCTCTGGTTCCTTGTGCCGTGTCTGTTGGCGGCAGAGTTCTAGGGAGCTGGATTTTGGTGGTTACTGCGACCCACAGACTTCTCGTGGGTTCTGGTTCACAGACTGTTGTACTTCCCTCTGCCTTCAGGTTTCCCAGTGCAGGGCCGTAAACATCTTCTTGGTTTTATTTCATTTGTTCTTAAGCAAAAAGTGATGATCCATTGAATCATCACCTAAAATCATTAGCAAATAACTTTGTTTTTTTTCCCTTAGATTCGCAGTGTCAGAGCAAACCATCTAAGCTATATTAATGAGCAGAGTAACTTCAATATTAATAAACATAATGATGATTAAAGATCAAATTAAAACTTTAATCTTTCATTAATTCATGACATAATTATTGAAAGCCAGATTCCCAATTATTACTTCAATAAGAGGTATTTTTTGCATTTATCATATTTTATTTGCAAAGAAATCGAAGAGCAAAGTTTCTAAATTTACATGGCAGTTCAAATCATCCACTCCTCCTTTTCTGGAGGCAGTGGGAGGCAGAAGGACTTCCCTTCACTCTTTTCTGCTCTCCTACTAGAGCTATCCCATCTCTTCCTGGCTGGTGACTTATTTGGGTTTCTTAGGATGGAGGAAGAATAAGCAAGGAGGTGGGAAATGGCCTTCAAGAGCTGCAGCTTGACTGGACAGTGCTCCGACAGGTGCCCGGGTGAAGGGCGGCCAGTGCATCCTGTCCATCTGGGGGCCCAGCAGCCCCAGGCACAAGTGTTTGTCAAATTAGGCTCAGAAATACGTCAGGATTTTTGAAGGGAGTGAGGAGTGGAGTTAAAGCGTCTCTAGTTTGTGAAAATACATGAGGAGATGATGTAGCCCGTGCCTGGGCCTCCGCTCTGTCAGGTTGCTGGCTCTGAAACAGCTCAGAGCAGGAAAGGTCAGAGTGCATCAGAGGTCCCCTGCCCCTCACCTCCGTGTAACTGAGCTTTGGCAGCCTGCACCTTCTGACAGCCTCAGTGCTGGTATGTGCAGCTGCTCCGTCTGCCAGAGGAGCTTCGAGAAGACGCATGTCGGGCGGTGTCAGGAGCGGTAGGGTTGGGGGCTGGGCCTTCCTCCAGCGCAGGAGCAAGCTTGAGCTGCACCAGGCTGCACGCAGCCTCTCAAAGCTCCACTGTCCTGACCTCTAAGGTAGGGATGAGCCGGCATTGCACTTGGGATCATGGTACATATAATTTTTAAATGTTCATGAGGAACTGGCTTCACAGTTATCACCAGCCACTGCCCATGGTGTTCTGTGTGAAGGCAGCACAAGTTTCCAGAAGGTAAGATAGAAGCACCCAAGGGGACCCGACCCCTCACACCTGGAGTGAGGCATCCTCCTCACCCTCTTTCCTGCATAATAAAGGGTGTGAAGGTTGTTACACCTCTTAGCCCTGGACTGAGGACACGTGAATGACCCTGCTTCCATTCTGCACGTGAACATAAACCCCTGGCTGATGGCGTGACTATAACAGTACATGTCTGGAATGTAGAGGGGCATTTATGATAATTAGAAATAATCAAGTCCAGACCAAGGAAAAAGGTGCAAGAGAATGTTCAGTAATTTGTAGCTAAATGACTTTAGGACCTCAAGGTAGAATATCCAGGTGGTTCTTATAGGACTCATAAACACTCAATTTAAAGGGGCAATATTAACATGGAGGTTTATGATCAGAGCATTGAAATTAAATTGATGGTGTCTGCTCTGGCTCTAAAAATAAAAACAGAATAATTATTGAGCTACCTAAGCTAAAAGGCTGCAAGCCATGTCTTGCACAGTAAAGCAATGTCTGCCATCAGTGCAGATCAGGGACTATGCTCCCGGGGACCTTGCTGGAAAGGCCACCAAGGGCTCTCAGGGGACCAGTTTCTAACCCAGCTCTGCCTGTCAGGAGTGAGTGTGTGCATCTCCCGCTGCTAGACTTTGTTTCTCTGAGGCTGAGAGAACCTGCATCTGAGTGAGGGGTTGGTGAAGGCAGCTTCTCAGGAACAGATCTGCCCAGGAGCTGGTTGAGACTGTCCAAATGTCTGTTTGTCCTAGGGCTTAGGTAGAGCATGTAAAACTAGAGGTGATCTGAGGCTCTTTGGTGAAGGTTAGCAGGACGGGCGGGGGGGGACCATGATGAGGAATGGGGGAGAAGTGTGAGGCCACCTCAGGGAAGTAGAGAGCACAGACCTGTCCTAGACATTGGCAGCTGGTGATATGAAAACCAGGGATTCCTGCCCTGAGTACCCTAGGATCTGTGGGAAACACATCGGGACCATCCTGGAGACTAAAACGAAGGCGAGCCCTACCACCACATGTCAGGGTGGGTGAATTACTTCCTGAATGAACAGAGTCAACCGATGGGTGGTGCCGAGGAGAGAAATCTCTCACCAGGATTAGAACGCATGAATCATGCCTCTCCCAAGACGTGCACTGGTCGTATTGGGTTGATTGGTACAATATTGAAGAACACTGACTCTGGGGCTTTAATATGACTTTAGATTCAGCTTTAGTACCCTGTGTGCCTCAGTTTCCTCATCCCCCAAATAAGGCAGTCATGATATTTCCTCCTCAGGAGTTGTTGTCAGGAGGGAGGAGGTGGTCCCCATAAAATGGAAGACTGAGAGGGAAGACAGGGCCAGAAAAAGAACCTGGGGTGGAGTTAGAGGTTTAGACATGGCATTGGAGGTCGAGAGACAGGGAAAGATCAACACAGAGAAGTTCAAGGATGGAGACCCAAGGCGAACTGACATTAGGAGGTTAGGAAAATTCCAAAGAAGCTGTTTCTTCCCTGAGAGGGAGCAAGTCAGGTGGGAAGGAAGCAGGACCCCATGGAGTCCTGAGCTCTTTTGAGCTGAGAGGTCTTGAAGCTGTTAGATGGGATCAGGGGCTCCATCTCACCCTAATGGTCTTAACACCATTAAATGCCATTTGTGGTCTGAATACATGAGGCCGAGAGTTGCCCATTGGAGTTCACAGCCATGAGGGGGTCACTGTGGACTTCACTGGGCACTTTGGAAGTTAGATGTGTTAAGAGGACACTTGTTAGGGGAGTTAACCTGAGCAGTTTACATGAGTGAACAGTGATTCCCAAGCAGGCAGCTCTCAGAACCAGGAGAAGGCCAGACAGTGGGCTCTTCCCGATCCGGCCGGGAAGAGTCATGAGTTCCCTTGCTTGGCCATGGTCTGGAGGTAGGCAGCTTACGATTGGCTGAAGCTCAGCTGTGTGTGATTGGCTGAGACTAGGGGGCTTCTTATACTACAGAGCTGGGTTTCCAGATGGCTTCTGGACTACATTGGGTGGCTATTTGTTATACAGGAAATCAAAACATGACCACAGCCTCTGATCAGGGCTCCTACCCATTTAACGTGACAGATGGGGGCAAATGCTTCACCGAGGAGCATTCCAGAGATATCTCAGAGGGACAGGCTGCAGGAAGAAGAAGGGACCTGAGGAGCTGAACCTCTGAGTGTGATAGGAGACAGGTGGGAGAGGTTGGGGAGATGAGCCACCAGAAGGGGGGGCAGCAGGTTCCCATGAGTCTGAGGTGCTGGTAACTGCAAATTCACAGTGTGAGCTTGTTGGGGTCCTCTGCCCCGTATCTGGGGCTGCCAGAGCAGGTCTCCCTCTGGCTCTGATGCTGAAATCCTCCAGGCCACCTACCCCTGACCGGTTCCCAGAGGTGAAAACACAAATAGACACATGAAGAGAACTACACACCTGGGAGTGAGCACAGGGCTTCATCAAGTAAGAAAAGTGGACGGACCTGGAGGAGCCTCAGCCTTGCAGGACAAACAGGCCAGTGGTGCTACCTGGAGGCTTCCAGGGTCCTGCAGAGTGCCTCGCTACCATGCCAGCATGGTGTTCACGGAGTCCACACACATCAAAATTAGTGGCTTGTCTCTGTCCTTTGGTAGAAAGGATTTTCCACTGAAGGACTTGAAGACTGTCCCTGAATATTCATCATGCACAAAGAACTTACTAGTCAAGGGGAAGTTGGGTGACCTAACCGCACAATTTCCACATCACCTCGGGGCACACACCAGATTTTTATATGCATCACTTTATTTACTGTCAAAGCAACCCTGAAGAGTAGGTCTAATCACCCCTGTGTTTATAAAAAGGAATCAGAAGCCCAGCCCAGACAATGTACTTGACAAGTGGCCAGGCCAGCATTGGCTGCTCCCAGGCTATCTTACCCAGACCCAGGGCTGTGCCCAAATTCTAATCAGGCATCCCTTAGCAGCGGGGTCACATTCTGAGAGATGCACTGTTGGTGATTTCCTTGTTAGGTGAACATCATGAACCATGCTTACCCAAACTAAGATATTTACATCAGTAGGAAATACAATTTTGAGATCACTCTCATTCACAAAGTCCATCAGGTGTGGCATGTGATCATTCAGCAGGAATGGCACCTCTTTGTGTTCACCACATTGCACCCCGAAAGCAAGGCCCAAACAGCGTCTGCACATGGGGGAGGGAGTTGTAGGGTCACTCTGGAGCTCTGTCCAGGATGTCCTCTGAATCCTATAGCTGGGTTCTCTTTCCCCCCACCCCAGGTTTTCATCGCTGCAGGGATGGCTTCGGACGCCCCAGAAGCCCTTGCAGTACTCACCTGGAGCTACTTCAGTCCAATCATACTGACACTTCTGGGCTCCTGTTTCTTACCTGTAAAATTAGAGGGTTGAATTAAATGATCCTCAAAGCTCTTGATTTTTAAAATTCAGCAATTGCTCCTTTTTTACAGAGGGACACACAAGGGCTTCATTAAAGCTGCTCTTGTAGCTCTGAGGCCAGGGTTACAAGTAATTCTTTGAGGGTCTGTGGCTGTGCTCTAGGTAACTGGCTAGCTGAAATTTGAATTGTTGTCTAAATAAGACATTACCTCATCTGGCTGTAATGAATGTGTGTGTGACTAGCCTCTCTAACGGTGACGCAGACAAGCTAGTTCCTCTTGCAAGCACCACTGGACAGACTCTGCCAGCGCCTGGACACGTGGGTTCTGATCCGTCCTGGGGGGAAGACAAAAGATGCAGTCTCTTCAGGGCAAACGTCACTTTAGGGTCCTACCTGCCATCTCCATGCTTTCCCTGTCAGTAAGTTACATCTCATGCTTGTTTCTGTTTTCATTGTTAGAGATTCTTTTTTTCAGTACAAAAAAAAAAAAAAGATGTCATTGTGCCTAAAATATAGGTTTTGGTCTATTGGGGAAATATGGCTACTTTTTCATATAAAGGAATTCAAGTAGATATATTTTATACAAATCAAGTCATTTCCTTGAAAGTAAATAAATAAATAGGAAAATCTTCTCTACCTGAGCAGTCTATTTACCATGATATTTCCATACACTTTATCATAAATATTTTAAAATATTGGAAAAATAGCTGGAAAATCCAAACCATAAGCCCCCAAAATCAATCCTTAAACTTTTCTCTTTTGGATGCTCATAAATAGAATTCATATGTCACTTTCTGAGCAAAAAATCAGGTGCGTATTATTAAAAAATATAAGCTTTGATAGTATAAAATGTCACTTTTCATAGAGAAATTACAAGACAGTGTCTGATCTTTTTATAAAGAAATTTTCTTCACTTTTTTTCAATTTGAAGCAAAAATTCCAGAATTGTTTTATGAACAAACTTCTTTTCAACCCGAGGCTCTCCTTCTGAGTTACACTTCACGGCCTTTTCCATTCACAGATGGCTGAAAGCAGACTGGCTGTAGCACTTTAAATAAATATAAAGATCTAATGAAGTTGTGTTAGGCAGAAGAGCATGACATTGCTTCTCTTCTGTTGGAGTATTTCTTTCTGGGTCCCCTGAACTTGGAATTTCTCTTTAAAATGTCCCATTAATTCCTATTAGGGAGCTACTAGTAAAGAAAATTGCATGTTAGCTTTTATCAATCTGTATGAATAAATGTTAACCATTCTCAGTTAAAAGCCCTCCTTTTAGCTCCACTCATGTGCAAACAGCATGCACATCAGCAAATCATCCAGGAGATTAATGCACTCCAGCCTGCACAAAGACTCGGAGATGCGTATTAGCATTATAGATTTTAATTTGAAATAATGTCAGTCTTTTCGGGCCCGCATTGTAGTGCATGGGCTGCCATCTGCTTATAATAATGAGCCTGACAATCCACGTAAATGTGATTTGCTGCCTCTTTTGCCAGCATAATGGCTGGGATATTGATCCTAATGGTGGAGCAGTTGCAGGCATTTCGCTCCATACCAACAGGACAGGCCTGGAGCTGTGGCTTCTGAGGACACAGCTGGAATGACAGCAGAAACAAAGGTGCATTTCTCTGTCTCCCACCCCTGGGGCAGACTTCCCCCTTCCAGAGTGGCTGTGGGAACCATCTTTTCCACTCAATATTTCAATATAACCAGAAACATAATCAACCAAATCAGTGGGCAACGAGACCCAGCCTAAACACCTAAGTTGTCTCTGTCTCTCCCTGAGAGCTGTCACTCCAGTGACCAGAAGGCTCTGTGGTGCAGTCAGAGCTTCAATATCACTGCCCAATATGATTGCCACCTGACACGTTGCCAGTTATATTTAAAGCAACTAAAACTAAGTGAAAGTTAGAAACAAACTCCCCAGGACTCAAACAGATATCTGTTCAGTTATCTCCACAGCCAAAAGATGAAACATTTCCACGTTTTCCCTAATGGATGGGTGGATAAACACAATGTGGTACATACACACAATGGAATATTATTTGGACTTAAGGAAACTCTGGTACATTCTGCAAAATGGATGAACCTTGAGTACAGTATGTTGAGTGAAATAATCTAGTCACAAAGAACGAATGTTGCATGATTCTCTTTATATGAGGTTCTCAGAATCATTGTTTAATGCAAAGTTTTACTTTTACAAGATGAAAAACTCTGGCAATGAATGTTGGTTATGGAGGCCATAACACAATGTCAATGTGTTTAATGCCACACATTTAAAATTGCTTGCATAGCAAATTTTACATTATGTGTATTTCACTCCGATTTAAATCATAGCTCCTCGTTTTCTCAATAGCTGCATGTGCCCAGTGGCTACTACTGGAGAGCTCAGAAGGGATCATTCCCCTCATTGCAGGAAGCTCTGCTGATGTCCTCACTTTAGCCACAGGCTGTCAGTGCTCAGGCAGGTGAAGCGAGGAACTGAGCTTTGGTGAATTTGTTCCCAGCAAGAGGACAGTGTCCTGTACCCTGCTCACACCACAATGTGGCATAGATGCCCACAGACCACACTCATGTGATTGAGACATGACTTGGTTTCTGTGCATTTGGCTTAAATCACTTCTATGTTCTCTGTAATGCATTTTCCATGTTCAAAACAGCTAACCGTGGACACATGTGGGCCTGTGTCAGCCAGGCACACTATTCTGCTCATCTTGCCAAGTGCATGGGTTTGAAAGACAGAAGGGTGAAGCTGGAGTCAGTATATATGTAGCGTGAAGTAGTGCATGCCACTTGCTAATAGAAGCCGCCCCTGGATTGCCAATTCACCAACAGAGGAAACAACCGATTCATCATAGGGTATGGATAAGCAGGGACTGGCAGGGGATCACTCGACCATCCTGTTCTTCCCCGTTCTGTTCCCCTAACTTGCAATGACATGTAAATGCCGGGAAGCTCTCAGGGGTTGTGATTCAATGTCAGTGCTTGAGAGTCCAAGTCTGTCTGACCCCAAATTTAAGATACTGCATTAAATCTAAAGGTGTTATTTATGATCTATTCCTTTATTTTTCACTGATATTTTTAAGAGAAGAGATGTATTTTATTTTCTTTCCACTCACAGCATCTAATGTCTGGCATTTAATAATTCTTAAAAATGCTTCCTTAGTATGTGGTCAAAGGCACGCTGTGGGAGTTCCCACATCCTCTCCTCTGCTTCTGTGTGGAGTTGGGCCTCCCGACAGCGAGCAGGTGTCTTCCCTTCTCTCAAAGCCCCTCACAGGAAGGAAAACGTGCAGCCTCACCTGACCCACTCCAGGTCCACTTTCTCTAAGTTTTTGTGGCTTTCTTATCTTTCATACTAAATGCATTTTTAAATGTTATTCTCATTGAGTAGCAATAATAAAATACATAAAACTGTGTAACTGTCATGCACCTGAATGTGGTCTGTTCCATCACAAGAGTGTCCCATGGCTCCGGAGATCACTGGCCTTCCTCCTTGTCCAGTGTCCCCTCTCACCCATGGGGTGGCCGCCAACCATTCGACTCACCAGGGAATGGTCTCATTAACTGTTTGTTTAGCTTAGGCTTTGACAACCATAAATATGAATTCTGCTTGCCGATTTCTTTATTTTCAAATAAAATAGAGAGTTCTTTCACTGCACTGACCCTTTTGAAATTTGAAAGTCATCCTTCTTGTAGCAAATTAGCTTGAGTCACTGACAAGCCTTCTTCACAGATAGAAAATAATTGAACTGTCATTTTTGCAAATGAACTTCAGGTGTAACCACTTTGTTTCACTTTTTTTAATTTATAACTTTAAAAAGACAAATTATGGTAAATGTTCAATTCACAATGTGGTTTGATTCTAGGAAAGTAATCCTTTCATTTTTAAGAAAATAATTTGAAGATACTTTTAATTTTTAAATTTATGTTCATCATTCTAGAAAAGTAATCTTTTGAACATCTTTCCCCCTAGTTCCTTGAATCCTACATATCTGCATCATATATAACGTAGATATGTAAAATTATATAGATATAGATAAAATATCTATGTATCTGTGCTATAGAAATAGATGTATAGACGTAGACTGTTTTCTAACTACCACCTCATTCATCTTTACTAATCAGAAGAAGGCTGAAATCAATTATTTTTTTAAAAACAAGTGCATTTGAATTTTCTTCATTTGCTACTGCATTTATTGCAATTAATAACTATAGTTCAACAGCTTTTATTGTTCACCCTTTTGGTTCCAGCCTGCTTAATATGCAGGAAACCAGAATGCTTAGACACATAAGAAAACGCTCTTTTCAAGACCTGTGGTCCTGTGCTGGAGACAAGCATGCCATCTGTGACTTGGTGAACAGTAGTACTCCCAAGGAGAGGAATGAGCCAGTAGGGGCTTCCTGAGGGCAGGCAGTGCCCTTCCAGCATAGCACCTCTTCTGCCCTTTCCTGGCACAGCCCTGGGGGGGCCCTCAAGGAAATCGGCTCCTGGTATTCCTGGGCCATAAGCCTCTCCAATGGACTCTGCCTCATACACACCTGGGCACTTCAGATGGGGCAGGGCGGGTGGGTCAGCTCAGAAGCCACCCATTCATTCTAGGCACAGAGGCTCATCCAGACAGACTGTTGAAGCAGTTGTTAGAAATGCAGTCTGGTTAGAGGTTCCACTGACTGCTGTATGCCTGAGACAGAGGGGTGTGGCTCTGTTCCTCTGTACTCTGAGTACGGGAGGCAGAGGGCTCCAGATGGGGAGCTGTCTGGCATTTCCATAGTTGTGCCAGAATGTCCCAGGATGTGGGTCTGTCCCTTGGAGGAGCAACATGAGCAGACATGGTCACTTGCCATCACCAGCATGTGGAGAGGCTTAGGAGACGAGACCCTGGCCCACAGGGAGAACAAGGAGGACATGGGACCAGGGCTCAGAGGGAATCAGCAACAGGCAAAGGGACGTCCGGTGGAGAGCACAGAGCAGACTGGGAGAGGTTTCAGGTACCGCAGAGAGCAGGCTGAGGAAGCGGCAGGAGGCAGGTTAGGGCACAATGGCTGACCCTGGACCAGAACCCCTGGGGCCTGGGGGCAGTGGGGGTGACTGGGGGGCCTGGATCAGCAGGTACCTCTTTCTTCTCCACCTGGCAGCTGCAGGTCGGGGGAGGGGTGTCCAGCTGTCACTTCCAGGTCTACTCTGTCCTCTGTCCATGTAAACCCTCCTGCACTCTCAGGCAAGCAGACTAAATCTGCCATGGAAAGGTTCCTCCTCTAGAGCCAGACCTCAGCCTTTCAGGCCACCCGGCGGCCAGCCCCATGTCCACGCATGTGAGGCTGTAAGGCCAGGGCTGACCCACTCTCAGCACCCACTGAATGGAAGCTACCCCTGGGAGGAACGTGGGAGGAAGCAGAGCTGGGCAGATGCAGGGCTCCAGCGGCGCCGTCTCCCTGAACCTGAGGGACCCTGGAGGGCAGCAAGGGGCACGCAGAGCGGCTCTCTGGGTTTGGATGCCAGGTGGAGAAACACGATTTCACTGTGTGTGGAAATAAACAGGAAGCCAACACGGAACCCCGATAAGACACAGTCATGTCTGTGTTTTAAGAAATTGGAGCAAATGAAGTGCCCAGATGTGTATGAGGCAGAGTCCACTGGGAGAGCCTTGTGGCCCAGGAATAGCAGGAGCCAATTTCCTTGAGGGCCCCCCCAGGGCTGTGCCAGGAAAGGGCAGAAGAGGTGCAGCAGCAGAGCCATGTGGGGACGCTGGGGGATAAGAAGGAGGTCACCATGCCTGCTGTTCCCAGCATTCCTGGCCAGAAGCATGTGGTACAGGGAACCCAGAAAAGAAAGATGTGGAGACAAGGGGACTGGAATTGGGTAAGGTTTAAGGGGCCAGCAGGTCGAGACACCTGGCAGGCACTGGCTAGCTCCCAGACTCAGATGGACACAGGGACTGGGAGTCGTGTGCAGGCGTGCTCCACGCCATCACCAGGGAGGAAAGCAATGAGCGAAGGTGAAAAAGAAAAGTGAGGCAAATCTCGCAGGCATCCCAGGCAAGCACGAAGGGAAGGCTTAGAAAACAAGCCCAACTGAGAATGGGGGCTGGCAGCGGGGACGTCTTCCAACCCAGAGAAGCGGCTGCCCCTGGAGGGGCCCTGGCTGCGAACAGACCCTCCCAGGACCAAGGCCCAGCAACCTGCAGGGCTGAGGCCAGGCAGCAAGTGAAGCCAGAGGTGAGTGCCCTGGGTCATGCCATCAGGCGGCTTCCTGCCAACCCAGGAGGGGCTGAAACAAGGGGCTCCATGCAGCAGGACCCAGAGGACCCAGGTACCAGGACCTGGGCTGCAAGGGGGCGGGAGGGGCATGTAGGCGCTGAGAGAGGCACGTGGGCAAGAAGACAGAGACACCTTGGTGTTGCACTACAGAGGGAAAGGGAGCCATCAGGAGCTTGTGGGCAGGTCATCAGGTGCACAACCTGGTTCTCTCTGCAGAGGCTCCTCCTGGGGCCCTGAGCCACTCCTGCTGCCGTGCCTGGGGGTGCAGACCCTGCTCACAGAGCTGGAACCAACTGCAGGGTACAGGGCTGGCAGAGAAGACCTTGCCAGGACACCGTGCATGGGCCGCACAGGGGTGACCCAGAAACCCTGCAGCTGTCCTGACCCCAGCCTGGGGAAGCCTGTTTATCAGTCAGGGAAAGCTCAAGCACATCACACACCTCTCCTCTGTCTTGGGGCTCTGCTGGAGATAATTTGTTTTATGTACTTTACAGACATATTTGGTAACATTAAGGAGATCCCAATGTTTCCTGTTATTGTCCAACTCAGGTCAGACTTGAATGACTTCTCTCCTCAAATCCTATGTTGAATGGCCTTTGAAAATCAGTGAAGTTTTTTTTATGTTAATTGTGTTGCCTTCTAAACTAGAAGGGAGTTGCTCTTCCCTGGATCACCCCGACAGGTGCCTGTGTAAACTCCCGTCCAGGCCCTGCTGGGTTGCCGCACATGACCCCACCTGTGGGTGTTCCTAGGACAAAGCGTCCCAGCCTCTATATTAAGAAGGGTTACCTTGCTGTTGAATTTAACACCAGATGAAAGATGGCGGCTAAGCCCTTTACCACTCAAAGAGAGCAGGGAAAATCAATCTAAGCTCCTCCTAAATGTAGTCAAAGTCAGTGGAGTGTTTTCCAGGTGGGGAGAAGAAGTCAGGGAGGTCCCACCGTGTTGGGCTGTCAGACAGCAGCTCAATGCCATTGCCGTGAGAGGGAAAGGATGCACTCAGTGCAGGTGGGAAGCTGCATTGGTCACCAAGCATCCCCAAAGGGCTAAGAGAAAGGAGAGTCATAGGAATTTTTTCCTGGTAAATATTAGTTTTCTTCCATCTCATTCTAAATACAGAGCTCAAATATACCTAGCATTCCGAGAGACGGAAAGGCCATCTTGCCGTGATCATGCAAAAGAAAAGTATCTATGCAATCAAGTTGAGCCAACTGTTTGCCTTTTCAAGAAAAAGGAATGACTCACCTTGGTGGCATTTGGTGTCCATTGCTGGACGAACTTGGAATGAAAAGGCCTGGATTGCCGAGGACAGCCAGCCTAGTTTCCTTTACATCCCCAGTGTCTAACTCTGCAGAGGTCGAACCTGCTCCTGGAGGTGTGGATGATCACATTGTTCATAACCCTTCACACTTTCAATTGAGCCATGACTGACTCTGGAGAAAAGCTCTTCTCACATGAAAAGCTCTTTTGTAGTGGCATCTGAGAACCAGCAGTGTGCCCTGGGCACTGAGCACTGGGAGCAGGGGCGGGGAGCAGGCAGCCAAGGCCCTGCTCTCCCTGCAGCTGGCTGGGGTGCACAGCAGTGTCAGAAGAGGTCCAGAAGCTGGGTGCTCTCGGACACCTGAGGGTGCTGCCACATGGGGCAGGATGGCACCCAAGGGAGGAAGGCACAGCTGTCTTAGGGATCCCAGGGGACCAGAGTGGCCCAGGCAGCGCTCTGTGCAGAAGCCCTAGCATCAGGGCTACAGACACTACTTCCCTCTCCAATGTGAAGTGACCAACTGACAGCAGGGTGCGTGTGCACAAGATGCCCGCTCACACTCAGGGGACAAAGCAGGACTGCAAGCCAGTCGCTGCAGGCCATCCCCTCTGGTCTCTACCTAATTTGCTGGAAAATGGAGATTCAGGGGCTCCCCTCTTTGGGGCTCCATTTCTCCATGTAGAAGAAGAGTGACTATCTGCTGATGGCTGAGCCTTCCTCAGACACTGCTCCACTCTCTCTGGGTGACATCTCACCTCAGCATCAGGAAACACAGTGAGGTGGTGGGTCTCAGACATGCTTCTTCAAGGGAAAATTTGTTTCTTATTTGTTTGTCTAAAGAGACTGTTGTACTTCTAAAAAATAAAAATAAAAAAAACCTCAATAAATGTGAAAGCAAAATGCCTTTCATTTATGTAATGAGTCTGAAAAAAATTTTATTATCCAATAGTCCCAGCCAGTCCTTTTTTTACAAGAGCATTCTCATTACCTAAATTTTATTGCCAAGAAATGAAAAAAAGGAGGAAATTGTAGATGCATAAGAAAAATTCCACTTTTAATAATGCCAAGTCCTGTTCATAATTGAAATGTCAGAATTTGTAATCAGATTGTATAATCAGAGGGCCAGATATAATTTCTATAGGCCCAATTATTGCTGATTCCTATTTTAAACACTATGAATATTCTGGGGAATTATTTCCACCCCCTTGAAGGACTTTTGAGACATTAGCTCACATAGCATTCAACCACCTGCCAAGCATTTTATTAGTCTCTCTGAGCACTCAAAGCAAACCTCCAGGTCCCTTTTGAAAAAAATTCCAGGCACCAAATGATAGAAAATAGTCTTAAGTTGCTTTAAGGGAACATTCAAGGTAAGGCTGTGGAAAGACAGACTGACTGAGCCTTGGAGAAAACAAGTTAACAGGGGAAAACCGACTGCCAGCCAGGCTCTGGGTGGGATTTTAAAGTCAGTGAATACTCAGTGTGCCCTGGGGCTCAGGTAGTGAGCAGTGTCCACTTGTCCCACGAGGCCACAGGGGCTGGAGGGGATGAGTGAGCTGTGCAGAACCTCTGGACCTGGCTCCAGTCTCCTGGTCCTGCTCCAGGCTGCCACCCATCTCTGCTGTCTGAGGCCTGACCTGTCTTCCCTGGGGCCATGTCTGTGGGGCAGGACTTCTGCAGCCAAGGGTTCAGCACTTGCAGACAGGCTGCGAGGACCCCAACTCTGCGTCTCTCTTTGTTCAGGTACATGACAGTGGATGTATCCTGACTGCTCCCATTATTCTGAACTAGACACCCTGAAATTAAGCCCTCCTCCGTGGCAATACACCATAGATTGCTGACTGATTCAAATAAAAGAACTTAATTAATTCAGTCTTCTTGCATGTGGTGTTATTTGTGAAGATGGCGAAAGAAGGGAACTCTCATCGATTTCAGAGTCGCTATTTTTCCTCTTCAACCAAGTCGTCCAAGCTCCACGGCCCCCAGTCCTGCTCAAAAGTGGCTGCAGATCTAGCACAGAGGAAATGCAACTCTGTGGGTTCCTTCTTATCTGGACTTATAAATCTATGGTTAAATATCCACCTCATTATGGCCTAAATGACGTAGAGAACTCCTTGTCCATGAATCAAGTGATCATTCCTGGTGTGGTCTTGTCTTAAAGTTTTGATCTTCATCCATATGGTTGGCCAGATGTTCACCAGTTCTGCTCACTGTCTCCCCAGTGAGTTGGCCTGACTGTGATCAAGTTACATTTAGATTATTTGTCAGTCCAAACTCCTTGTCCATAAAGGAACCACACACAGTCAACTGTCTCAAGATAGAAGACATTTGAAGCTAAGATGAATAGCCATTTCTTTGGGGATTTTTAAGAAGAAATTCTACTCAAAGGAGGTTTGTATAATTCCCATGTTTCATCAAAGTTATTTTGTTTCTTAATGCACTGAGTAGAAATGAAGATAGGCAAAGACTCAATTTTACAGAAACAAAATTAACCAACCACTGCTTGTTCAGACCTATCCTGACTCTCTGCAATTTAATTTCATGTATGGTATTAAATCCCTCAGTGCCCAAGCTCCTGGAACACAGCAAACGGTCAAGGAGAAGCTACTAGAAGTGCTGCTCACCTAGTGAGGGGCTGCCTGGGCAGCCCGGGGTGGGGGTGTCACTCCCACTTCCTCCCTATTCTGCAGATGAGAGTGAGCTCAGAGGAGTTAGTGAACAGACGAAGGCCAGGCACCTGCGGAGTATCCCAAAGCAGATCTTGGTTCTGATTTTGCAATAATTTATTTCAGGAGTATTTATATTGACAATATTCTTGCCTTGATGGTATTAATTTTTAATCACAGTCCAAATCAGCCATGACTTTTTTATCCTGTTTTTGAAAGCTGTTGAAATAAGACCTCAGGTGATAGCGTGTGTCCAGTTGTCCTGACTGCCCTGGATTAAGTCACTTTCAGCACATGACAGATCTAAAGAATCTATTCCAGTTCAGTCACTAGCAGAATGCCTCTGTCCTCTATTCCTCCTTGGCTTCTGCAGACGCTGGGCTTTCCCTTGGGAGTTCTGAGTGCCTCTGCAGCACCGCTTCTTCAACAAACAGCACAGCAGCTGCTCACATGGAAGGTGATGCGTGTGGCTCTGGGCCCTGGGAACAGTGCTGATGCTGGGGGCTGGCCAGACCTGCTTCCCCCTGATGCTGGGGGCTGGGTTCTAGGCCTGCTTCACCTTGACCCTTGCTTCCTCGTTGCAAGCACTTGGGTCTCCAGCAGCAATGGCGGGCATGTGAGGCTTAGGACTCCAGAGCTCGTCCGTCCTTCTGCTGCCTTTCATGGCTTCAGTGAAACCTGAGAGCCAGAGAGTGAGCCTCCAGTTCTCACATAGGCCACCAGCTCCTTACGGCTGGGGCAACTGCTTCCCTGCATTCAAAAAGGGCCGGTTAATCTCTGGTCTTGGAGTGGTTTCTATTTATTTATTTTTGAAGATTGTTTTGTTTTCTTCCTTAAAGTGACTGTGGACAGTGTTTTTAGAGGGGTGTGTGTGTGTGTGTGTGTGTGTGTTCACTTTAATCATAGAAACCTTTGTTGAATTATTACACACAAATAGTTCCAAAATAGATGATAAAGAAGGAGGAAGAATAAGAAGAGATAGAGAAAGGAGGAAAAGAAGGAGCAAGAGAAGAAGAAGGATGAGAAAGAGGAGGAAGAAGAAGAGGAGGAGGAGGAGGGGAGCAGACCAGCAGGAGGACTTCTGGGTGGAGCAGGGTACACCTGAACACGGAACCTGTCCATTTAGCTCCACCACTGAAGCCATTTCCATGTCCCCCAGGGACCCCTGAAGTGCCAGGGCAAAAGCACCGTTGAAAACTTCCCTTCATGATTCCAGAATTCAGAAAGAGCCCTTCTATGTCCTTTCTGTTGGCCTCGATCCCGCCCAACTCGTCCATCCCATCCGTGAGGGACAAGATAGTAAGGAGTGTCTTCCTGCCCCTCCCTTCCAGAATTCACAGTGGCTCCAACAGGAGAGCACAGGAACAAGGGGCCATGTCGGTGGCCAGGCTCTTCAAGACATCTGTTTAAAGCCGTAGCACTTGAAGAACTCCATTTGACTAAACCAATAGAGGGAGCAAGGGCTAATGGCTCTAATTAAACCGGGGCTCCTCTCCGTGTTGGTCCGTATAGTAATTATCCTTTTGGTTGAAAGACTTTTTATCCTGTTACCTTTAAAGTATTCGTGTTCACGTTCATGAAGAGTTAGAAACAACGTTGTGATGGACACGTGTTGCCGGTAGCCCACAGGGCACTGCTGTTGGAGTAATGACCTCACTTGAGCCAAGTGATGGTGTCACACAAAGACACAAACAGGCTGAGAATCACCCTGTATTTTTGTTCCTACTTCCAGCAGTGTCTTTAAAGCCTGTGTGGGGTTAGCCGGGCATGTCACTAGCATGTCAGCAACCTCTTACCTTCAGGAACTCAGTTATGTCCACAGCCTTAATATTACTCCGATTTGGCCTTTAGTTCTTGCTTTGAGCTTGTGCACCTGATGAGCCCTGGCCTCCTGCAAGTGTCATTTTACATGAGCATTATTATGAATTTTCCCTTCTCTGCAAACTCTGGTCAACAGGTGAAATTACATGCGCTCTCTCTCTCTCTCTCTGTCTTTTTAAAATCAACACTTATTGCTGCATTTGAAGATAAATGTTGACACCTGAACGTCTGCTCTGAATTGCCCTGGTCTTAATGCGCTGTGAGAAGAGGTCGCAGCACACCTGGAACTGGCTCCACTTTGAACTACTGATTTTCACAGTCACATTTTCCACCCTGTCGGGGGAGAAAGTGATCTGAATGAGGAATCATGCAGTTAATCTACCAAGAGTTTATAAATATTGCAAGAGTTTAAAGCAGGCATACATTCTAATCACCTCTGCCCCTAAGTCAATCTCCAATTTCATTAGTGAATCTCAAAACCTTCAGGAAATTATTCAAGCTCTAATTTGTGTTTTAAATGTATTTCACTGTAATAATAATGTGAAGGGAAGATGTGTGGAGAATGTAATGTGCCCCCTCCTGCCCTGCGACTGTGAGCCAACCTGCGGGTAGAGGAAGTGGGGGCAGAAGTCCTCAGTGGGCATTAAGACTGCTCAGGTGTCAGGGGCCCCGGCTGAAAGATGGATGGGCTGCCATTGGGAGGGATGGGGCAGCCCATGGGACTGAGGCACCTACCTCTGTGTCAGAGGAGCCCCTCCTCTGCTGTCTGTGGAGTTTGGAGGGCCTGCGACCCTGCTAGTTTCAGCCTCTCCCTGTCCCCCTGGGCTGTCCCTATGGCCTGCCTGTCCTTCGTGCTGAAGAGGACTTTCAGAGTCTTCCTGCTCTGGAACTGTGGCAAGATGCCACCAGGCACTGGTGCTGAAGGTGCTGTTCCTGAGGAGCAGCGGTGGCTTTCGACCCTGTGCTGACAGTCTCACAGCATCTTCCTGCTAGCGCACGTGCACACACACTGTGGGTCAGTCTCGGCAGAATAGCCACAGCTGTGTCTGTGGTCTGAGGCTCACCTTTGCTGCCACCGTGTCTCCCTGTTTGTGGGAACACACAGAAATGTCTCCCGTGGTCCTGAATGAGCAGGTAGGGACCAGATGGGAGCGGCAGAACGCAGGACTCTGACTAGCTGTGCGGCTTTGGCTCAGCCATGTCTCAGGTCTGGGTGGCTGCCCCTGCTGCAGGCACAGGTCATCGAGGACATGGGGGTGGCTATGGAAGATGAGGCCTTCCTGCAGGTCTTCCCTTCTCCCTGTGTGCGCGTGTGCTGCTGAGGTGGGGGAAGTGGATGAAAACCCAGGTCATACACGTCAGGCTGGTTACACTTAGATGAGATCAATCTGGTTCCCAGAGGGATTAGTGTTAGGAAAGCAGATGTGCGTCGGCGTCCCCTGGAGCTGCCAGGTCAGGAAGCACTGGACAGAAGGCCAGGAAGGTCGACTCCCTCAAGCCTGTGGTGGGAGGAGCTGGTGGCTCTGCCATTCTCCCCTGGGAGCCGGTCCCCGAGCCTCAGCTCCCCTGAGGTCAAGGACCCTGGCTTTTCGGGGTCGGAGCATCCAGGGCAGAGGAATCAGCTCAGACGGGGTTGGAGAGAGGGAAAAGGAAAATAAAGTGTGTCCAATATGATTTTCTACATCAGTTGATTGAACTCGGCCTTCTCACCTCCCACTCTGTTCATCCCAGGAAGACACAGCTGTGCCGGGGGCCAGCTGTCATCAACGTGATCCTCAGCCACCAAAGAAAGTCTGCGTTCTGTCTTCTAAGCTGGGTCCTGTAGGGAGAGTGCGGGGTGAGAGGCATGGCCTGGGCCACAGAGTCCTCTCCGGTCAGCTCCCGTCCCACTCCCTTCCCACTTAAAGCTCAAGTTTACCTGCAGCCTCGGCATGCTCTGCTCTTCAGTCACAGGGCCAGTGGAACTTGTCAGGGAGCAGAGAGGGGATGTCCTGGCGAAGGCGAGACAGGCAGGTCACTGTGTACACTCCTGGGAAAATGATGGGCAGGGTCGCAGTCCCCGTCTAGCGCTTCAGAAGGAAAAGGGTCGAGGAGAGGTTTATGCTGCCTCTTTCTTTGAAACAATGGTCTGCTCTGACGTGATCTATTCAGCGTGGGAGACGGGCTGTCAAGTAAAGCAAGACGAACGCGCGATGTCCTCACTGATTATTCCATGGATACTAAGTCAGTGAGCTCATTATCACCGCAATTACATTACTAATGTCAACAGATGCTCCGTGTAGGCAACGAGTTAATAATTAAGTGGGCTCTGGGCACTCAGACCTGGTTCCCCAGAAAACCCTCTGCAAAGATTCCTTGATGCTGTGTGCATGAACTTGGGGCCGGAGAATAACAGCAGGTTGTGTCCTGGCAGCACAGGCCCGTGGCCCACCCCAGCACGGATAGGATGGCCCTTGATGGAGGAAGGCTTCCACACCCTGGGTCAGAGTTGATTGACATTTTGCATAGTAATCTGGTTTAAAAAGTAAAATGCTAAATGTAAGATGGCCACATCGGTGTTGATTATTTGCCTCTCAAGAAAAAGAAATATTTTTAAGGCAATTCACATTGCTAAATATAGATTTTTTTGTTTGTTTTCTTAAAAAAGCCTCCGTACAAGGAGGACCAGTTTCCCAACAACTCATAGTTTCCCTATTGGTGTATTTTGGAATAAAACAGAATACTTCCACCAAATTGCTTCCCTAATCTCCACCCCCATACCAAGTCCCTTGGAGGAGGTTGTGCTGGCCTCTTGTGCCCTCCTCCTGGGGCATGGTCTGGGGGCGCTTCTGCCCCCTGGTGGTGGGAGAGCCTGAGGAAAGCAGGCCAGCTCCCTCCCCTGATGGTCCCTTGGGGTTGCCTCTGGGGTACAAGGAAAGTGAGCACACAGCCCACCTTCCTGGTGGTCAGCTTTCCCCAATGCCAAGGCCATGTGGAGGAGAGAAAGGGTGAACCAAGGGGGATGTACTCTAGGTTTATGGACACAGCTATTTAGCCATAAGAATTCATCTTGAAAAAAAAAAGAATTGTTTCAAAAAATTTAAAAAATAATTAAGATCATTTCTTTCCAGAAGCACAAGGGAAGGCACTTTACCAGGCATGATGTAACTGCAAGAGGACCCACGTGGCCCTCCCTGGCTGTCCTGGACTCTGCTCTCAAGGACTTACTGCTCATTCGACAGCCCAGCCCTCATGTTGAAGACACTGTGGGTCATCATGGATATCCACTGGAGTCTTTGGAACCAACTCAAATACTTGAATTGTGACTCCAAAGTAGCCTGACAACAGCTGTTTGCAGATTCAGGAGGAGGAGCCGGAGGAGCCGAGTAGATGTGCCCAGCCAACACACCCAGCATCTCTCTGCAGGCCTGGGCAGGTGGCACAGGGTCAGGCTCCGGAGAACACAGTGCCTGGACACATCTGAGTTTGACGAAGAACTTTGCTTCCAGAAAGCAACCGGTCAACCTCACCAATGAGAAATTCAGTGTTGTTTTTATTTGTCTCCAAATTCATCTGAATCAATGCAAATATATCTAATATTTTATGATGTTTATATATTGATTGATTTTTATGACAATTAAGAAAAAAATAGTAAAGAAAAAGCCACATGTCTTTTATGTTCTAAGGGCACATATACAGATTCATATGGGTAACTTAAATCACCATTAGAGTTAGCATATTAGAGCAGCTCCAAAGTAAAGCAATCCAGCTAGAATAAATATTTCTAGACTTCCAACCATGACCTATTTATAAAAGTAAACAAACACATAAACAAGCCAGAGAACCAGCCCCTTTCTCCTTTTAATTAAATTTACATCACAGAATCTAATGAAAGTAAATCTGCCACAGGTTATCAGTTGAAGCATCCTAAATATTCTCACCAAATAGACCTGCACTGTCTCTGAATTCTAATGCCATTCCTGAACAGTTTTAAATTAGAATTATTTAAATGCTCATTCAGAATTCAAGGGACTCCAACCTACCAATATTTTCTGAATCTTATTTTAGAACTTCTGGAGCCTGAATCCATTCTAGCCATTGAATTGCATGGGCAGTAGATTTGAAAAATCTGAGGTGCAAATATTTATCCTCAAAGGAAAACTGTGTTGAGAATGTGGGTAATAGGCAGTCCAAGTGGTAGGCGTGTAGAAGAAGACGCAGATTAAAAGAGATACCAGCAATTATGTAAATAAGTATAAACATGTGTAAACAACAGCTCAGGAGGCTCAGCCCTGGAGTTAGTCCCAGCTTTCATTGGTTCTCCAATTAAATATTCATACAAGACATACAGACTGATAGTGTGTTCTTCTTCCTGTTTGCTTCCTCGGCGGGGATTACATTGGCCACATGTGACAGGAATGTAGCTGGGGTCATCCTGGAGCAGCAGCCCTGGTCCCCCTGGCCATGGTGGGGCAGGAGGCCCCACCTGTACACCTGCCAGAACCCCTGTGTCTGAGACCACGGCTTGAGAAGGCAGTACGCCATCTCCACAGCTGTGCCCCAAGAACCCGAGAGGCGGGCCCATGGCTCCACCAGGAACCCCTCTCCTGAGGTGCCTGGCCATCATAGCTGCTGAGAGGGCTGGCAGGAGTGAGGGAGCAGTTCCAGATGTCCCTCCTATCTCCATGGTGGTCCCACCTGGGAGCTGAAGAAATCTCGAGGACACACACTGTGCCCTTTATGGGATGCCTGGGCCCTTCCAGACGCTTCCTCCACCTCCTATTCAGTGACAAATTCAGGAGGAGGCTGACACCAGCCCAAGCAGGCTCAGGAGATGGCTACATAGTCAGCAATTTTCAGTTTTCAAGCCTGTGCTCAAACAAATGGTGGCTTGAGACCTGCCATGAAAGGGGATTGGAGGAAACCAAGATCACACCCCACCTGCCAGAAAGCTGGTACACAGACAAGCTCACCACCACCCAGGCTCCAAGTGCAGAGGGGCCATCCCATGATTTCATAGGCCCAAGACTTTCCATTTGAGAAACATATGCACATAAATTTATTTTGGTTTGTTTTCGTCTTAATTTCCAAATTGATGTGTATCTCCAGGGTCAATCCCACGTTCTGAAGGACCTGATGCGACCTTGAACACTCTGGTCAATGGGTAGAAGGGTGATCTGGGGGATGACTGCATAGGGTGGTTGTTGGGTGGGGAGGCAGGAACTAGGTAGGGCTACTTGGCTGGATGTTGCCTGATGCTTCTTGGAGCAGGAGAGACAGGTATCTTGCCCTGCAGAAGACCAGAAGTTGTGGTGGGCCTTAACCTTCTTCATTGTTTGGTTCGACTACTCAGCAGAGCTCAGAATTCAAAAGCAAAAAGAATTAGATGCCAGGCTATCTGGCTTCTCTCCCTGTGTCGCTGTGTGTGTGGTGGGGGCAGTGAAAGCGCCCAGCACAAACCCCTTCGCCCATCCTCTCCTGACATGGGTTGAGTCAACATCTAGGCATCCTATTTCTGTCCTTTCTAATAGCTCTATGAGACCAGACGTGACCGCCTGGACGTCATAAATCAACCAGTGGTCAGCTTGCAACTACCCAGGCTGACGATCAAAGAGGCCGAACCGAGCTCCCTTCAGAGAGCACTGTGGGCTGCAGGGCTTGGGAGCTCGCCAGAGGACGTCCCAGTCAACACCATCGCAGCAGGCTGGTGTTTGTCCTCCCTGGGCCCCTGCCCTGTTTCCAGAGGACCCTGCTTCTGTGACTCTCCAGCTCCTTTGGCCATTCCCGCTGCCGTGTCCCACACAGAGCGCAGCCCACTGTCACAGAGGTGGACGCCACGTGCCCTCCATCTCCAGCCTGCGTCCCTTCCTCTGCCCTGACGTCAGGCACCATTAAGGTGGCCTTCCCACCTTCCCACCACACCACTCACTCTCCTGTGGCTGCTTTCCTGATCCCCAGGGGACGAGCTCTGATCAGAGGGACACGGGAACCACGGGCAGCCAAGGCCAAAGCGCCATCAGGTGACACAGCCCTTGTTACACTGTTGGGACTGGTCCTTCTTCTGGATGCTCTCGGCCAGGGCTGGTGCCACTGCTCCAACACCACTGTGTGTACCTTTCAAACAGGTAGTTAGACAGAAAACTTGTTCAGAGTCAATAGGCTCATTGCCGACTCTGTAGAACAACAGCACCCAGACATGGCTGTGACTTTGTTACTTAATACTGAGAACAACTAAATTCACTCCCACCTCAAAAAACAAACACAGCAACAACCAAGGAAGCAAATAAAAAAATAAAATGAAAGCAAAACCAAACAAAGCAATGTCTACCATGGCACGTGTGAACTTTAACAAGTAGGTCACCTTTAACACTCCTACTTGTGGAAGTGTATCACTTTTTTAAAATGTGAAAAGCACTGTCAGCCTCCTTCAAGGTACTGTTTTAGGCTGCCATTCTAAAAAAAAAAAGAAAAGAAAAAAAACCCAACTCTAGATCTGCAGCCCAACGGGCTTCATCTTCCTGTTTTCATGGGAGAGCATGAGATCACATCATTTTCTGGCAGTTTTGCAAAAGAGTTGTAGAGACTATAAATATTCAGGATTCTTTGGAGGATTCGCAGTGTGTGCTTTCTGCTTGGCTTTCTGCTATTTGGTTTTCTGAGCTACACCACGTGAACCTCGGCTTCCGATGTACAACAAGTGAAAACAAGAACTGCACATTTCAAACAGATTTCATAAACAAACCATTCTGACTTCATGTCAGGCAGGACGACACGAAATTTGGTTTTCTCCACCAAATTTGGCTCCCAGCTGTGATATGTCAAGTCAAACAGGAACAAGTGATTGTGTTCAGCCCTAAAATCCAGCTCCTGGCTGACATCTCATATTAACAATATCAGAAAGCAGGTCTGTTTGTCTTTTAAAAATACCACTTGGGAACTTTGAATTCAAGCCGTCCACAGTGGTATTCTCCTGACAAATGTCCCTCAACCCTCCATAGCCCAACCCAGCCCACCACCCACATGGGAAGGGGCAGCGAACGCCTGCAGCGCTGGCTGTCAACAAGGTATGCCAAGGCACGGTCACTTATTTCCCTGGAGAAGTCCCTTAAGAGTGTATCAGTGAGGTGGTCAATAACGAAAGTGGAGTCCAGGTTTAAAACAAGACTGAGACTGTGCGAATCACTCTTCTGTTTTCACTCTTGCTGGCTGTCCTCAGGGTTCAGAGGGCGATGTCCCTCCACAGCTACTGAGCAATGAGGGAGCAGTGACCAAGTCTGTCTAGGGGCTGCTAGAGGCTGACGAGGGACCTCAGCACCAGGTCTCCACCTCTCACCTTAAGCATTCCATGATCTGCTGTCCTCCAGACAGGCAGTGGCTGCCATCAGGTGCCCAGGCAAGTATGGTAGCCCAGGACACCCACAGTGGGGATGGCTAGGAGAAGCTATCAGAACACATTTAGACCAGAGGGAAGGATCGGCCACAAAACGTCTTTAGACTTGTTGTTTAGAAACAGCATGCACCCTGGGACATGGCCATTTGGACAGGGGCCTCCCTGACCTGCAGTCCCTTAAGGAGAGTGGGGCAAACAGGATTCCAAGACTGTGACACTGACTCCACAGACCTGGTGCTGAGCACCGTCAATGCACGCATTTCCAAACTTGAGTAAGTGGTCATGCTGAGACGGCCTTCTCTGCTAGGAGCCACAAGCAAATATACGATGTATGGCACCTTTGGTTGTAAAGTGACGCCAGCTAGCCACTGAGATGATTATGTTAAGATTTACATTCATATGGAAATTGGACTCCCGCTGTTCACCTTGGCCTGCTACCGGACTCACGTTACCAGACTCTTGGAGAGTTCCCATTGGTTGGGGAAGGATAGTAGGAGGAAATTCCGGGGGAGGTCCGGGGGACCCCGGTTCCGTGAGACGCGCGGTTCCGGTGGAGGCCCGCATGGGAGGACCGGGTTTGGCTTGCCGGCGCCTACAGAGTCTTGGCGGCTTTTTCAAAATAAAGTTTTGTTCCTGCTTGAGTGGCTCGTGATTCTGTGCCCAGCCAAGACTGCGGCACTTCTCCATTTCTTTCTCATCGTTTTGAGCCCTTTCTGTGGCGTTTGATTTGAAAAGAAGAACGACTAAGTCAGATCACGTTCTGACTTAATGGATTTTTTAGAAGAGATATAGTTGATCACTTTTACAATTTAAAAATGCCAACTTAAAAACAATGGCATTGGGGGAAAATGATTATGCAAATTGCACTGTTAACGGAATTTACACATAAATGAGAACATTTTTCCCATCATAGTTTTTATTATAAAGAAACACTGGGAAGTAAATTATCTGCAGAAGAGTACAGTATAAAAATGTATTAAAAGCTGTAAGAACTAAATTGAAATGTCAAACATAGTTATTTATATTAAAACCCAACATAACCCAACAAAACAGGTGATGGGCCACTCACAAGCCATCGGCACAACTGAAGGTTCATCTGCTCAGATCGGCAGCTCCAGGCCCTCAGCCTTCCTTGGGGCCCTCATGGGCAGGTGTACTTCCCTGGTTTTTCATAACTCTTGGACGTGGGTGTGGGATTGGATTCTGTGTGGCAAGTTTGGAGGTCTGAATTCCAGAGCTAGTGATCTTAACACCTTCAGCAGAGTTCTCAGACCATTTCCATCTTCAAAATGTAGAGCTGATACCAAAGACCAGAACTAGTAAATAAAATGTCATCCAAAGGGCCAGCGCAGAGCACAGAGGGAACGCCTCTTCTGCAATGACTCACTTGTCCCAGTGCCGCTTGGCCTCCCTTCTCTGCCCGCCCCCTTCCTGCCCTCTTTCTTGTACACTTTTGGACACCCGGCCACGCCCCAGGGGCTACTACATCTGCCCCTGGACAATGGAGCCCTGGAGCATAAAGCATGTCCTGGTGACAGAGGGCCCCACCCACTGGAGCTTTGCAAGCTGACGGGAAGCGGTGACACTTGAGTGGGACATGGCTGGCTTGCTGGATCCTGACAACCAGCCCCGTGTGCTCCGAGGTGCATCCAGCCTTTGTGTGATCCCCACCGTCCTCCTGGGGTGCCACAGCTGGACAGCTGCCTGGGGAAAGCAGCTGAGCGGAAAGCGTCCCCCAGCCCCGCCTCTGGTTTCTCACGTTGAATTACCTGAGTTCCCGCTCCCGTGGTCATGGGGGAAACGGGATCACCTCCCGCACCATGTAGCCCTGGAAAGGCATTGAAGGCTTCTAATCGAGCCACTGGCAACAGGCACCATGCATGCGTCCCTTGTTTCACATCGGATATTAGACCCTCCAAACTGGGGTGGGCCTTCCTGCTCCCATGAGCTTCAATGGAACAAAGAGGAGCCGACTTCAGCGGTGTCACCCCAGCACCTCATAGAAGAAAAACTTCATTTAGCTTCTCTGCTCCCACCAAGCCTGCTCCCAGCAAAGCAGGGCATGTGGGGGCCGGAGGAGGCGTCCTCTTCCAGGACTGGACACAGAGGTGCTCTTCACATCAGAGAACGTCTCCTTCTGAGATCAGCACAGGTCACCCTAATCCACTCAGACTTGTTTTCATCTCAAAGTGTACTCAGCTGCTCTCCAGCTGTGAAGCCAGTTCTCCAAGTCCTAGGGAACTCCAGGACAAAATTGTCCTCCCAAATGCTAATGGAACCCCAATGACAGACTGGCTTCTCCACCTTTAGACAGCAGAGAAGACCCCAGACCCACATCTGCATGAGTCTGTCTGGTGCCCATGATCTCGTGAGCTGGTCGCTGTGAGTCTTCCCTGAGCTTCCTCACCCCTGCCCACTGCTGGGAAAGTCTCTGTCGTGGTCACCTGTTGTGACCATGCCTCAGAGCCTCTCTGGGTTCATTGACCATTTGGTGTTCAACTTCCAAAACTTAGCACGTCAGAAAAAAATAATCAGTACCTCATATTACCTACTCGTCTGCTAAGATGATGGGTTTATCAGTACCATGAAGTCCTCCAACAGCACACTCACAGGCCTGTGTGTCCACTGGCCACCAGATTATAGTTATTAATGCAGCCAACACCTATCCAAAGGCTCTCGTGGGTCAGCAGTGATGAGGGAGAGGTGCCCTCTGACTTGAAGACCACAGTGTCTTAGTAGAAAAGAGAAAAAGATGAGCTGAAGATACAATACTCTTCAGATGGAAGATGAAGGGCCGAGGGGGTGAAGAGTGCATCCCTAGGAGCCCAGGGCTGAGGGACCATGCTGGCCTGAGACAAGAGCTTCACGGAGGCATTGCAGGTGCATCTCTGCCACCCAGGAGCACAGGGTTCCCTCTACAGAGACGCCAGGAGGGATGTCCCGTGGCACGACTGTGGGTGCATGAGTAGGGACCTGGTGGGATCCAGGGCCCCCACTGGAGAGGTGAGAGGTCAGGGTCCTGGGGAGGTGGGGATCATGAGTAGGGCAGGTCAGCCGTCATGGGGTTTTGAGAAGTGCACGTTTCACAGCTGGGAAATGGAAAGGGATGAAGAGGCCAATGAAGAGCAAAGAGCCCATGCTGGTCAGCCTGGGGAGGGCCCTGGAAATCGGCACTTAAGGGTGGTCAGTGGATGGGATGGGATCCTCTCAACAGTCTAAGTAAGAGTCTGAGGAATGGTGGTGGCCGTGGGGCCAGGTGGAGGGAGTGGAGATGGGGCCAAAGGACACTTCTGGGGAGGCAGGGAGTCCGCGTGATTGGGTGGGCTTCTGGCTCTGCAGGACAAGGCTCGGAACAGGAGCTGGAGGGAAAAAGGTCCCCGTCGACTGGGACCTGGGATGTGAGTTGAAGGAACAGATTTCCATCCTCAGGGTTGAAACTTGAAAGCTGAAATGGAGAAAGGGTTTGAGTCATCTTAGGTGTCCTGACGGTACACAGAGGCAGGAGGTAAAGACAAACGTTGGCGTGGCTGCAGTTAGAACCCTGAGGAGGAAGTGGAAACAGGGGCGGCCAAAGGAAGGTCTGTCTTGGCATCTGATGGCAGAGAGGACTGAGGGAAAGCCCTGGGCGATGACTGGGGACCCTCATAGGTCTTGCAAGAAAAATCCCAGCACCCCATGCCCGTACCCTTAGCCAGAGCTGAAGAGTGGATAAAAAGGTGGGAAGAGGAGTTGTGGACTGAGAAGCCTTGTAAGATATCAGACAGTGACTTTATAAAAGGTGACGATTAGGCACGCACCTTAAGGTACACTGAAATGGAGAAAGGTTCACTCACTTGGTCATTCACTCGAGGGTCACTTATAAAATGCTTTCTCTGTTCCACTAATCTGCCTGGCACTGGAGCAGAGCTGACCGGGAGACAGACCCGGCCTGTCCTTTCTTGGAACTTAAGTTGTCTGAAGGGCAGATAAAGCAGGGCAGATGGTGGCTCAGAGAGCTAGAGAACAGTCCTATTAGGTGGTATGGTTGAGAAACCTCAGACAACAGGTGACCCTGGAGCTCAGAACTGTAACTGTATAACGTCATGGTTCAGGGAGGAATGCAGGCACATAACCAAAGCAAGAACACAGGCCTGTGGCAGACGAGAAAGCGGGCCACAGACCCTGGTATGGTGACTGAGGCTTTGATAAGGACTCCAGATTTTAGTCTGAGAGCAGTAGGAATCCATAGAAGATTTTAAAAGGCAAAAGCATAGAGTCTCATTTACATATGCAAAGTACCTCTCAGCTGCTGTTTGAAGAATACTGAAGTCATGTGATGGAAGGGGCCAGAATAAAAGCCAGAATCCAGCTCAGAGTCCAAGGAAGGAAGAGTCCTGATAAGAGATGGTATGTGCTAGAGATACACAATGGTGCTCCATCTTGCAAGTAAAACATTTGAAATGGTGAAAGAACCAGCAAGATATTTGAGAAACAGGAGTCAGGAAGCAGAAGGAAGACGAGCAGCTTGTGACATCCAATATGGCACAGTCAAGGGCTCAAAGGAGGGATGTTTCCAGGACTCTGTTGAAGACAAACAGGAGGACAGAGATGTCCTCCCTAGTCCTGGCCACATGACCTTTGCTCTTGACCTTGATTAGGTTGGTGGGGATGGAGTCTGACTAGCACATGTTGAAGAGTGCTGGGGGCTTAAAGAATCAGGGCCTGAGGGACACCAACTAAGAGTCACACTGTGAGGAGATGTCAAGGAGTCAACATGTGGCCAGCAGAAGATCTCACACTCGTCCATCTGTGTGCACATCCAACCCCTTTAGGGGAAATATTAAAGCACTTCCATAAGGAAATCAGAACTCCCTAGTCAATGGAGGTTTAATACACCATTGACCATCAGTATAAAAAAGAAACTAGAATGGTCAGCCTTGATGTGAGAGTTATTTATCCTGGATAGATTCTCGTTAACATTTAATTATTTTTAAGAACAGATGACATTGGCCAACTCTTATTATTGTGTGTGCACATATGAATGTGTAACAACAAATCCCACCATCATGTACGAGTATCATGCACCAAGGAAAATATGAGAAGGAAAAAAAAGAGAGAGTGTAGAACAGCTTCAGACTTACAGACAAGTTAGAAGCACAGAGCAGTTTTCGCCCAACCCGCTGCCAACACTGCTGGTGCCTTTGCCAAACCTTGCTAGCCAGCACACACGCACTGTCCACTCCGAGGCCACCCTGTGGTGGCCTTCCTGGCTTCCAGCGCGTTCTTTCTCTCTCCCAGGATCCCACGTTCCATTCAGCACCAGGACTCCTGTTCTTCTCTGGGCCAAGATAGTTCTCAGCCGTGTCTTTGATGACCTTCACAGCGTGAGGACTTCTAGTTAAGTATCTCATGAAGTGCCCCTCAACTGGGGTCTGTCTGATATTTCCCTCATGATGTGACGGGGGCCGTGTGTTCTGGGAGGAAGGCCACAGAGGGTAAGTGTGGTTCTCACCCCATCTCATTGAGGCTCTGTGCTTTCAGCATGACTCACGGGCTGGCCTGGACCTTGGCCTGTCTGGCTGAGGCACTGTGAAGTGACTCCATCCCCCAGCACCACTTCTCTCATGTGCTCCTGCAGGAATCACAGGCAAGGGGCACAAGTATGTTCTCTTCTAATAGTGACACAGATATTTGGAGTTTTCCACATAGAGATTTCTCTCTTCTTCCTGGGAGACACTTTAAGGGGAACGAAGCAGTGTGAGTGACACTTACTACAAGGCTGCCTTTCATTGAGGGTAAGCTCATCAGCAGGGACAGAGGCAGCTGTGACACGGAAGAGGACCTGGGACTGTCCAGGGCACGAGCAGGCAACGTTCTCCCTGCTAGATCAGAGATGGGGTTCTACATTTTGCTGCTTTGGTCCCCTAGAACAAAATCATTTCAGAAAAGAAAAAAAGTTTGATTGTGTGTAACCAAATAAATAAAATGACTCCTCATGACTTGTTTCAAAAGATGGGAGGGATGGTGTCCAATCTTCGTTGGCTCTGTTCTGCACAAGCTAGAACTGTTCTAGGGTAAAATAGGCTGAAAAGAGCAATAATTTTGTAATATCTTCTTTTTAAATTTGTTCTCTTTAGATACACATGACAGTACCTACATGGAGTATAACTTCCCATTCTTGTGGTTGTACATGATGTGGGGTTCCACTAGTTGTGTATCCATGTATGACCACAGGAAACTTAGGTCCAATCCATCCTACTGAGACGGCCATGCTAGGTGAAATAAGCCAGTTCCAATGAGGTCTTCTTTAGGTGAGTTCTTCCTTCCTGGTGTTTGAGCTGTCAAAGAGCATGCAGTTGCTTACTTTAGATTTGATAAGTAGCATATTCATACATCTTTCCAGAATATATCCACATGGTTACTGTCCACATTCCATCTCAGTCATATTTGTATTATTGGTAATAACTGGCCTTTTGGTGAACAAAAAAAGATCATGAATTTTTTAAAAGATTGGTTTGTTCCTTTTTTTTTTGATTGGCATGTGATGATTTGGCTTTCTTTCCGGCTCCCTTGGGTGCAGGGATTTATGACACTTGTAAATCACTGGGAGAGTCTTAGTTTCCAGCCTCACTGGAGATGTTGAGACACTCTAGAGTTCGTGGAGAAAGGACGCCTGGCCCAGCACCTCCTGTGCTTTGAGTGTCTTGGTCCTGGAATCCTGGTGGTCCCTCATGGGCACACTCGGGTGCTCGGTCCCCTGCCTGTGAAGACCCTTCTCTATTGTGAACCACGTTCAGCTTAAGGTAGCCCCCCCCCGCCCCCCCGTGATGAGGCAGATGGCAGCTCTCTGCCAGGCTGAGTGTTAGCAAGGGGCCATCAGGATGCTGGTGGCTCAGTCATTCTGGGCACAGTCCCCTAGGCCTGGACTTGGCGCAGCAAGACCCAGAGCCTTTCTACTCTAGGCCGGAAGTTGCTGGAATAGTCTTGTGACTTGTAGGCAGTAACCACTCCTTCAGGAAAGCATCTGGCACATGCAAGACGTGGGGGCTGCCCTCAGGGAAGTGGGGCAGCTGCCCCAGGAAATTATATGTGGCCAGGGGAGCTTATGGCTCTCGCTCATCACCAGTAAGTAAAAAGTAAAAAGGAGTCCTACTTTCTAATGAACCGAACCTCGCTGGCCTCCACTGGAACCAGGCCATGACCTCAGGAAGCTGAGGAGGAAGCCTGGGCACTCCCTCCTCTCTTGCCAGGCAGTGAACTGCCCACATGTGTGGGCACCCAGCTTCCTCCCCCAGGAAGCCAGCTGTCCATGTGGTCAGGAGACAGCTCGTCCCAGGTGCTTGCTAGGAGACCTGAGGGAGTGCTGAGGAGGCGCCAGGAGGCATGCCAGAGGACTTCTGGCCAAGCTCTCTCCTTCCAACTCTCCAGCGCGCTGGGCCCTGTGCCTGCAGCTTCCCCTTGATCCTGGCCTTGGAGCTGCCCCGTGACGTTTTCTGGAGTCCACCTGTAGCAGAGGATAGCTGGCCCCCTCCTCTCCACCTCAGGGACTTCAGAGCTGATGGTGAGCACGGAAAACCCAGGGCTGCGGGTTAGACGTCCACCCTGAGATTCCCTCTCCCAAATCCCACGTGAATGTTAGCCCTCTGTGGACTCCCAACAGGGGAAACACGCTTGGAGCTAAATGTAGGACTTTTTACATCTAGAATCTTCAAGTGCACAGCAGAGAAGGATAGAGGAGCCACTTCTCAGTTCTTATCCTACAGCATCTTGCTTTTGTAACACTTGCAGAAAGAGGTTTGTAGAGGGAGGTTAAGGAAAGCAATTACAAAACCCTTCAAAGTAGCAGCAAGCTCTCAAAGAACAAAAAGGATCACAATGGGAGGAAACTGGAAAGCCCTAGCTGTGGAGGGAGAGGGCAGCTGCCGGCCCTTCTTCAGCATCAGGTTTCAAAGCTAGGATTTAAAATAAAAGCCACTTTGCATTTCCTGCTGAATGGGTTTGTTGTAGTTGTTGGGGGGGGCTCCCCTCTTCCCCTCTCCCTGGATCCTCACCTAATTGCTTAAAGGTAAGTGGAATGGGAGGGGCACAGCAGGCAAGAGCCCCTTGCCCTGGCCAGTCAGCTAATTAGTCAATTAAGTCATTAAAGTGAAATGCATCTGAAAGGCTGGTCAGGGGAGGGGGGACCCCACCAGGCTCTCCCCTCCCAGGCAGCCTTCCTGCCAGAGGTGACTAATCCCTCCATTCGCCTCCTTTTCTCTTCTCTCTCCTCCTCCTCCCTCTCTTTTGAGTAGAAGTGTAGAAACCAAAGCAGGGAAGCTTTTCAGGGGAGTCTTTGAACAAGTAGAATAACAAATGCCTCTTTCACAGAGGCACCTTGCAAAGAGTGGGTTTCAATAGCCAGAGGTTGGAGCACTTCAGGGAGTGGTGCACAGCACAGTGGGGATTGGGGTCTGGGGTTCTCTTAGATCATTAGCCTGATTGGTGACCCAGTGCCTTTTGATGTCTCCTCCCTTGGTCACACTTTTGTCTTTGCTAAATGAGGAGATGGTACTTTTGCTGTTTTCTCCTGGGGACTCCCCTGGGCTTCTCACAGAGGCAGGCTCCTGGCCCCAGAGACGCTTCCCTGCTTGTCTCTGGAGGCAGCAGTGTGGGTTCTCTGGGTTCATCTCTGGAAGGAGAGCCCCCCTCAAAAGTTGCAGAGGGAGGAGGAGGGCAGGAAGAAAACAGTGTTACATTGCAAGAATGAAAACTCTAAATGTGTCAATAAATCACGCTGAGTCTGAAAGCCCCTGGGTCTTAACAAGATCACAATGGGTAGCATTTGAATATTCATGAGTGCACTAATATCCTTGAAAGTGAGGTGACTTGGGTCACACAGTAAGCAAATAACTGCTGGAAAGATGCCTCCCGCCACTCAGGCACTGGCCTTCTGTGCTTAGGACCAGGACTCAACTTCCCTGCACCATCCCTCCCTGCAGACATGACAGGTGCCTGTGCGGCGACACCAGGTGCCAAGAGGAGGAGGCATCCAGGCTTCTTTTGCACCAACCCCCATTCCAGACTGAGGTGCTGGTGCTGTCCCTGTGTGGCACATTCTACAGTGACCACTCTCTTTCCCTCCTCCCTCTCTTCTTCCCTCATATTAATTCTTCCTATTTGTAATTTATTACGTTCTTCATTTCTCATGAGTCAGCCTGCGTCTTCTATCAGAGCTGTCTCTGTTTTACTTAAACTAATTAATTGAGGAGGGTCCAAGAGGCTTCTCCTGATACCAGGTGGAAGTAAAGGATGAGGGAGTCCGCAGGGGCCCATCTCAGGGCTCCCAGTGGGAAACATCACCTCCAACTGCAGTCAGAAGCTCAGAATCAGCGGCATCCACAGCAGGTGCCTGTGCCCAGGGCTGCTGGGGAGCCCCTGATCCCTGTGTTCACGGACCGCAGCTGGCCTCCCCCTGACCTGGACTGTGACACAGTACCTGAGCACAGTGTGCAAGTCAGCTTGGCATTTCCAGACACATAGGTCCCCAAGGGCAGTGTTTACCGGGGACACCATGGGGCCCCAAGTCACTAATGCAGTCTTGGGGAGCTCGAGGAGAACCAGTCCTATGAAGAGCTCCATCGTGGCCGCAGAGCTCGGTTCATATGGGCATCATCTCTACCTCGAGAAAACCGAGATGGTGAGGGCCGGCACGGGCAGGGCCAAGTCCATAGGCAACAGGACATGTTTCCCAGGAGATAGGGCAGTCCCCATTCCTGATGAGGGGGCCATTGTCCTCACCTCCCACCTGCCCTCCACAGTGGCCTTCCCTTTGAGACCCCAGGCCAGTGGCTGAAAAGCTGCTCCCAAGGACACTGCCCTTCTGGACCCCCTCATCCCTGCCTTTCTGAGACCTCTTTGTTCACTTTCCTGGAGTGTGTGGACACCACGCACAGAGAAGCTGCTCTTGACTGTGTAGCCAAACCGGCCTAAGGATGAGAGAGCACCATAAGTGGCAGCAGCCCTGACACCAGGGCTTTGCTGGCCTCGAGCTTCAGGCTGCCAGGCACAGGGCAGAGGCAAGGAGGCCGCAGAGGGGCCAGGCCCACCAGAATGAGAATGGCAAGCTGGTGTGTGATGGTGGACGTCCAGGGGAAAGCACTTGCGGCTTGAGCTTCTGAAACAGATGGGGAAGACAGGGACAGTCCAGGGTCCCTTAAGGATCAGGGACTGGCAGAAAGGACAAAGCATCTGGTATCATCACGCAACCCCAAGGGAGTGATTGGAGCTGCAGCTGCAGTGAGACAGAAAGCCGGGGGCTCCCAGTGAAGCTGCCCTTCCACACAGCAGCAGGGGCTCCTGGTCCAGGACTCCCTGACACATTTGCACATGAGGCGACACTCACAGGGCCCCTGTGGCCTATGAGTGCCTGTGGCCTGAGCTTCAGCCAGGAGCTGAGTACCAGCTGTGGCGAGCCGCCATTACAAGATGGCGCTGGCCTTGTGGTGGTCTGTGATAAACAACTCCTTCTTTGGGAGAGTTGGCACATGGTTCTTTGACACCCTACGAGAAAGCTCCACGTGGCAGCTTCGCATTGGGTGTTTGGATACTTTATTAAGGCTGGGAGGGGCTTCTGAGAGATTAGAAGGACTCGGAGATTAGAAGAACTCTCGAGAGCTTGAATAAACAGCTGTAAGAAGATTCCCGGTGTTGCGTCTTCCTTGCGGGCAAGGGGGTCGCGACAAGTGGTGCCGAGACCCGGGAAAATCAAAACTTGCAAGTCGTCAGAGGTGGTGCACTGAACAGTCCCGGTAAGTGGGACCCCACAGTCCCCGTGGGTGGGACCCGACAGTCCCCGTGGGTGGGACACGACAGTCCCGGTGGGCGGGACCTGATAGTCCCGGTTAGTGGGACCCGCGACCAAAGCGGAATCAGCTCCTCTACAAAGACAGAGAGAGCCTCATATTTTATTGCAGCTGCACTGTGTACTTTTCTTTTGTTTCTGTGTACTTTCGTTTTGTCCTCTGTATCTGTTCTGTTGCTGTGTCATGGGTGTCACATCTTCAAGCCCGCTTCTTCTGGCACTAGACGGCCTGTTACGTTCCAAAGGCCTGAAAGTGAAACATAGTATCTTACAGAGATTTTTGCAGAAAGTAGATGTTGCTACACCGTGGTTTGCATATTCGGACAGCCTTACTATGCCTTGTTGGGATAAATTGGGCAAGGATCTTGACTTTGCTTGTGAGCAGGGCATATTGGAGGGTGGGGTGATTCCCCTTTGGAAGATAGTCCGTAGTTGCCTCACAGATGGCAGATGTCATGACGCACTTGCTGAAGGACAGGAGGTTTTAGAAAAGTTACATGAGGAGAAATCGGAGACAGCAGGCAGTGCGATATCTCAGGAGGATGGGAGTGTGCGGAGCGTGAAACAGGGGAGGAGACGATTATCTCTGACAAAAGGTGAGGTATCTCGGGAGGATGGGAGCGTGCGGAGCGAGAAGCAGGGGAGGAGACGCTTGTATCCAGATCTCAGTGCGCTGCGCACACCCCCATGTGGAAGCGGGTCAGAAGAAGAGGAGGATGAGGAGGAGGAGCTTGGGAGGCTGTCTCGCCAGCTAGGGAGTTTAGCTGCTGGAGAAGGGAACGAAGATAGACCGGGGCTCAAGAAATGTGATCCTCCGGACCCACCGCCGTATGGTGGGGGTGTTTCGGGGAGGGCTTTCCATGCTCAAACATGGAAGGCTGTTAACGCTGAGATGGGTCTTGCTTATCCAGTTTTTCAGGATGAGAATAGGGGAAGATTTTCGGAGCCTTTAGATTTCAAAATTGTGAAGACCCTGGCAGAGTCTGTACGCACTTATGGGGTGGATGCCGCCTTCACATTAACTCAGGTGGAGAGTCTGTCTAGATTCTGTATGACTCCCTCTGATTGGGCTAGCCTTGTTCGGGCTTGTGTTTCTCCGGGCAAGTATTTGGACTGGAGAGCATTTATGCTAGAGGGCGCAATAGAGCAGGCCGCCCAAAACCATGCAGCAGGACATCCTCATTGGGATAAGGACATGCTTTTGGGGCAAGGTAGATTTGCTAATCAACAGACAGGATTCCCTCCTGAGGTATATGATCAAATTAATAACATTTGCATTCGGGCATGGAAGTCACTTCCAAATAGAGGAGAAGTGTCTGGTAATTTGACCAAGATTTTACAAGGCCCTACAGAACCCTTTTCAGATTTCGTAGCAAGGATGGTGGATGCTGCTGGAAAGATTTTTGGGGATCCTGATAGAGCCATGCCCCTTGTTAAGCAATTGGTCTTTGAGCAATGCACCAAGGAATGTAAAGCAGCAATCGCTCCTTATAAGAACAAAGGCATAGAAGTATGGATGAAAGTGTGTAGAGAGATTGGAGGGCCTTTAACTAATGCAGGTCTTGCAGCTGCTGTCCTTCGGATTGCAAAAGGGGGCAATCCTGCCGCCAGAACATGCTTCCATTGTGGTCAACCCGGTCATATCAGACGTGAGTGTCCCAAAAATGTCAATTTTACTGGACCTCCTCACGGTGGCCCTTCCACTGGCCTTCGATCACCGGGATTGTGTCCAAGGTGCAAAAGGGGGAAGCATTGGGCAAAAGAGTGTACATC
The DNA here is from genome assembly GCF_964194105.1 of Spermophilus citellus. NCBI lineage: Eukaryota > Metazoa > Chordata > Mammalia > Rodentia > Sciuridae > Spermophilus > Spermophilus citellus. The sequence goes on along the minus strand of NC_138182.1, from coordinate 285,238,949 downwards.
AGTGAGGGACATCCATGGACAGCTTATTTCAGCTGGGCCAAAAAACGGCCGACGGGGCCCCCGACCCCAGGGCCCGCAAATATATGGGGCAGTGGAGAATGTCACACCCGAACCCGAGACATGGCCATCTCTACGCCATCCCATGAAACGCGGAGAGCCACTACAGGTGCCGCGGGATTGGACCTCTGTTCCACCTCCAGACTCGTGTTGACACCTAAGATGGGAGTCCAATTGGTGGAAACTGAGTTCAAAGGGCCTCTACCACCTGGCACTGTAGGTTTGCTAATTGGACGTGCATCTTCCATTTTGCAAGGTCTTCATGTTTTCCCTGGAGTCATAAGTCCTGATACTGTAGGGATAGTAAAGGTTATGGTGGAAGCTCCAAAAGGCATTGTGTCCATCTCCCCAGGAGATCGGATTGCTCAATTACTGGTTTTGCCTAGTTTACATGATCATTTCCCTGCAGACTCAAAGTCACGGACAGGGAATGAGATTGGTACCACCGGAGGGAATTGTGCTTATTTGTCACTAGATATGAGTAATCGCCCTACTTTGGAATTAAGCATAGAAGGTAAATCAATTGTGGGCTTACTTGATACAGGTGCAGATCGTAGCATCATTGCACTTAAGGACTGGTCTAAGGGATGGCCAGCACAAACTTCTGATCAATCTCTGAGAGGACTTGGATATGCCCAGGCTCCTCAGGTTAGCTGTAGACATCTTTCCTGGAAGGACCCGGAAGGACATCATGGTACTTTTCAGCCTTATGTACTTAATTTACCTATCTCTTTATGGGGCCGTGACCTGATGAAAGACATGGGGTTCACTCTTAGTAATGACTATTCCCCAGTGTCCCAACAAATTATGCACAATATGGGGTATAGGCCAGGTTTAGGACTAGGAAAACATTTACAGGGACGTAAGCATCCTGTACAAGGTCATCAAAAGCTTGACAGATTTGGTCTGGGTTTTTCCTAGGGGCCGCTGAGGCTCAAATACCCATAACATGGCTCACCGAGGAGCCTGTTTGGGTGCCTCAGTGGCCTCTTCCCTCGGTTAAACTGGCAGCAGCCCATGCTCTAGTTAAAGAACAACTTGACTTGGGTCACATCCAACCCTCTACTTCTCCATGGAATACTCCCATATTTGTCATTAGGAAAAAATCAGGGAAGTGGCGCCTACTGCATGATCTACGAGCGGTTAATGCTCAAATGCAACCTATGGGGCCCATTCAGAGAGGGCTGCCTCTGCTCTCTTCTGTTCCTCAAGGCTGGCACATTATTGTTATTGACATTAAAGACTGTTTCTTTTCTATTCCTTTACATCCTAAAGACTCGCAGCGTTTTGCCTTTACCCTTCCCTCGTGTAACCACGAGGAACCAGATCAAAGGTTTGAGTGGATAGTGTTGCCACAGGGAATGGCTAATAGTCCCACAATGTGTCAGATACATGTAGGGAAGACACTTGTGCCCCTCAGACAAAAGTACTCCTCCATCAAGATCATTCATTATATGGATGATGTATTATTGGCTGCTAAATCAGAACAAACAGTTCATGAGGCCTATGACGACCTCGTGAAGTTGTTAGCACAATGTGGGCTGCATATAACACCTAAAAAGGTTCAAACAGGAGATTCTATTAAGTATTTAGGAACAACAATTGGGTATGACAAATTACAACCACAAAAAATCACCATACGAACTCAGGATCTTCAAACTCTAAATGATTTTCAAAAACTGCTGGGAGATATTAATTGGATACGAGGATATTTACATATTTCTAATGTTGTACTACAGCCTTTGTATGCTACTCTTAAAGGTGATCCAGATCTTACTTCCCCTCGTAGCCTCACCAAAGAGGCTAGAGCGGCCCTTATGACAGTAGAAGAAGCTATACAACATGCCACTTTATGCAGGCTCCAAAGTGATAAACCTTTTCAATTATGTGTGCTTGCCACTATACGGCAGCCTACTGGAGTACTATGACAAGATGGACCTTTGCTATGGATACACCCACATGTATCCCCAGGAAAATCCTTAGAATATTATCCTGATGCTGTTGCAGCATTAGCACTTAAAGGGATTCAACAAAGCATTCAATTTTTCGGACAATCACCTTCTTCTCTTATTATACCCTATACTAAAGCTCAACTTAATGTTTTGTGTGCTACTCTAGATAACTGGGCTATTCTATGTTGTTCGTTTCAAGGGGATATTGATAATCATTACCCTTCTCATCCGTTACTCCATTTTGTTAAGGAACATCCTATTATTTTCCCTAAAGTAACTTCATCCAGTCCAATTCCGGGGGCTGTTAATATTTTTACTGATGGTTCCAAGTCTGGAATGGGAGCTTATGTCATTAATGATTCTCCCCCTGTCCAGCATCAATTTGCTCCTGGAAATCCACAATGGGTAGAACTGCAAATTGTTATTGAGGTGTTTAAACAGTGTTCTTTTCCTTTTAATCTCATTTCGGACTCCATCTATGTGGTGCAAGCACTAAAAATCCTAGAGGCTGTAGGAGCTATTAGTGATGCCCGTAATGTATCTGCTTACTTTAATCAGCTTCGACAGCTTATCTGTAGCCGCACTGCTCCCTTTTATCCAATGCACATCCGGGCTCACACCTCTCTCCCTGGTCCATTATCACAGGGTAATGCCTGTGCGGACTCAGCCACTCGAGGTCAGTTGATCTGTTTGGCTTCCTCCTTAGAAGAAACTAAATTGTTTCACCAAAATTTCCATGTTAATGCTTTAACACTGCGCAGGCGTTTTTCCATTTCTAGAGCAGATGCTCGGCAGATAGTATTGCACTGTCCCCATTGTGTCACATTTCTTCATCCCCCTACTTATGGAGTGAACCCACGGGGGTTGAAGCCACTGGTTGTCTGGCAAATGGATGTGACACATATACCTGACTTTGGTAACCTCAAGTATGTCCATGTTTCTGTTGATACGTACTCTGGAGTTATTCATGCTTCTGCGTTATCAGGAGAAAAGGCACGTAATGTCATCACTCATTGCCTGGAAGCCTGGGCGGCGTGGGGTGCGCCCACGTCCCTTAAGACTGACAATGGACCTGCTTATACTGGCAGACAATTCACGTCCTTTTGTTCTACTATGGGAGTGCAACTTACTCATGGTCTGCCTTACAATCCTCAAGGACAAGGCATTGTTGAGCGTGCTCATCGCACCTTAAAGGAAACTTTACAAAAACAAAAAGGGGGAATAGGAGCTGGACATACTCCTAAAGAATGCTTGTCCTTAGCTCTCTTTACTATTAATTTTTTGAATTTGGATATTCATGGTCGCTCTGCGGCCGATAGACATGTGTTCCCTCAGCCCTCTGTGATTGGCTATGTTAAGTGGAAAGATGTTCTTACGGGCCAATGGAACGGCCCCGACCCCGTGCTGACATGGGCACGAGGATCCGTATGTGTTTTTCCCCAGGATCGCACGGAACCATTGTGGGTCCCTGAACGCCTGACAAGAAGAGTCCTGACGCCAGCTACTCAGCAACAAGAATTACCACAGCAATCCCGTGATGAGGATCTTCATTCTGCTGAGTGCTCTGGCTCTGGTGCTGATGCCGATGACACAGACGACACCAATGCAATGGTGGGCGGTGGCACGGGCTTGGCCAATGCCGATGCCGGTTCACGGTAATTCCAGTGTCCTTCCCACTCTTTTCTCTACCTCGTGTGAGATGTCTGCGCCCTGTGCCTCTCCTAGAGGGGACGTGGAACGCATTTACAATCAATCTCAAGTTAATCTCACAGGAGTGTTTTGTTTTAGCCTTGGGAACGCTCATTGTATCCGTCTTAAGACCAAGAATTTGACTAACTGGGACAATCCATTGCAGTCCAGTCAAGTCTCAGGGAGCATTCTCAGTACTGTATTGGGCCAAGTAGTCTCAGGGGAACAATCAGGCTCAGGAACCTCCGTAAATAGCTCTGCTTTAACCACAACTACCTTGGCTAGTATCTCCGAGGTACTAATTCCAATGCCCCCATATTCTAGTGGACTTCCTTATGCCACTCATTTTAAGGCTTCTCCTTACTGTACCCCTAATCTTGGTTTCCCCCCAACATTCACGCCTTGTCAGGATTATTCTTGGGAGAAACGTCAAGTTGCTAAAGGTTTCTCCCTTTCCCCCTCTCTTAAGAGGTATGTTTATGACTTTAGCAACAGTGCCAACTCCTCTACAGGAGTGGGTTGGTCCTGGTTTCAATGGCTGATTTCCAACACAAAGGGGGCTTCAGCTGATATTTCTGCACTGGCTCAATTGCTGGGAGCCAAAAGTTGGTTGGCTAATGTTTTTGGCACTGTTTACGAGAGTGAGCGAGGTAGTAGACTCACATCTGTTTCGTTCAACTCTCTGTTGGATAATGCCACATTGCCCCCTGCAGCGGTTTGTGTTCAATCTCCGTTCTTACTCCTTTTGGCTAATGACACCTCGTCAGAAATGCTGGATTGTTTTAATGTTAATTGTTTCTTATCTGAATGTTGGGATGGTTCTTCGGCTGTAGCAGTGGTTATGAAAATTCCAACCTTTGTTCCAATCCCAGTTATTGCGGACCCTGATAAATTCCCCATTGTTGAGCTACTTAGAGTCCGCAGGGATTTTGGAATCACAGCTGCTATAGTGACAGCCGTGGCGGTATCTGCTGCTGCAGCGGTCGCGGCCGGAGTGGCCATGGCCAATCAAGTGCAGACTGCTGCCTCCGTTAATCAAGTTGTTCAACAAACTTCTATGATACTTGAGTCCCAAAATACAATTAATCAACATATTTTGTCAGGGATCTTAGCTGCCAACCAAAGAATAGATTTACTCCAAGCTCAGGTAGAAGAATTGGCTGATTTGGTGCTTTTGGGCTGTGTTGATCAACGTGCACATTTATGCATAACCTCTGTCAGATTTAATGATTCCAGGAATGCCTCCCGTATCATCGGAGAATACTTGGCCGGAAATTGGTCCATGGCAGCGGAAGACATGATCCAGTCTCAACTAACCCAGATAGCTGTCTTGAATAGTACCCACGTTGATCCCATAACGTTGGGTCAATTCACTGATTGGATATCTTCTGCCTTTTCCTTTTTTAAAGAGTGGGTGGGGGTAGGCATTTTTGGCGCAATGTGTTGCTTCGGTATGGTTCTCTGCTTGTGGTTTCTCTGCCGCCTTAAGGCCCGCAATGCTCGCGATAAAGCTATGATTATACAAGCACTTGCAGCTTTGGAAACTGGCACCTCACCTCAAGTTTGGCTTGCACAAATTAAACAGTAAACCTTTGACATGGTCGTTGCACCCCAAGTTTTACGGACATTGCACTGGGAACGACATGTCCTTCCTTGTTATTCTCCTAGTGTTGGAAAGCCCTTGCACTCTGCCGGCTTTACTGCCATTGCACACAGATGGGTTTCCACGCTAGTACTTTTCTATCGCTCTATGACCCGTGCCTTTCTTTTAGGGTGTTGCCAACTTGTTTGTCGTTGTATTTCTATACAGCCACAGTTCAGCCTCAGAGACCTAATCATGACTGGCTGAGTAGATACCATTAAACGCCTTGGCAACAACGAGCTGATCTTGTAGTACCCAGAGACGGGCAACTTTCACGCTTGCACTGCAACCTAAGACAGGGGAATGGGGCCTCCCCAAAGACGGGTAAGCAATGTAAGGGCAGTGAACGACCTAAGACAGGGGCTACTTGATTCCCTTTGACGTGCTATAAACAGAAGGAAAAAACTGCTGGCAGTGGATTCCCCCCGGCCCCCAGGGCTTGGATCCAGCCCTGATTTGTATGCACGTCAAGGAGGCCAGCTCACAGGGCCTTAACAGCTTTGTGGTGTCTGTTTTCATATTCAGCCAATAACGGTCATGTGGAAACGTCCTGACCTGCTTGGGTCTGATGAGGTTCCTGGTTGAAGGCTTCGTATGAGTAATGGCGATTCACCTCTACTCTTGCCTGTTTTGTTTTTAGTAAACGAAAGGGGGAACTGTGGCGAGCCGCCATTACAAGATGGCGCTGGCCTTGTGGTGGTCTGTGATAAACAACTCCTTCTTTGGGAGAGTTGGCACATGGTTCTTTGACACCCTACGAGAAAGCTCCACGTGGCAGCTTCGCATTGGGTGTTTGGATACTTTATTAAGGCTGGGAGGGGCTTCTGAGAGATTAGAAGGACTCGGAGATTAGAAGAACTCTCGAGAGCTTGAATAAACAGCTGTAAGAAGATTCCCGGTGTTGCGTCTTCCTTGCGGGCAAGGGGGTCGCGACAACCAGCCACCGGCAGGAACTGTACAGGTCTGAGACAGGGCCCAACATGTGCCACGGAGTATTCTGTACTCGTGATCTGGTCATCCACGGTCAGCCAGCCACAGCAAGCTCCGAGTCCACGTCCCAGAGGCAATCTCACTGTGGTAAAGTGTCCATCCCCAGGAAACTGGTCATCACAGCCTCATGGTGACTGTTTCACATCCCATCTGCAAATAATTTCTTAACTGTAAGATTTCAAAAAGAAAGCCCTCCCCTTAAGGTCAATTAGCTCAAATTAAACATTTGAAAATGTGGCCCAATCATTTTTATAGTATTGTGCCCATTTTATGCATCCCCCAAGCATTCCTGTCTGCCTTGGAATTTGCTGTGCTATAATTATTACACAATCAGTCCTATTACTCAAGGCACATTGCAACACAAAGTGACTGATATTTTGAATTCTCACAAAAGGTGATACACATGTTCAAGAGCATAGTCACAAGTGTTGTCTATAATTACGCATATTATCCACATTTATGAATGCATATTTAATGTCTCATTAGATACCACTAGCGCCTGATAGTATTAAGATAACAAGAGTTTTTGTCACAATCTGCGTAGGGACATTTGAAGTGCTTTGTGTCTATCCTGTCCATTCCAGTAGTAATGGAGGAGGACTTTAGTGACCCATTAGGACAGGGAGATTGGGTTGATGCCATTCCACATGGGCCCTCTGAGCCCTGGTGGAGAGTGCTCTCCCCTGGGGCTCCCAGCGCGCCTCGCCCTGGACCTGGCAGTGCCTGTGGATGCACAGCCTCCCTTCCTCCTGGGCTCCTACTTCTCACGTGTGCTCAGCTGTCCACTCTACTCAGCTGTGACATTTCTGACACCTAAGTCCCCCAGAATTTATTAGCCTCTTCCCTTCATCTTTTCATGCGATCCCAGCAGCTTTAATGGTGGATCGTTTTTCATGAAAGCAGAGAGCTTTGCTTTTGAACGAGCTTCTGTTTTATGAGTCTGTCTGGAAGGGTTTTAAGGGTGCTCGTTCACACTGGTGGGAAATTTACCACATGCTTTCACGAGGGGAGACTTTTGGTCTCAAAGCAGAAGGAGCCATCAGGCCTTACCTGCGTGGTCTGTGTGGCTCAGTAGGGTCCCTTGCATGGATGCAGAGTGCTGCTGCGGTTTTGTGGAGCTGGGTTGTTTCCCACATGACCTTCTCATGATGTCAATGCTAGCAGGCGGGAGAGCGGGGCCAGGTCCACAATGAGCACCTCCACCAGAGCCCATGCCCTCGGGGAAGGCACAGGACCATGGCTGACTGGTGGCGGGATGGCCAGCACTGAGAAGCAGCGGCCTCCTCTGTCGAAAGCCTTGTGGCATTCCTGCATGTGGCACTGCCTGCTGTCCCTGGAGTCTTGCTCTCGGCCAGCAGTGGGAAGAATTCTGGCCCAGATGGGATGGCTGAGGACTGCTGATTCTGCCTCTAATCTGCGGACCTGAGCCCTGCATAGAGATGCGCAGGTGTGCTGACCTTTGCATGCTAATCTGGACCACTGTGGTCTCATCTGCACTGCCACAGGATTTATTCCCAAAGTGGCTTCTCTAAAGAAGCTCTGCTGATTTGCAGAATAAGACTGAGATGTATTTCAATAACACCACTCTGAAACAAAATCTCCCAGAAGTGGATAATGGAGGGAAGGCCCTCCTAGGGAGGAAGCAAAGAGAGTCTCCTCAAGTGCCAAGAGGCAAGGGAGAAGGGGCTCTGAAGACCCGGGCTCACAGGCCCTGCCAGGCCCGGTGCTCAGGAGGCCACCTCTACAGCGGGGGGGCCAGACTTGAAGTAGTATGCCCTGGAGTTCCTGCTCACACCTGCAGGTGGGCGGGGAGCAGGCATGTTTGTGCACTTCAAACCCCAGTCTAGTCTGGAAAACTGTACAGGTCACCGCTTTGGTCCGTCCCACCTGATGCCTACATTTCCCACAGGCCAAGAGAGAACAGAGAAGAGTGGTCAGAAGGAGGAGTCCTGTCATGAGCATCAGAGGGGCAGCAGAGCTGCCCTCAAGATCATCTAAAAGGTGAGTTGCAATTTATTGTCCCCCTTGGGGTATTTCTGGGGACCCTGCAGCAGTTCTCCAAGTTCATATTTCACACTCCTGGGTAGAGCTGCCTGTGTGACGTGCCTGCGACCCAAGGGAGCAGACCCAGGCTTTCTTTCCTGTGAAACCTTCTCTCAGGGATGAAGGCCAATGGCTCAGACCACCAGCCACTCCTTGCCATCTCTGACCTGCTCTTGAGTTTGCATCTGACCAGCAACCCCACCCTGTCCTGGCCAAACCAGAGGACAGGGCCATGTGGTCTCCCTTCTGCTCTGGGACATTGCTCCCCAGGCTCTAGCAAGGCATCCAGTTCCTACATATGAACATGCATGTGCACGCACACACTTTCTCCCATCGTCAAGAATATACATGCTCGTTATAGATTAACTGGCAAATCAAACAAATTTGCAACGTAGATGTTTTGACAAGCCAGAAGTGTGCGTGTGTGTGTGTGTGTGTGTATAAAAATGGATCTGAAGCACAATAGTTGTGACTGTTTAACTCCAAGGGAAATATATATATATATAAATATATGTATCCCAAATCTGTACTTTGTTCTCTAATGTTTAATACGTTACCATGTTCCATTACCAGGTAGTCTGAGAGTTAATGTCAGACTAGCCCATGGAGATGACCCTTATGCTGACAGAAGGGGGCATGTCACAGGAAATCCATCACAGGAGGCATGTCTCCCAGGAAAACTATCGCAGAAGTATTGGAAGGAACAGTCCTGACAAAGCAATGCCCAGCACAAGCCCAAGGAGTACCCGGGAAAGTCCCTTTGCCTGCTCACCTCTGCCCCTTGGCCTTCCATCTGTCTCTGCCCGTAAGGCCCATGAATGGGTACCGAAGAGAACCTGCAAGAGATTTTGCATGGCCACCAAAAACGACCCCTCACTGCCCATTTTGAATGGAAAATTTTACAATTTTCCCTTTCCCTTAAACAACACATTAGGTAATAAGTCCGCCATAGAGAATTCCTGTTCACCTCTCGGAGGGACGTGGAGCAATGGACACGCCGGACGGGTTTGCCCGAGTGCTTTAATTGTGCAGGGATTCTTGCTGCTCTTGGCCCAGGAGTGGCAGCCTGGGCTCCATATGTGGGAACAGCGGTGACCCAGTCTGCAAGGGTGTGGTCGTGTGGCCGGTTCCTCTGCCTTTCCTTCCCCACAGGGACTGTCACTTGGAGAAGCCAGGGCAAGAGGGCCTTCACACTTTCTGGGCCCTGGGACTGCACGGGCAAAGCTGCCTTGCTTCTCCAAGACTCAGTCCTTCTCTTCCTACTGAACTTTATACAGTCTGCTAATTGCCTGCACACAAGGAAGGGTGAGCTCTCAATTTCCTCTAGCAGTAATTTGAAATCCTGCAATTTCGGTTCTCTCCGGTCTGCTGGGGAACGTAATGCTTTGGCAAGCTCCGAGCTTAAGGAGGTTGGCCCAGATGAAGGCATAGAATATTGGTACAATGTTCCACTTTGTATTCAAAACAATTTCAGCTGAGTTTGGCTTTGTGATTTAATAAAAGACTAATAATTCCAAAAATTCAAGTTCTAGCATGCTTAAAAATATTTTTTAACAACCATGAGTAACAATAATCACCCACTCTGCTTTGAAAGTGTAGAATTCAACTAAATTAAGTTCACAGACTTTTTCTTGGACTTATTTTAATTTGGCTTTTATGTTATAAGTCTAAATCTTGAAACATTTATATCTCTGGTTTCAGTTAAACTAATAAAAAATTACTGTATTAATAATTGCTACCCACTTTATTAAGCAATTCAGACACCAAGTGCTTTATTCTCAAGAAGAGAAGGCCCTCCAGCCCAAAATACCTTTGACGACTAAGTCCTGAAAATATAATTGAGTATAACATAAAGTCTGATTTAAAACATGGATTAAAATTAAGGGCATCACTACTATTTCCAAAGCATTAAAGGGCTAACCTAGATGATAATTCTTGTGATGAAATTTAAATAAGACTCATGGGAATTCAAGGTCTTGTGTTTGAGGGGAGCTTCGCAATTCTGTGTGCAGATGGGCCTTGGGTATCACTAGGCTGTTTAAGAGCGGCCCGAGATATCCGCCTCAACAAGCACAGGAGGGTAGAGGAAATGGCGCACTCAATTAAAGCAGCTCCTGAGCTGCCTTCAGAGAAAGAACTGTTCAGGGAAAGTGCCCAAGATTCGCTGGTTGGGAGCCCGGCAGGAGCTGCTGCCTTCTCATGTAACCAAGTCCACTTTGACTGGCTCAGGGCATCTGGAGAGCAGACTCCTGGGGGCCAGAGCCCATGTTCTGCAGTGTCCCAGCACCCACCAGCATGGGTCCAGGAGGGTGGGAGGTGGGCTGCAGGCAGCTGCCCAAGGCCATGTACAAGGCCATGCCCAGGTGATTAAGCGTGACTGTCACCCTCAAGTAGGGAGATCTGGACCCTTACACAAATGGCTGATACAGGCAGACGACGGCAATACCCCGAGGCCATGTGAGCAGTGCTGGGAGTGTGGGCTGTGTACCCAGGGAGGAGGCCGGGAGGACAGTGACCATAAGGAGCATGTCCATCAGAGAATACAACACTCCAGGTCCACACTGCCTCGGTCCTTCTGCAATCATATGGACAATTCAAGAAACTGCTTCATTTTTAAAATTTTGGCTTTTCTTTTCCCATTTTTCCCTGCATGGTTTTATTTACCAAAGTTATGGAAAGAAGAAAAAAATCTTGAGGTGATCTAGTTCATCCTCAAAAATATACAGAAGGAGAAATTCAGATTAGAGACATCAAGAAATGCCTATAAGGCCTTATAGTTCTATTAATGGGAAGGAGGGAAGAGAAGGGAGGGAGGGAGGAAGGAAAGAAGGAGAGAAAAAGAGAAAAATAGAAAGAGAGGGAGAGATAAAAGAAGGGAGGGACCGAAGGAGAGAAGGAGAGCAAGGATGATGTATAGAAGGAAGGAAAGAAGGGGGAAGAAATAAAAGGAAGGAAGGAGGGAGGGAAAGAGAGGAGAAGATAGCAGGGAGGGGTGGAGAGAGGGCAGGGAAGGAAGGAGGAGCCCTGGGTCACCAGAGGTGCAGGGAGAGGCCTGCCTCTTGGAGCTCAGCTGGGCCGGGCTGGTTCCCTTCTCTGTCTTCCCATTTCTTTCCTGTTGTTTAACCAACCTTTGTCTCATCGTTTGAACGATCAGTTGTCTTTCTCCCTGCAGCCTGCAATGCTCATCTTTCCTGTTCAGGGACCTGGGTGGTTTCTCTGGGTCCTAGTGGTCCCTGGGAGGATGCTGGTGGGGTCACGTGGAGAAGGCTCAGCTCAATCCCTGGGCAGAGCCATGCGGTCTTGCTGTGGCCCAGGCACCTCGCCTTTCACTCAATTGAAGGGCAGCAGGGGTGCCAAGGGGCACCGTGCAGAGGGAAGGGGGCCCCGAGGGAGGAAGGCCTGTGAAGTCCGCGCCACGTGCCTGTGCACACACAGCACCTCTGTGGAACAGGAAGGCAGAGATTTCAGTCTTCCCCTTGTCCTTACACCCTGCCTTCCAGAGACTGGTGTCCAAAGTTGGGCAGAGTTAGATTTGACTGAAAACATGAGGAACAGTTAGAACTTCAGGGCAAACGACAACTTTTTTTTTTTTTTTTTTTTTTTTGGTTGTTCACAACATTACAAAGCTCTTGACATATCATACTTCATACATTAGATTGAAGTGGATTATGAACCCCCAATTTTACCCCAAATGCAGATTTCAGAATCACGTCGGTTACACATCCACAATTTTACATAATGCCCTATTAGTAATTGTTGTATTCTGCTACCTTTCCTATCCCCTACTATCCCCCCTCAAACAACAACTTTGAGATGACAAACAGGCCCCAGAAAAAGGCTGCTGGTGTATTCTGTGCTGCATCCCCATACCACACGGGCAGGAGGAACATCTAGGCACCCAGGCCCTGAAGACACAGCCCCCTGGTCCGCAGGCTCTGAGACCTGGTTTCAATTCTCTCGAGCTCTTCAGCCTCTCCTTAGCATGGCCAGCTCTTCCCCAGCCACAGGGAGGGCGAATGGCAGCCGAGCCCCTCCCCCCACAAATTAAAGGGCTTACGAACCAGACACATATAAAATCTGAGCAGAAAATGCATTTCATCATCATTCTTGGCATGAAGTCAGCCAGCACTGGCCCCAGGTCACACACGCTTGCCTGTGCACACGGGGCCTCTGAGCTCAGGCCAAACCAACAGATGCAAGAAACGTTGAAGAGTGCTCAGGCACATCTCTCCAGGGACTGGGTCTGGTTATTGTCCATGTTCCTGTTTCATTGATCCCAAGAGTCTCTCTCCTCCTTTGATGTTCTAAAGATAGAACACTTGAGAAGAAGGAGGGTCTCAGAAAATCAAGTACCATTCCCAGGCCAGCTAGCACCTACCCCACATGCCCTCACGGACACTCCAGCTGGACACTGCCAAGTCCACAAGGCTGATCCTTCCAGAAAGATCTGCATATGGTAGCGCTGGTCTAGTGGGCTCCATTTGACAAGTATGACCACCCAGTCTTGGGCAACTCATTCACTAAGCCACACTCAGTAGCAGTTTTGGCTTTGAGCATAAAGTAGTAGCATGTCCTCTTTCTAGACATTTTATAAAAGAGTCAATCTGCCACAAAAGAGTCGTGGTCTTTTAGGTAAAGCCCCAAGTCATCAGGCTGAGGCACCATGAGGACAGAAGCAGCATGGGAAGCCTTTCCAGGTGGGGAGTGGCCCCTTTTTGTTTCTGGGCCCAGTTAGTCAGAGGTAGATCTCAGTTCAGAGTCTACTGCTTCTGGGTTCCTCCTCCCTCTTGGGGTCTGTTCTTTCCTCTGTGCTGAAAAGCCGAATGAGTAATGCTTCCAGGTAGACATTGGTTGAGCTATGGTGCTGTTGAGCACCAGGAAGACACATCCCACTTAACACACGTGACAGGAGCCAGAGACGATGCTCTTTGGAGGTCGTTCTGGTAGGAAGCAGATGGACAGGGGCAGGAAGCCTAGATACCCTGCCCCTGAGTCAGCTGTGTCCTGGGAGAGGCTGGGCAGCCTGTGTGTGGTCACGGGAAATACCCTGGACCAAGGCCAGCCCTGGACACCTGAGGACCTCGGGGTCCTGAGTGGAAGAGGAAGACACACAGAGCAGGCCCAGCTGTGGTCAGAGCAGCAGCTTCTGGCCCTTCCTCAGCTCCTCAGCTCCCAGGGAGCTGGTCTGGGTGCTGCACTCAGGAACAAGAACGTGGAGGCCCTTGTGGCTGAGGGGTCTGGCTGAGGCCACACCTCTGCTCAGGGTGGCAATGGGATGTTGAAGGGAACAGACACAGCTGGGTCCTGGCTCATCACTTTCTGCTGTCCTATCCCTGGGAACACCCAGGTCCCCAGCTGGAGACCCACCTGTGCAGGAATGGGGGTCACTGGAGGGTCCACTCATCTGCATTCTGTTGAGAGCAATTTCATTTCAGGGACACTTTGAAGGCCTGTTTCCAGAGCCACCATGATCTGGTCTCATTCTGCCCACCCTCTGGTGTCCTTTCCCCCTGGCCCCAAGGTGTTCTCCCGCTCTCCCTTCCCTTAACAGCCAGCTCTGCTAGGGGGTCTGATCTGCCCATTTTTATACCCTGCTAAATACTCTGAGCTTATGTGATGGCCAAGGGCCATTTTTGAAGAACCAGGCAGCTTCCAGTGGACAGTACAGAAAGCCAGGACTGAGTGAGGGCACCCCTGTCCTCCACAGACAACAGGTCCCTGAGATGAACACGTTCCACAAACGCGCATGACTGTGTCTCCAAGTGACGGAACTCCAAGTTCAGCTGCCTGTGACCCTCCCACAGAAGTAGCTGTGCTTAAAGGGACAGATCGAAAGACACTTAAAAATAGAAAAAGAAAAAATATGGCAGCCAGCAGCCAGGAAGATGAGGTGACAGTCCTGACACCTCCCCCAAGCAGAGAGGGTCCCACTTGCACACCAGAGATGACAACAGGGTCCAGCAGGCTCTTGGTGGCATCCTGCAGTCACGGAAGGCAGCGTGGGTGTGGAGAGGGGAGCTTGCCTGCCAAGGTCGGCCGTGCAGGCCAATCCCACTCGGAAACGTGTTTGCTACTTTTCAGAAGAGCCCAGTGCCGCCCCTCCAGCCACATCCCTTCATCCCCATCCTGCCATCTGCCTCTCAAAATCCCACCTCTGCTGCCTGGAATGATTACAAGGTTGGCTTTATTTTCACTTAAAAAAAATCCTAATCTCATGTCCCTTTTGAAACGCCCTCTCAAAAATTGAAAGGCACAGTTTCCTCAACATGCCACCGTTTGGGAGGAGGGCAGTGTTCCCGGGGCTGGTATTGCCTCTGCAGCCTGATCCTGGGGTGGTTCTGGGCAGAGCTTCAGCAGCCAGCCCCGCCCCGCCCCACGCAGGTGGCCGCAGCTCTGGGTGTTGTTTACAAACCATTAATGAAGTGATTGTGGCTCTTTCCACTTGCTCACACTTTTGAACTGTGCAGAGTGACACATTCCTAAACAGGGGACACAGGAGCAGAGAGAAGCCCACAACAGCCTTATTGTGGGGGCCACACAAATGCTAGTGGTGCCGGGTTTATATTAACCCAATCAATTAAGGATGGACGGAAAGGCCCGGCCCAGGGCACTGGGAGCAGTGGCGCTGGAGTTGCTAGGCGTGCGGGGCTGGCCCCAGGCTCCCGGCCCAGCCGCTTTCTTCCTGCACAATAAAAGGCTCTTTCAAAGCTGGGCTTTGCAGCAGCACAAGCAGTGGAAGTCACTGCATTCTCTGAATGAAATAAATGTCTCTTTTTAATTCCTATAAGGTTTGTGTAAATTCCCCACAGTACAGCACCATTAGGATTCCACAGGAAAGGCGCATACATTAGACTACACTGTATCCTTTTGTGCTCTGCACATCAGCTCTCTACGCCACTGATGCAAACTTTAAAAGCTTCCATAAAGTGGGGGCTCCTGCTGGGGAGACAAGCTGACCGGCCACTGAGGCCACCTTTGTGCTCCAGAGCCTCATTGGAATAAACAGCATGCTGTCACTGGGGAAGGCAGATGGCTCAAGTGCTCCATTTCAGCAGAAAGAGAGAGGGAAACAGAGGATTTCATTCATTTTGTCCTTTCCTTAAACTAAAACATTTCTGGGACCACCGAATTTCCCAACCACAGGCAGCCGAGCCCAGAGGAAAGGCGCGCCATGTTGCCCGGGCGCGTTGCTGCTTGGGATGAGACATTCAGTCTCTGCACCCCGGACACCCCGCTTCCCACACTGTGCGCCTGGCTCTTCTGTGTGCCACACACACCCTTTGATGCACACGCTCCAAAGCTCCTCGGAAGTCGCCCAGGATCACGGGGTCCTGGTATGTTTGTGCGTTGTATGTTCAGCTGTGACCGGACTTAAATTAAACACCACTTTATGGGTTGAACAAATGGTCAGGACAGAGTCAGGACTGTACATAAATTGTTGGACTTAAAAGCCTCATTTCAAGATGTATTATGTTCGCTCTTTTTGGTGGGTGGGTAAGGTCTTTCCGAAAGTTAGAAAGGCTGGAACCCCCGTGCTGGTGTTGACCGGAGATTCGAAGGTGACCGGAGGCCCTTGGCGTGGAGGAAAGGAGAGACAGCGCCTCACTCATTCCCTGTGTTCACAGTGAGTGGCCTGCTGGGGTCTCCTGCCCTGCCCACTTCTTTGATGGGCTATACCAGCCATGCCTCTGACACAGAAGAGGGCAGGTCCTGTGTGGCTCAGGATTTAATGTCCGTGAGTTGTATTCGAGTAGGTTAATGATACTATTGATCAGAGCTTCTTAGAAGCAGAAGTATTAAGTGAAACGTTATTAAGCATGAATGTGCATGTGAAGTTTCCGTGGAAAATTCTTAGAGCCAAATTCACATTCCTTTTTAATATACAAAAGGTATTTTTTTGAGCTCCAATTTTTAAAGACTTTTTGAGGTTTGGACAGGGGAACAGGGTTCATTTTAAAACATGCATTGAGAATTCAATAACGTTCTCAGAACCCTTGAACTGAATCAGGAAGAAAACATCTTCAAGGCCCTGTATGTGCAGGGAATGTGTTGCTTTACACACTGAGAGCACCACAGGGCAATTCAGATTCTCTCTGCAGCAGGAAGCTAAACATAAAATCTTTATAAACAGAATTTAGGCAATCAGGAAAAATGCACTGCGAAGTGAGCAGTCTGCATTCTATTAAAAGGGTCACTTGTGTAGTTTATATATGTAGAGCAAACCTTTTAAAATTAAAATACTAGATCCGTGGGACGCTTTTTCCAACATGGATGTGTGTGCGTTTACTGTCATGAGCTTCACCATCGATGTGTGGTATTGAAGGATTCTGTGTTACTCCTTCTCTGTTTCATTAGGAGAAGCATTAGAGCCAATGCGTAGGGTGTGGAGAAGAACCTTAGCCTGGGGTGCACAGAGGAGGGTGTCCAGGTCCCCGCATCGTGTTACTGGAAGCAAACCCTTGACATAATTGAACAGCAGCCACGCTCTCCCGGCTGTTGGCTAGTACCTGGGTGGAAGGTCCTGTCTGTGTGCAGCTGTAAAACAAATCACAGGACAGTGAGCACAGTCCATATTGTCCCCTGCTGTCATCTTCACAATTGATATCGATGGCTGCAGCCACGTCCATCAATCGAGGTCCTCATTAATCAAGGGGCTACAGGGAAGCCCCCTGATTGGGGCCCAGGATGGTCGCCTCTGCCTTCCCTGGCTGAAGAAAACCTTTGGGTGTGCACTAAAGGGAGCATCTATGAACATTTATGTGTGTAGTTTATGCTCACCTCGGGTCAGATAAAAATTTTCAGAGGCAAGAGTTTTTACTCATAATGTCTCCCAAAAGGCTTTCCTGAGGGGGCAGGGGGAGGAGGTGAGTATCCAATAGCCTGGGAGGTCCAACTTCAATGAGCCACTCACTGACTAAACAAGCAAAAATCTTGTGATCTCCATGATTTCATTCAAATAAAAGGAAGGAGTTTGAGGACTTTAATGACCACAGCACGTTTTTCCCCCAATCCTTCCTTCAAAAAATAAGTTGAAAACATCAAATATATGCTAACTTGAATGAATTAATACAAAACTTTCTCTGAGGATATAGAAATGGGTAGGCGGACTAACTGGGTGGACTTAGAACACTTGTTTTCTTTTTCTTTCTTTGCTTCTTTCTAAAATAAAAAGATATTGATTCAAGAAAGTGGAAAATCAAGTAAAAAAATATTGAAGTTGATAGGGACAGGAGGAACGATTAGAGCATGAGAGGCCATCCTGCCCTGCCTGCTCTGTGCAGGAGGCAGCACTGTGGCCGCAACTTCATGGTCCTGACCGAGCTTCCCTTGCCTTGCCCCCCCATGGAGAACCAGACCAGGTTTCCTTCCTCAGAAGACACCTACAATTCCTACTGAGCAAACAGAGAGAGAGACAGGAAAAGAAAGAGGGGACACTGGATTTCCCAGGAACGTACCCACCTTCCCACTGTCACTCACAGCAAAACCACCAGTCTGCAGGCTCATGGTGCACCCAGAACAGGAAAGACTTTCTCGTGTCCCTCTCTTCAATGTAAAGAGAGGGCCAAGATGCAGGGGACACCCCAGGAAAGTCAGAGCCTGGAGGGACTTGGAACCAGCAGTGACAGGCAACGTGGAAGCAGACAAAAGAGCCCTGCAGCCATGAACCAAGAACTGCTACTATCGAGTCAAGCATGTGACAGCAGCAGCGAGTTCTGGGAATCAATGGATGTCATACTCAAGTGTGCTGGCAGGTGAACCTTACTTCATTTGCTTTTTTATATTTGATTTGTAGATTACATACAGAGTGTGCAAAGATTAAAAAAATAATATGGGAAAACACAATGGGGCAGATCTTTCATACAGTAGGCAAAACTAAACAAAAAAAAGTAGAAAATGAGAAGAAAACTGTGAAAAAATTAGAGATTCAGCTCATGAATTTCACTATGTGACTAGTGAAGGATAGAACAGAAAACTAGAGGATAGGAAACAAGGCCACTGAAGTAGCTGCAGGATTATATCAAATTCCGTATTTGAAGCTTCCATTGGTCACTAGGCACATCGTATAATTAAACTCCAAACAAACCAAACAGGCTCTAAAAAATAAAACAACTTTCACTCTCAAAACATTGTTGCAAAATTTCAAACCCCTGAAAATAAGATTTCGAAATATTCCAGAGCTGAGAGATAATCCCTGATGAAGACCAGGTTCATGGAGAAGGAGCTTGAGCAGGCTGTCTCCTACATCCCAGGCCAGCTCTGTCCAGAGTCAAGGGCGAAGGACAAACGGACGCTTTCAGGCTCTCCAGAAGGTGGTGGGACCATATCCCTCCTGCTTCCAAACCTGCAAGCAGGTACCCAGAGCAAGCCTGTGAGTCCTGAGGACCGAGGATCAGGGTCCAGGGGACAGGCCTGGAGCAGGAGCAAAGCAGAGACCACCCTGCCTCCTGACATGGTGCAAGGAGCACACCCAGGAAGCAGACCGCTGGGGCAGACAGGAACTCAGCATTCCAGGGGAAAGTCACAAGGCAGAAATGATGGGGACAATGGGACTGGGTTTTGTTGTAGTTGTTGTAGTTGTTGATTTTGAAATTTTGATAAATTGGTATGCTGAAGACAAAGCATATAGAAAACCATAGAACCGATAGTCAAGTAAAAGCAGGAAATGCTACCTAAGCAAGGTACGCAGTGTGTTCTGTGCCCCACATGGGGAGAAAATGCATACTACGCACAAATTCACCTTTAGCCAAATTTGAAATACGGTTCTATTAGAAGTGCATGTTAGAAGGAGTGTGGTGTGAGGGACAGAAGAGAGGGTGTGCACATAAATGAAGTAAGTTCTCAATGTTCATACAGGGGAATCATAGAGTGAGGCTACCACAGGAAGCCAAGCAGCAGAAATGTATGCTACTTAGATACATACACAGAACTGCACACCACAAGGAAGGCGCCAATATCAAGTCTCTGTTGCCAGAGAGTCTGATCAGGGTACGGGCAGGGAAACACCTTGCTTTATAATCAGCCTATTTGAACTATTTGACTTTATCATCCATGGGCACATAGTATTTTGATGACAAGTTATAAGTAATGAGAAACAGAAATAAAATGTTCAGTGTAGTCTTCGGGGAATTTTTGAGTAATGAGTTTTGAGGGACCTGTTTACACAAGGCCACACTCGCTGCTGATGCCAGTTGTAGGTCCCAGGGTCCCAAAGAACACCCCAGCTTTCATAATTCTCTAGAAAGGCCTCTAGTGCTCCCTGAAAACCACTTGCTCACGAGGAGAGCTCCTGATAGGGAAAGAATGCAGATGGAAGTCGGGAGGGAACAAGCCCCGTGGGTCGAGTGCAGGAGAGCTTTCCACAGGGAGCTGCGTCACCCCGGGGAGTCAGTGTGAGCTGTCCCATGGCTCTGACACGTGGTTACCTGCACAAGCCCAAACCAGGGGCCAGAGTCAGGACGCGGACCCCGGGGTGTGGTCATGAAGGATAGCTCATGGGGCTGCTCTCAGGCTTTGGTCTCTCGACCCTGCAGGTGCGGACCATTCCCTCTCCTACGCCACATCCATGGCCTCTCTGTCCTGGCCAGCCACTGCCCAAACCAAAGGCTTCATCTAGGTCTCTTAAGACCAGTCTCCGGAAGGCAAGGGCAAGACTTAGACCTCTTTCTGGGCAAAGTGAAGTTTCTTATTTTATGGACTGCAATGATGTTACCTCTGGATCTCCTTTATTAGGGTCCCGCTGGAGAGATGACTGAGTAGTAAACGAAGAGAATAACTTATGAGCCAAACTGGACTCCTCCATTACCTTGATTTCTGTCTTAAATGTTGCAATATCCAGAAAATATATCTTGCCCAAATGTTATATTTATATTATATTAAAGCCTGGTACTAGTTATCTCATCTGACTTTGATTACATGGAAATTGAGGATTATAATTTCATTTTGAAGTTTTACAGCATAAATGTAAAGAAATAAACATTAAATTGATCCTCATGGTCAGCAAAGAGAAGTTCGATTTCCCAGAAATGCTTTATCTGAATCAAAAGCTTTATTTCATGTATTCTAAGTATCATTTGCATTCCTTTGAAATAAAGAATTATTTCTGTGCTAACACAGATGTAATCAGGTTGCTACTTCCCAAGAAGGAAGTCCTTTGCATAGGCTACACATAACTTGACTTCCAAGGGAAAACATCGGATTCCTGGCTGTGTGCTATAGGAGATGGTACAAAGGCCACCAAGCTGAGGAGCCAGTGGACTGTGACTCTGCCAGTTAAAAGTGTTAAGGTTTCCTTTTTAAAAAAGAAGTTATAAAACTGTAGAGTTATCTCACAGTTATTATTCCTTGTGAAATTGAAAGATAAATAAATGCATTTTGTTAACTTTAGAGCAACAACACACACACACACACACAAACACACACATTCAGAGGCAGACGGAAAGCAGGAGAGAGGGTGTGACTCACAGACCAGGCTTTTCACTGCCAATCCATTCAGGATTTTCCTTAGTTTTGCTTAGATTTAACTTTGAATTTAGGGAAGGACACATATTCATCAGAAACAGGAAATGAGGAGCTGTGATTGTTAGAAGCAATTCCCAAGGTGGTGTCTGATGCACTGACATGAAAGTCCTTCACAGGTGCCCTCCTGCTCCTGAGGCCTCACTGCCTTTGAGTTACCTGGGTGCAGCCCACCCCAAGGGCTGCATCCTGCTCGTTTTTGTGGCCGCTCGTCTTAGGAGTTGTGGGCTGTCCTGTGCACAGGACTACAGTTTCAAAAGCAGAGACGTTCTATGTCCCCATCAGAGGAAGCAGGAAGAGGAGGCACTCAGGACCAGGCCACGTCAGAGTTTCTGGTTGTGCCCTCGCTCTGCACAGTGCACAATGGGGTCCCGTGGTGACTGTGGCTGGCCAGGCACAGTCCCCTCCACTTACGACTCTGCTCCCTGTCCTGGGAGTCAGCTGTGAGCACTGTGGGGGCCCTGCAGTCTGTGCTCCACAACCACCCTCAGGACATGGCCAAGCCATACCAAGAGAAGCACTGGTCAGTGCCAACCTCCTGTGAGATAGGCTGGAGGAGGGACCTGGGCTGGACAGGCAGCCTGTGGATAGCTGAGGCTGAGCTGAAAAACCAGAAGGGACTGGTGGCAGTCCCAAGGGACCAGGCCAGCCTCCCAGCAATGCAGGAACCCAGACCCCTGCACCTTCTGCCCTCTCGGGCCATGGAGCTGGGTCTGTGCTGCAACCAAGGGACTAGGAGTGCTCCAGAGGCTCACCTGGCCCTCCTCCTGTCCCTGTTTCTGTATAGCACTTAGCTCCAAGTGCAGTGACCACACGAGGTATGTGCTCACCCACTACATCTGGAGCATCGAAAGTCCAGCTGGCTTTCCATCCACTTATGTCTTTAGACAGTAGCAGAGGCCTAAACCTTTCTGAGAAGAAATACATATACCTTCACCCCGTGGTGCATAAATTGTCCTGACTTCAACCAAAAGAATCCCTTCCTGTGGATCCTGCATCTTCCTGCCACAAACCTCCAGTGGCCACAGCTGCCTTGTTTGGCACCAACGATGTCATGGTCTCCTGCTGCGCTGAGCTTCCCTGTGCCTGGAATGAGCAGCTCCCTGGATCTTACAGGTTCTGTGGGCTCAGCAAGGAGGGACCCTGATGCTCCTAGCCTTGCTCCAGGCCTCCTTCAGGGCAGAGCTGGGAGATAAGCACTCTTCAAAATGGATATAAAGAGGACAAACCAGAAAAGAGAGGGACCAGTCAGAATATTGCAAGTGAACTGGATGTTACTCTCGACGTTATGCCTGTATTCCTTTTCCCTAAAAATTCTATTGCCAGAATATTTGTGTTCTTTTCTTTGTCCCCTAGCACATACGCTCAGTTTCAAACTAAACACACGTAGTACTGGTAGAAATGAGCCCAGAGTGAAGGCTGTGCTCTTAGGAGTCATGGGCCTTCAGATGGTGTCTGCAGAGCACATACCTTCAAAGCTTCGTCCGTCACAAACACCCCGGGCTTCTTTGTGCTCTGGCTCCAGAGAGTGGGCAATGCCTGCTCCCCAGGGCTGTGGGCCAGCTTGTCGTGCAGTGGGGACATTACTTTCCTTTGTTATGAATCAGCAACTACTTGGAACATTGCATTTTATGAGGAGGCCATTGTTTAATTCTTGGTAGGACACATTTGCTTTCTTTAATTTAATAATCTGGGTTAATGCTTTCTTTCAAGGTTGTAAAGTCAAAAACTTTGTAAATTAATTTTAATAAACCTTTTATGCGCTTATTTAAATACGTTGTTCACAGTTAAACCCACTTAAAGTATTTTTTTGTTGTTGTTTTAGAATAAACACTCCAATTTAATACTTTTAATGAAATAAAATGTAAATTATTGAAGCAATAGCAAAAACCCATGCTACATGAAATCCACAGCCAGCTGCGCGCACCACAGGGGCTGAGTCAGGACAGGGTAAGCGGTGGTCTGTCACACTTCCGTTCTGCACTTTGGTGTATCCGACTACCTGTGCCTTCCTTACCGGAGCTCTGTATGTGTGTAAGACACAGAGAGAATGGCCAGTTCCCTTGACCACATGGAAAGTAGACCAAACCAAATGAACGGCTAGCCGGAGCTGCCCAGGCTGGACCCAGGATGGCTTCCTGGACATTTGGATATGCTAAGAGCTCCCTCTGTGACTGTGGGAACTCACATCATTTTAGGAGTAAGTTTTGCTCTAATTGTTTCTCAAGTGAGTAACAAATGTTTCTGAAGTATTTAGAAACTGGAGGATCAATGGTTCTTTCAAATCACAAGAAATTGGAAAGTGTCTACTTCAGTGTTGTTTGCTATGGGGTTCTTGCTGGAATTTTACCAATATTTTTAATAAACTTTATTCTGTGTGGACACTGTAGCTTTTCGACATATTGCTCTACCATCCTTGGCTTGGTAATTACTTCATGCATTTGGCCTGGAGACTCCTAAATTGAAAATAAGGTGCAATGCTTCAATATAACGGCCTCCTCCTGATGTGTTTGGCCTGGTGTAAAATTAAGGAACTAGCATTTTCTGCCTTCCTCCCTCATTGCTCCAAACTCTATCAGTGGTTGGTGAGTGCCCATAACTGTATTTCCAACAAAGATTACACAGATATTTCTGTCCAGCTACATGTCCTGCAGGGCTGGTCCGCGGTCTTCCGATCAGTAAAAATGTAATAACATTTTCACATAGTCAATATTTAATTCCGTAAATGCAACTGGTAGTTGTAATCTAGGTTATTAACCACACGGTGATTTATGACAGAGGGCAGACGGTGGCGGGGGCCGAGCAGTAGGAAAGTCCTCTGGTGACAATAAAAAGGTTATAAATTTCATAGCTCTGCCTGAGAAATGTATTTATATCCTATATTAAGAATAGCTTTTTATAAATTTTAATGATCCATGTTATTAATGGGGCTGTCATCATCATTGCCTATATGAGCCTACAGTCCTAGATTTTTTTTCTTTTACTTTTCCATCAGCTAAAGGTTTTGTGAAAAAAAAAAGTTCTTATTAGCTATTTGCCAAAAAAATCTTTTAGAGTTATAAGCCCATCATTGTTTCCCTGGACTGCCAAGCCTGTGAGCAGTAGTTTGCATAAAGTTTTATGGCCAAGGCAAAGGTTGGGCTAATTGGCTAGAACACAATTGGCACTCTATCATGTTTACAAAGGCCGAGTCAATATGCAGAAGTAAAGTCAGGGCCATATCAGAAAGAGAAACTTATTTATGTATGAAAATTGTCCTTCTCTTTGGCTCCCTGTTCCTTTGCTGGAAACCCACATGATTTCCAGCTCTACTTGGAAGTGCACACATCTGCCCAGCTGTAGCTCAACACCCTTTCAAGAAAGTTCACCGAGCACATAAATCTTTGCAACTTTATGTCAAAATGCATGTGAGAGATGAGTGGCCAACAGGAGTACTTAGCAGGTGTCTTAGCCCATTTCCTGGGGCTACAACAAAAATACCTGAGGCTGGATTATTTAGTAGGAATGGGCCTCACTCGTGTCATGGTCTGGAGACATCCAAGAGCTTGGTGCCAGCACGAGAAGACGACCTTCCTGCTGCGTGGCATTGGGCAGAGGCATCTCGTGGAGAGACCATAAGCAAGCCAGCCCAGGGCTCTCATGAAGACACTGAGGCCTCCTGGGAGCCCCACCTCCTGCCCCTCCCAGGCACCCCTCATCCCAGCCTAATCAGCATGCGACTCTGGGCCTAGTCTCTAGCACATGCAGCTTTAGGGGTGCATCCGAATCATGGTAGTGAGGTGGGGCTCCAGCTGGGGGTGGGGGATGGTGGCCGGATGCTCTACTGTGGGGCTGGTGTCCGGGTGCTTCCCCTACTAAGGTATCACTTCAAAACCAGACCCTTACAGGGCAAGCTGAGACACTCAAAGCCAGTTCTAGCAATGGGCCCCAAGGCTTGCTCTGCAGACAGCCTGATGGGCTGGGAACGGGCTGTCTCTGGGTACAGGTGCTCAGGGCCAACCTAGCTCATGGGTTTCCTGCCAAAGATCTCCCAGGTTGAAAACCAGGTAGAGAGACTGATTCAAACCAACCAACAAAACTTATCTCAAGAGAAGAAATTATGCTTATCATTTTTACATAGAAAACTAATTTTTGATCATTTTATTTTATTATAGTTATACATAGTTGTTGGGTTGATTTTTATTAAATCATTCCTGCATATTTTTTTTTAATTTTTATTTTTTTATTTTGTTCTGTTTAGGTGTAGATGACAAAAGAGTGTATTTTGAAAACTAATTTTTAACAACATAAATCTATTCCAGTCAAATTTGGGGGCTAAATTTTTAATGATATTTTTAAGCAGTTAATTTCTTATTATAAATAGTACAAACACCTCTTAAAGTTTTTTATTTCATGGTTATTTTTTGAACTAAAAAAATAATGTCTACATGTTTAAAGTTCCATATTCATTATATTAGGAAAGATGGTAAGGTGTTTTCCGATATCTTTGTCACCTGAGAAAATGGGTTGTGACGTGAGCCATGAGAGTGCTTTATTAGAGCTTCAAATAACATTTTAAGGACTTTCCTTCCTTTGGCTAATGCTGAATTAGGGATAAAACATGGAAGAATTCGGGTTCAATAAAAACACAGAAACTTCTTTTTTCTTATCTTTCTTTTCCCCTCCTTTCTTGTGCCCCCCCCTTTCCCCCCTCCATGAGAGACACACTAAGTGCAGCTTGGAGTCAAAGTGGGTAGGGGACAGGGAACCAGCTCAGAGTGCAGAAGACCTGGTCCCCAGGGTCTGCAGCAGAGGAAGAGCAGGGGTCCCTAGAGGACGGTTTGTGAGCGGAACCAGGGAGAGTCCTCATCTCCTTGAGGGTCACAAGAGAGAAGCTGGCTAGTTAGTTATGGGAGTTGGGTATCAGAGTCTCCACACTCATAAAAATGATGAGCAGTGAGTAAAAGTCATAAAGGATTTCAAATACTTATGTGCATACACTAATAATTTGAGCTATTTTAAAATTGACTATAATTCTATTTATGCCTTTGCTATTGTATTTGTATCTCTTTTCCCTGAATCTTAAAGCCATGTTTTCTAGTATTAGTAGATTTCTTTCATTTACTTGATGTAAAATATATGAAATTACTACAAAATCTCATACCATTGTTAATATGTTAAGTAAAAGAAATGAGTGAAGTTTAAAGTCTTTCCAGTGCCTTTGCTGTCCCTCGAGTGTGTTCCTCTGAAGATAACATGTTAGTGTGTTGCACAATTGTGATTTCCAACTCTGCTTTCCTCTGAGTGGCTAGGATGTCCGTCCGGCAAGTTATTAGAAGTTGTGTGTTTCAGTTTGTTTTGATATTAGGCATTATACTTTCTTGTTTTTTCCCTCTAATTTGTTGAAAGTCATTACCTTTCCATGACTTGAGTGTTAAACTGTGTAACTCAGAAGAACTTCAGAAGGACACTGACCCCTAGAGCCAGTCCTTGCCCAATGGAGAAAATAGACTCCCGTAGCTGGCGGATGATGGTTCCAAGCCTTCTTCATGGACACAGTGTGTGCACCACGTGACCCGACCTGTCTCAGGAGTTCTCTGTCTACTTACTACACACAGCTCTTGTATCCTTATTGTTAATTTTGTAAATGTCAGCAGGGAAAAAGGAGGCCTCAGTCAACAGTGAGGACCTGAGTCAGATGGTGGGGGCTGAGTCTCTCTCCACCACTCGCCGATGCCATTTCCAAGCCCTGCATGCCTCAGTGTGCTTCCTAGTAAAACAAGATGAGGGGTCTTAGTCCATATTCTGTTGCTATAACTGATATCAAGACCGGGTAGCGTATAAGGAAAGCAAACGTACTTCTTACAGCTCCAGAGGCTGGGATCCCAGGTCAAGGGGGCTCGTCTCCTCCTGCTTCAGGAGACCCTCTGCAGAGTCCCCAGGGGCACGTGGTAACATGGAGTAAGCTGCTCACAAAACCACTCATGTGATGATGGGGACCCCCATTCTCAGGACCTTAGCACCCACCAAGCCCTACTTCCAGAAACCAGACGTCACACACAGGGACCTGGGGTTAAGTTTCCACGTAAGATTTGGGGCGCAGGCGGTGATGATGTCTACCTCGTGTTGTTTCATCATTGGGAGGGTTGATTTTTGAATGCATTGCATAGAGTGTTTGACCCAGTGAATGTGCAGTGTTTCGATGAAGCTATTATTATCCTAGTGGTTTCCAAATGGGAAGAGAGGGATGATTCTGTGCCCTCGGTGACCCCTGGAGTCACACCTGGAGGCAGAGTCGCTGGCCTTGAGCCCACAGAAGACAGGATGGCGCCAAATATCTGCCCAGGACAGCCCTCCGGAGCCTCAGTGAGGAAATTTCTAGCCCCAAATATCAGTAGTGCTGACGTCTGAATCACAACCAAGGCATGTTTACAATCAGGGAATGAATGAGGATAGGGATGGTGGTAGCTAAACATAGACTGGTTTCTGTTTACAAAACTGTGGCTCACTCTAGCTCTGCTCAGTGCAAGCTTCACATCCCCTATTTGGACTCAAGTGATCATCTAGATTAGAGTAGATAATTTAACCCCCTTCTACCAGAAAATGGTCACAAACAGCGCCCTTGTGTCTCTCAGACTGGACAAACATGACAATGTTCCCTAAATAGTTCCTCTTTAAACTTATGATGCACTTAGAAAAGACTTCTTAGAAGCAAGTCCCTCCTTCTGGAGGGAGGAGCAGCGCATGAGGAGGGCAGGAGGACAGGTAGCTGTTTCATTTGTCCATAGTCGTGGTCATGTTTTGTGAAATTAATTTTGTTAGGTACAAAAAGGCCACCGTGAAAGGCTGGAAAGAGGCGGAAAGCAGTAAATTCTCGTAACACGCCGTAATGATGTCCACCATCAATTATTTTATCCATTTCAACTCTATGTAAAAAAGTTGACTCATTTCTAAAAGCCCATTTCTTTAGGATCAACGTGGGGTTGCAGGCCACTCTGCACTAGGCTTGTGCTGCACAGTGAGGACTGGGAAGGCTCCACGCAGGGAGAGGTGGCCAGGACGGCACCAGACCAGCCTGTCCACTGTGCTCACATAGCCAAGGCTTTGAAAAGAGACCATCTGGGCAGAATTAGCAAAGCTCTGGATCTGAGTCCAACTGTCCCAGGACTAACCCAGCCACATCACCCAGCTCCACGGTAACCCAGAGAACTGTCCCTGGAGGCCAGTGATCAGGAGTCACAGTTCACAGAGCAGGATTCAGGAACCTGGCCTGCGCTCAAGAGTCAGGCCTGCTAGATAAGGCCTTGAACCAGTTACAGGAAATGCTTTGAGCTTGGATTTCCTCACATTTCCAGAGGAGAATGCTAGGATTCCTTTACCTTGCTATGAGATGACTGAAACAAATCACCTCGCTCGAAGCCACCCAGGTGCTAGGGGACAAAGAAATGTTAGTATCTTGCTATCGCAAAACACAAATGTGTTGGGATATGTTTTACGGACCATTCTGAGAGGTTCTACCCCATTCCACAAGTCCCTCGGCCAACAGGAGTGTGGTGAGGCATCTGCGGGATAAGAGGGAAGGTCTGCTCAAGGGTCCAGGAACACAGCGAATATCACCATCACCGTGGTTAATGGGAGGATGAGGACCAGCTGGGCTGCTGAGTGTGCCCACAGTGTGGGGCTGTGGAGGCAGCCTTGGTCCCTTAAATTCCCATTGTGTTATCCTCTCACCATACAGAACCACCTGACATTGGTGTTAAGAAATCTTGTACTCAGGGAATATGGCGGACGTGGCGCCATTGCCAGAAGCGGAGAGAATGTGTCTGAGCATCCTCCTCCCAAGCCCTCTGGGCTGCCATTCTTCAGAAGGTGGGCCTGAACATATCAGAGGACAAGGATGTGACCTGTGAACCAGCAGAGCAGGGAGAGGTGGCCAGGACAGCACCAGACCAGCCTGTCCACTGTGCTCACATAGCCAAGGCTTTGAAAAGAGACCATCTGGGCAGAATTAGCAAAGCTCTGGATCTGAAGCCAACTATCCCAGGACTGGAATGAGAAGAACAGGCACAAAACCTAGGAAACACACTTCCTCATGATTTGAATGGTTTTCTTGTGGTGCAAGAAAATCATGGCTATGAAAATAGTGAGAAGTAATCCTTCTGTCTGAACCAAAAAGATTATAAAATAAATGCATGCATGGTCAAATAATTAAAATCTCAGATTAAAAATAAATTCAGTGAAATGTTATATAACTGCAATGTTTACAAACACAATGTTTACCTTGTTTTCTGATAAATTCTTACCTTTATTTACCTTGAAAACACACATTTTCTATTCTTTGGAACATGGGTTTAAACATTAGATATTCACCATAATGTCTTCTTGAACCCCCTTGGACCTTTCAGCACCACATGCATTAACCAGGCGAGCAGGTTCACCACGAGAACTCCCCCAGTGCCTGGCTGTTCTGGGGCACCCCCACAGGCTCTGAATGCACAGCATCTCTCCTCCTGGGGGACTTTCCAGCCAAGCCACCTGGGAAAGACTCCTTCATGACCATAAAAGAAGCCATCAGATTCCTTCTTCATCAGTTCAAATAAGCTTCCCTCTTGGGGTTTCCCATATACAGGTCCCCATATGCGTTTGCGATAAAGAAAAAACACCCCCACTCTGTGGAATTCTAGACTACATCAAAGGTCCCCTGGTGGTATTTTTTTTTCTGACTTTTGTGAACTGCTATCTGCTGTGTGCTGTTTTTCACCTGGATCATGGGCTCTTAGTGGACGAGACAAGGTATCTGCTTCCCCTACACCATCAGGTGTATAATTCTCAATCCCCACATGTTTGGGAAAACATTTAGGCTTTACTAACTCTGAATAAGCTCTTACTCAGGTAGTTAATTCCACTTTCCAACCAAGAAATACTTTAAGTCTGCCAGGGCAGTAGGTGAGAATACTACTCATGTGCCTTTGCTCTGGGGACCCATGGGACTGAATGACAGAGAGTGACTATTCTGCAGCCTCTGATACCACAGGGACAGGCTGCTCCATTCGCACTAGGCGCTCCATAAATATTAGAGGGTTTCATCTGATCTCCTGGTAAATATATATTCAAGACTAGAATAATTTATATGCACTAATGCGAACAAGACTCCAGTTTGAAAAACAAATGCAGGGAAAATGAAAATAAACACGAAGTAGACAGATTTTAACCAGAGAGTCTTAAGTGCACACTAAGCAGTAATCTGCCGTCATCATCTTGGCCGTGACATTTCAGTGGAGGTCAAGGGGGGCTCACGTAAACACAGGGCATGAGCCTCCCATCCAGTTCAAAGCCCGGGACCAACCAGCCCGGACCTGGAGTCCAGGCACATTGCCAATGCTCCTGGGTCAGCTTCAGCTTTTTTGTAGCAACTACACACAGAGAGGTAGCGAGGAGCTGAGTGCCACTCAAGCTCAACCCTGGGCTTTCACTGAGGCCTGCATAATGTGGGCCAGCAGGGGAGGTCCACAGGCACCAAGCTGTACAGGGCTTGGGTGAAGGCCACGTGCACAAGATGCACGCTGTGGGCTTCAGCCCCACTCTGGGGACAACGAGTTCTTAACCCTGCATCCCAAGGCCAAGTCAGCCCAGCCTTCAGCCAGGGAGAACACACCCAGAGGTGGCCACCGCCGGTGGAGACACCTTCCCTCTCCTCCTCACTAACTTGATAGTTAGGTGCTATACGTGAGAAATGTTGTTCATCTGTTTTGTTTCTGGTGAAGTTAGATCTTTTCTTGGCCTAGTTCATGTTGGTGGTGGACTCTTTCTCGGTAGAACTGTTCCTACATCACTTTCACTACCAGCCACGTCACATAGTCCTGCCTTCCCCATCCCCCACCACAGTCTGGTCCCTCCCTTGGAGCAGCCTCAGAGCTGTCAACCGTGGCTACTTCTCTTCCTCTCTGCTGCAGTCCTCCCTCTGTTTGACGGTCCTCTTTCCTCTGCACCCACCCAGCACTGCACCGCCAGGTCACTACTCTGGAACCCTCCATCGAGCGACTTTGCACAACCAGGCACAGACATGGCTACTGGGCACCAAAAAATTAATGTACTGAGGGTTGTGGGTTGGAAATGCCCTAGAGACCTTCTCCATCCCCGGTGAGCAGGCTGTGGCAGTCCTATCCTTTGTGACCACAGAGGAGGGGCCTGACCTGAAGAGAAGTATGCTTGCTATTGGGCCCAAGGACTTCTCAGTGCCAGGAGTAGATCCCAATGGGACAGAAAGTGCTTGCTGAATAGTTGCATCTTCCATAAGCAAGATTCTCCTGCAAGGTGTGGTCAGAGAACTGCCCGAAGTCTGGAACTGGGGCGTGCTCAAGACTGGAATTGGCTGTGCCCTCTCCTCTGGTGGGGGTGCGTGGGAGCAGCTGACCCCCCCACCCACACTCTTGTGCAGGTTATGCAATGAGATTCCCAAGGGAAGGACACACTAGCTTGGGCCAAGGCCTACTTCCACTGCAGGAGAAAAGGGCAGCAGAGATGCATGGAGGTGACATGTTTTAGGATGGACCTGAAGGATGACTGGGACTGACTAATCAGAAATGGCTGGACAGGAAGGAACCTGGTAGACCCACCAATCACTCAGCAGGAGTACAAGGACCTCACAGGCAGCAAGGCAGCTTGAGCCTCAGGTTGTGGAGAGCCTCTGATGAAGGATACATGGCTTCCTGTTTTACCCTCGGTCAGACACACGTGCACCTGGGTTGATGTGTTCATGACCCGGCTGCACACACATCTTCTCATGGGACATTGAGACATTGTGTAAGCAGGTTATGGACACTGGTGTGACTCTATTCTGCAGGACAGTGGGAGGGGGAGAGGAGGACCAAAGCTGGGTAGGTCACTTGGAGGAAGAGGGGAGTGAGACAGCTTGCATGGAAAGACCACCCAAAGAAGGCTGGCACCTCTGTGGGGGGTTGGCCTTGTAAAACCAAGCCTGGAGTCACAGCCAAGGACCAGGCAGCATCGTCACAGTGGGAACAGAACTGGTCCCACAGGTCAGAAATCCAACTGGAAATGAACGTCACAGAGGCACAGGATGGTGTGTGTTCGAATCTTGGAAATGGGGCTATGGAAAGTGGGAAGTGCAGACAGGGAGCCACCAAGGAGGAGAGTAGACCAAGAGAGCCCAGGACCACTGAGGACCTGAGGCAGTGCCGCTAGCCTCTGCCTTGATGAGCACACCTAGGTGACATCGGGTCAGTGCTGTCTGTGGGTGACAGCAGAAGGCTGGGAGCCTCTATGGCTTCCACAGGAGACAGCGGTGAGTACCAAGGACATGGGACCACATGACTGAGGTCTGAGGTCCTAGGAGCAGGGACAGGCAGGGACGGTGAGGTGAGAATACCAGAGGAGCAGCACAGGAGAGCCGGCCAGGCCATTGATGACCATTCAGGACGCCAGATCCAAGGGCAGGCGCTTGTGTAAGCAGGTTATGAAGCTGCTGAGAGAAAGTATGGGCATGTGGGGGGGACACTTGGTGGGCATGTGGGGGGCATGTGTGGGTGCACGTGGGAGGGGAAGGTATGTGAGGGTGCATGTGGGAGGGCATGAGGGGGGGCATGTGTGCACACACACTGAAGTCACTGGGCGCCCTTTCACCACTCCACTTTGCCAGGAGTGCAGGGTGTGAAACACGGACCATTTGGCACTTCCCCGTTGTCCTTCCATCTCTCACTGATGGTCTTGTTAACATGACAAAGATGACCCCAGCAGCCAAATGTTACCGACAGTGTTAGATTTTTCATCGCAGCTACCAAAGGACCCGATGAGAACAGCTTTAGAGGAGGGAAAGCACATTTTGGGGTTCACGGTTTCAGATCTCAGTCCATAGGTGGCCAAGTCCATTAGGGGACCAAGTGAGGTAGCACATCATGGAGGAGGGTGTGGAGGAGGAAAGCAGCTGAGCCTTGTCACCAGGAAGCACACTGAGCTTTGCTCACCAGGGAGAAAATGTAAACCCCAGAGGCACACCCCCAGGGACCCACCTCCTGCAGCCACACACAACCTGCCTAGGTCACCATCCAGTTAATTAATCCCTATCAGGGGATTAATTCACTGATTAGGTTAAAGTTCTGCTAACCCAGTCATTTCAAATCTAAGCTTTCTTGCATTGTCTCCCACATGAGCTTTTGGGGGACACACCATATCTAAACCTTAACACCAATCTTGGGATCCTAGATCCAGAGTTGTAGAGCACAACACTGGACCCTTCCAGAATTTAAACCCAGGCTAGGGTTAGTAAAGACGCCCCTTCTGGGCTGAAGGAGACGACACAGCCTGGCACACTGGCACATGCCTGCAATCCGGTGACTACGGAGGCTGAGGCCGGAGGATCAAAAGTTTGGGGTCAGCCTCAGCAACTCAGTGAGGCCCTAAGAACTTAACAATACCCCATCTCAAAATTTAAGTGAAAAAAGGCTGGGAATGTAGCTCAGTGGGTAAGTGACTCTGGGTTCCATCACTGGTGTCAAAAAAGAAAGGACACAAACAAAAGAAAAGGAGATGGCCGCTGGGGGACGGCCCCTGGCTGGCCCAGCAAGGGCAAGGGGACTGGCTCTCGTGGGTTCTTCGGGGTTCTTCCGGGAGCAGACAGCCTGTGACATCGTCACAGGTAGAGGTGGCTCCGTCACTCCTGTGCTCCTCTGCATCACGCTTCTTGATGCCTTGGGGTCTCAGCCACCCTCGGTGCCCACCTAGGGCTGTGCTTTACGGTGCTCAGAAGGCAAAGGTGACGGGGTCATTTCGGGGGACTGTCCATATGCGCTTTCCCCTCCCCACCTGGAGTTGCCACATGGTCCGTGAGAGCCTCCGGGTGTTGTCGGAGCAGGGCAGACCTGTTGTCTGGCTGGAGCTGGGCTGGCTGCAGACCCCTGGGCTCCGAGCTGACTTCCCAGCCTCCGCGCCCTGATGCGGCTCTCACCCCTGAGCCTTGAGGTGAGTTCACCCTTGAACTCCTGCCTGTCTGGCCTGGTTTTCTATGGGGTCCCCTAACTGTGTCAAACACACGGTGACTAAAGCTGACCCTTCTTCTGCTAGAGCAGCTTTGTATGCTGGGATCTTTGGGAAGGACTCACCCCTGAGATGAGCAAGGACTGCCCCGTCCTCCAGGGGAAGGTGGCCTTGGTAAGCCAGATCACAGGCCCCGCTGAAGGTTCTCCCTGTTTTGATCCTGTGCACGCACTCGAGGCCATGAGCATCCAGAGCCAGCGAGGTCCCATCCTGGAGACAGAGAAGGTCGGCCACCTCAGACCACACACGGGGAGGAAGGGGGCTGCTCTGGTGATTTTCAAGGGCATGTTAGGAAGTAAAGAGGGGATTTTTAGGAAAGTCTTTGAAGTAGAAGCTGTCTTTGAATTATGCAGAAAATGTGGAGGCTGATTGGTGGAATTTGCTGGAGAAAAGAGCATCATCATCATAGTGTCTGCACACATTTCAGGCAAAGGATAGAA
The DNA here is from genome assembly GCF_964194105.1 of Spermophilus citellus. NCBI lineage: Eukaryota > Metazoa > Chordata > Mammalia > Rodentia > Sciuridae > Spermophilus > Spermophilus citellus. Next base: position 285,204,588 of record NC_138182.1, on the reverse strand, counting down.
GACAGTTGAACTTCGGTTAAAGAAAACCATGGTGGGTCGTTCTGTCACTGTCACCCCCCCAGTCCCACCTCCTCTGAAGTGTGAGTCTGAGCTCCCGGGCTTTTCAGGGGAGCACCACACAGCACCATTGTCCAATAACAAAGCCAGCTGCACCTCTGGGTACACCCCACTGATCCACCCTCTTGCAATGGGGATGAGACAGCTGGTCCATCACATTCTCAAGTCAATCCGGTTCCAATGAGGGGTCCACAGGGCTGACACCCGCTGGGCAGAGCCACCAGCTCTTCCTCTCAACCTGTTCAGTACCTCAGAGGAGCTGTTCTCTCCCTGCCCTGGTGAGAGATGCATCTGTCCAATGCTCCCTGGGTCACCTGCTCACCTGTCTCCTCTTCCTCCATGCTGACCACCTGCACGATCACATTCTCTCAGAGCCCTATTGTTCATCTGGACTTTGCATCCATTGGGATGTCCTGTGCTCATTTGTTGAGCCTGGTTTTGGAGACTGTCGGTGTATTTACTGACCCAGCAATCTGTCCTGGCCCAGAGCTTTCAGGAACAGAGCCCCTCCTGGACGTCAGCTGCCATCCACTCTGCAAAGGAGAAAGGCATGCCGCACAGCAGGCTCCCCTCCCAACATCAGCAGCCTCTACCCACTCCACTGTCCTGGGTCGGCAGCCTCCTCTTTCCCCGAGACTCCTGGGGCCCCTGACACTGATCTTGGATTCCCTGCAGTCCTGTCCCAGGCAGGGCTCGTCCATATCTCAATTCCATGTAAGCATTCTTGAGCTCATTTCTTATCATCTCCTTATTCCCCTGAGGGAAAACAAGTGCTTCAAGAACATTTGTTAAATGAACGAAGGCAGCAATTTCCATGTCTCCTGGAAGAAAGAAGGGCTGGGCTGGGAGCATTAGTAGATATGATTATAATAATGCAGAATAACCATGTAGCCATCAGAGGGAGCTGAGCCTGGCAACCTTTGATCTAAGTGCTCTAACAGAGGAACCTGTCCCATCCTTATGGCCTGGGTCAGGAGCTGTTTCTCCTTCCTTTTACCAGTGAGGAAACCAGGGCACAGAGAGACACAACAACCTGCCCAGATAAGCACAGCTAGTGAGGAGCCCAGAGGATTTGGGCACAGACTGGATTTAGCCTACCCTGGATGCACACCACACCCCTACAGGCCCTTCCAGAAAGGCCACTCACACCCCAGGCCCCAGAAGCATTTAGTTGAGGTGTTTTTTTTAATTTTTATTTTGGTATTTAATGAATGTTAATTTGTTATCATAATCAAATCACCAGTAACCCGAGTCACTTCAGATGCTGATCATTACTCCTGCATCACACTAGAAGTCTTGGTAGACTTCCTGGTGTTCTGAAAGCATCTCTCTGGTGACCATTGGCACCCAGTTTGCAGTTAGGTAGGAAAGGGAACACATCTGATGGTGTCAGTTGGGACTTCCTATGACTGCAGGGCACTTAAAGCCCAAGCTGAGCTCTCTCTGCTGACCAAGGTTCACGTGTAGCCCCGTCAGAGAAGTTGAATTAAGACCAGATGTATTAGATGGAATTTTCATTAAATGCCTTAACTCTACAAACTTTATTTAGCTGGAATTATTATGGTATATTTAATTCTTTCTTTCAATTACATTTAAACTATATATTGACAAATTCTAACTATGCATAGTTATGAGGTTTTAAGTGACATGATGAGTTTTATGGATTTTTTTCATTTTTTCCTATTTTATTTTTATTTTCAATTGACACACAAAAAGTACATGTTTATTAGCTACCACCTACTTTTTTGAGATGTTTGAATGCAGCGTGGAATGATCCAAGCAAGCCAATCAATCCCTCCCTCAGCTCAAATAGTCAGTCTCTTCTGTGCTGAGAAGGTTGGAGATGGACAGTTCTAGCCACAGTGAAGTGTACAGTCTTCTACCAGTAATCACGTTCGCCACACAGTGCAACTGACTTCTAAGTAAATAAGTAAATAAAATGCCTTCCTCCTGCCTAGCTGAAGCCTCAAGCCCTTTGACTATGTCCATGTCTACACCATTGCCTCTAGGAACAGCCACTCATGCTTTGATAGTATCCAATTCCATGTGTAAGTGAGAATACGTGGTATTTGTGCAGCAGGGTTTGACTTATTTCCTAAGCGTGATTTTCCGCACTCCACCTATGTTCTTGCAAATGGCCTGATGTCCTCCTTCAGAGCCGTGCTGTTCCACTGGGCGCCATGTTCTCCTGGTCCACTGTTACTTAGTTTGAGGCCACACCTGAGCTGTTGTGGATAGAGCTGCAGGAAACATGGGTGTGCAGATGTATTTTGGGCGTGTTCATTTCATCTTGTGTAAATGCCTGTGGGTGGTATTGCTGTGTCACATGGGGGTTCCATCTTTATCCCTCTGAGGAGCCTCCGTGCTCTTCTCCACAGTGGCCATGAGGCCCCGCACCCCTACCACCAGGCCCAGGGGCTCCTCTTCTGCACAACTTCTCTGCAACTGGCTCTTTCCTCTTTTTTATAATAGTCATTCAATAAAATGACTTTTAAGCAAACACTGGAACTCTGTCTATGGCTAGAAGTTAAGTAGCGTTTGAACAACTTGAGTTGTCAGGAAAAGCCAGAAGAATAAATTATTTTCTAAAAATTTTGACATTTCATAGAAAACTGAAGGCATCCGCTCTTAAGACAGTTTCCTATACACATATTTGACATGTATGTCACAAGAAAAGTATTCCATTTTTATTGGCATCATCTGTTCCCTGTATTTTCTAGAAATCTATTCCTGTAATTGATTCTATCATTTGTTTCTTCCAAATCCCAGGCAGCGCTCTCACTAAGCCAACTAATCGTACCATGAGCACCATGCAGCCTGTAGAATCATGGCTTCAGCAGGGAGGTAGATCCAACCCCAGGCTTCCTCCCCCCGAGCCCCACGAGCCTCTGCAGTCACCCACACAGCCTTCCTTCTCGGCAGGGGCCCCGAGGTCGGGAGCAGCGGGGGGCTCCCTGGGAGAGTTGGACAGTGGGGTCTCAGGTGTCACAGTCACAGTCCTATTGTCCAAGAAATGCAGAAATGGGACAAGATGCAGATCCTTTGGTGTGTGTGTGTGAGAATATGAGTGTATTTGAGTGAGCTTGAGTGTGAGAGTGTGTGTGAGTGCATGTGACTGATAATGTGTGTACATGAATATGTGTGTGAATGTGAGAGTGTGTGAGCATGGTATGCACAGCAGGGTACTCTCTGTGTGAATGTGCATTTGAGTGTGTGAATGTGCAAGTACAAATGTGTGTGTTTGAAATAGTGTACTGAAGAGTGTTTACTGATGTGCCTGAGTGAGGGCTTCCTTGTGTCTGAGAGTCTCTTAGTGTGTGTCAGTGTGTTTGAAACTGTGAACATGTGAGTCTCTGATTCAGAGTGTGTCAGTGTTGTTGCAACTCTGTGTGTGAGTGTGATAGCGTGAACAAGTGTGCTGTGTGCATTTCAGAGTGAGTGTAGGTTTGTGTTTGTATATGTGACTGTAGGTGTGTGGATGAGTGATTATATGTGCAAGAGTGGTTTCTATAAGTGTTAGATTTGAACATGAGTGTGTAAACACATGAGAGTGTGGGTCTGCCAAAGCTGTTGTGTGAGTGTGAGTTTGTGTATCTGAAAGAAAATGTGAGTTTGTGAGTGTGTAGGTATGGATATGTGTGTATGATTTTGTGCAGGATGATCTGTGTTACAGTATGGGTTAGTGTGTGTGGGGATGTGATTAATGTGTATGTGTATCCAAGTGTGTGTTTGTGTGTATATGTGAACATGTGTGTATGTGTGTGCATGTGTCATTTCTGTGAATGTACTCATGAGTGTGTCAGTGGTGTGACTACATGTACTCTTGACAGTGAAGTTGTGAGTGTGTGCATGTGTGCACGAGAAGGATGCAATTGTGAGAGTGTCTGTCATCTGAATGACAGACTGTGTGAATGTGTGCATGAAATTGTGAGTGTGTGTCTGGGAGTGTGTTTTTGAGCATGAAAGGAAGTGTGTTAATGTGTGTCTATGTGTTGGAGTTTAAAAACAGTCTGTGAATGTGTAGATGTATTTTTGTGTGAATGTGTCTGAGTAGTGTTTTTGTTTGTGTATGTGACCATAAGTGTGTGCGGAGGAATTGTGTGTGAGAGCATGAGTGGAAGTGTGAGTCTATGAATATGTGAATGTGTGAACGCTGTGTCTGTGTGAGTACATGTGTTTGTAAGTGTGCATTCAGTGTATTTGGGATGATATTTATGTTATTGTGTGGTGGATGGTGGAAGTAGGAGTGTATGTACACATGTGTGAGTGTATTCCATGTGTATGAGTTTGTGAATGTTTGTGTGTTTGAGTGTGGGTATGGGTATGACCATGTGTGTGTTTCAGTAACAGTGTGGGTGGTGACTGTGTGAGCATGACAGTGTGTGTGCTTTATTGTGTGAATTTTTGTTTGCTTGAGTAAGAGTATGAGTGTTTGTTGTGGGGTTGGGTGTGTTACAGTGTGTTTCTGTGAGTGTGAATGCGTGTGAGTGCAGATATGAGTGTGTGCATGGTGGCATGTGTGTGTGATGTCTGTGTTTGTTGGTGTTGTGATTGAGCATGTGAGAGCTTGAGTGTGTATGAGTGTGCATTAATGTGAAAGTGCTAGTGTTGGTGAGTGTGCAGGGGGCCAGAGTGTGTATGCTTGTGAATTTCTGTGATTATGCAAGTTTTTGTGTGTGACAGGGTGTGCATGTGTAAGTTGGTGAGTGTGTGAGTGTGTGTGAGTGTGCACATCTTCTCACGGAGGGGGCAGGCAGTGGTCCTGGGGGCTCTCCTCATGAAGCAGCTGCCGCCTTGGGAGGTCTTGGGCAGGACAGGAGGGTGGCGGATGCAGCGCTGCCGGAGGCCCCAGACTCCCAGGCTGCAGACCCAGGCCCCGTCCTCCCGCTGTGCCTTTCTTTTGAGACAGGGGTCCTTGGAGGTGCCATGAGGAGCTGGTCATTAAGGTAGGCTGGAACCTGAGGCTGGTGTCCCAGGGGACACTCAGACACTCACAGAGGGGGAGGTGCAGAGGAGCAAGAGGGCAGGGGGAGGACAGCCACCCACCAGCCAGGGAGAGAGCCAGCTGGAGGGATGGAGCCCGCCCTGCAGACACCTCCTTCTGAGACCTCAGCCCTCAGCCCTGTGGGACCATCAATGTCCATTGTTTAGGCCCCCTGGCCCAGGGTGCTTCATCAGAGCAGCCCTAGGAAATTGTCCAGTTGGGCAAGGGACACTTTGCTACCAGACAAGAGTGACTCACAGGGAGGCGAGGACGTGGCCCCCCATTGTGGATGCAGTGTGCAGCTGACTGGGCGGCACCGCGCCCTCCTCTAGTGCCCCAGGGTACCCCACTCCGGGCTGTAGGCGCATGTGTGTCCCCTCCTGCAGCAGCTGGACTGGCAGGGGAAGGGCAGAGGGGCCTGCAAGACCAACACCACAGCTGAGGCAAGTCAGAAGGGCAGACTCATGACGCAGAAATTCCACTGTGATGCCTTGGTGTCCACTGGGGGCACTGAGCACGTGTGGAGCCACCCGGAGAGGAACAGAGCCAAGGTACGAACCAACTGAGGAGAAGAAGAGAGGGTGATAGAGCCTGGGTGTGCCTTGAGCACAGAGGAGAGGGGAGGGAGGTGACAGGCCTGTGTGCAGGCCTTGGTCTCAGATGCCCTGGTGCCCAGGAGTGGTGTTCCTGACTGAGGTCTGGATGAGGCCAGTGCAGGGGGACTCTGGAGTTGGCAGCATGGGGGAGGGGGAGGGCCTGCACAGGAGGAAGAGGGCCTGCATGCTGCATGGGAGGGGGAGGGCCTGCATAGGAGGGGGAGGGCCTGCACAGGAGGAGGAGGGCCTGCCTGTACAGCAATCCCGGGCCCACTGCTGAGTCTACCTGAGGGGAAGTGAGACACCACCCCAGCATAGTGGACTGAAGTCAGGGACAGGGAGTTTGCCTGGGACTGGTGGTGCATTCAGCAACTTGACTAGTGCCCAGAGACGGGCACACTCAGGGCTCCAGCACTGGCAGGGGATGAGCACAGAAGCAGTGACCAGCCCCGGCCTTGTTAAGGTCCCTCATGTCCCAGCGCCACATCAGCTGGTGGGTGCATCTCTCAAGGTGCTGTTACTCCTGCAGAGCTGCTAGGACCAGAGGCTCCCTTGTCCCTTGCTCAGCTATAGGCCATGGTCTGGCACTCGCTATGGACACCTCAGCTCTGGGCCACTCTCCTCAGCACGCTCACTGGACTTCTGGACATGACCATCTGTCAGATATTGGACCTAGAAGCCTGGGGCCTGGTAAAGTGCCGCTCCCTGTAAAGCAGACATTGTCCCTTCCAGAGCCTGTCCCTTAGGTGTTGGGTTCCTCCCACAGTCTCCTGGTGGAAACCTCAACTCATCTTTTGTCTTCATTAAATCTGACATAACATTTCTCCTCACATGTTGAATGAGGAGCAGGAAGAAACTAAAATCAGAAGTGACCATGTCGCTCCCACTCCTAGACTGTTTTTTCCCGTGGTTGGGAGAGTAGGTACAGCGCAGTCCTCCCACATCGTCCTCAGTCCTGAAAGTGCCATTCACATTTCATGCAGGTGCAAACTCCTCTTTTACATCAATGCAAAGCATATTTATAAAGGGTTATCTCTGCTTCTCCCAAAGACACCAGGACGTCAATGTGTGTCATGTGCTGAGCAAGCACATGTGACTGCCTGCAGGGGAATCCATGGCACAGCAATGGGGACAGAATGCTGCTCCTGAGTGTGTCCACGGCTCTGTCTATGGTAGGCCACGTGCCGCTGGACAGCAATACCATCAAATCCGTCACCCACAAGATTCCTCTGCCTGGGTGTGTAATCGAAAGTGACTTTGGATGTAAAGACAATGTAAACCAATGCTTTCCATTCACTGAGAAAATCATAGCACTCAAACATTTTAGAGAATGTCCCCACACAGTGACAGACCTTGACCCCTGCTTCCTTCACGGGTACACACTCAGCACCTCACAGCCTGAAACGCTCTCGCTGGGGGAGGCCATTCCTTCTCTTGGAGCCGGTGTAGAAACCCCAAGAGAAGCTCCAGTCTCTCAGAGTGGCTTAGAAAGTCATCTGGGTCGGTGGCTCTGGGGGCTATTAACTGTGGGCAAGGACACAGGGCTGTAAGGACCACTGACTCCCAGCTCAGCCACAGGGAGTGGGTGAGCACTCCAGGACAGTGTCATGAACATCCCCAAACATCCTCAAAAGGAATGTCAGTGATTGCTATGGTGACTTTAAACCCAAGATCACTTTAAACCAGAAATTCCAGTATTTAATTCTTCATAGGATTAAATGCTTTCAAATATTTAAAAAGGATAAGATTGACCAAAGATAAACAAAATATTTACAGGCCCATAACATGTTTTTCTTCTCTATAATTCCCATACCTGGACTATGGAAAGAGCATCCTACAGGGAGCAAACCAACCTCATTTCAACTTTCTTCACCCTCCTCAAGAGGAAACCTAGGCCCTGGTTGGATTCCCAAGGAGCCGCTTCTGTGCTGGCAGGAAGGTTGTACTCCACGTGTAACCTGGATCAGACCAGCTTCCTGGTGGTACGCCTACCAGGCCCAGTTTGCACATGGAGATACCGACTCAGAAATGCTGGTTAGCTTCCTGGAAGAACACCTTCTGTGTCACCTATGCTCAGCCAAGTGCTCAGGTGCCATTCCCTGGAACCCAGGCCCCTTGCCCTGTAGTCTGGGCAGCTTATTCATGCAACTTCCTGGCACTGGCCTCTCCCTGCCCACTTGGCTCTCAGGCTGCTGTGTTGGCAACCTGGGAAGAGAGCCCTCACCAGAACCAGGTCCTGCTGGCTCCCCACCTCCAGACTTCCTGCTCCAGACCATGAGAAAATAAATGTCAGTCACCTCTCCCAGTTTGCACTCTTTTGTTCGACAGCCCAAGTAGGCTAAGGTGTCCAAGTCTGTGCTCCAGATTTTTCTAAAATGGCACATCTGCCTCATTCCAAGACCTGCCTCTGCATTTTGTCACCCGTGGAAGGAGACCCAGCAGAGTCCAGGGGACACGTTTGGTAGTCCTTGTTCAGCGCCATAGCATTTTAAGTGTACCTTTCAGAAAAACACAAGAGCAGAGACTTTTAGCTTGAATCACTATCACATGTGTCCTATTTATCAAACTCAGAAGGGAGCTTTGCTTCTGAGAAAGAGCATGAATATTTTGTTTTGTTTTTAATTAAGGCCAGCATGGAGAGTGCCGCAAACAGTTACTCTCACCCTGCTCTGTGGCACGGAGCAAATTGTCATAGGTGTCAACCGCCTCAGTGCTGGTGTCTTCTTTGCTGTGAATCACAGGGAGGGTTCAGCACATGTGTTGATGAGAAATGAATCTCACTTTGCCTTCATGGAAAATTATATTAGGAGTAATTGGATAAAACCAAGAATAAACAATCAATCATTCCTCGTTGGGCTCAGGTTTGCTTTTTCATCATTAGACGCTGGAGCTGGCATCGCCTCTGTCCTCGGGGGCACACTGCAGTGAGATCCTGACAATCACAAGGCCAGCCAGACAGTGAAGGGTTCCCCTGAAGGCTTTGTAGGTGAGAGGGCTGAGCCTCAGGTGACATTCACAGAAAAGCAAGCCATCTGTGGGTGCAATGTGCTCACTAAGACAAGCCCAATTGCCAAACCATCTCTATTACTTTGTCCAGAAGCGGCTTGTGGTGGTGTATGGGGCTCGTGGCAAAGAAAGAAAATGTGCCGTGATGTTTCTGCAATCAAGAAGTGGTGAGCAGGGGGCTTTCAAGACACGCAGTTCCCTCCTCTCCTGTGTCCCTGCAGACCTGAAAATAAAACTCACCTGGAAACTTCAGCAATGAATCCAGGTGTAGCTCAAATACACCTGAACACACGAGGGCTTGGGCATAAACAGTGTTTGCATACACTCAGCATGTGCTGAGCAGCCTCTACCAGGTACTACTGGGAATACTTCTCCACAGTCAGGAGCCTTGATGTGATGAGGTATATTCATGTTGACCTTCTTTTTACTCAGATTGTTGAATAAGGTCCAGAATGGGACAGCTGGAAGTCACTAATAGGTGTTTGTAACCTAATGTCCTCATTTCCGATTACAAAAGCTGGGGATCTGAAGAGTCAACTGTTTGGGCTGTGGCTGTAGAACAGGTAATAGAAGAGCCAATACAAAGCCTATCTTATGTCACAACTGGGTTTCTCCAGATGAAGTGGGTGGAGCAGGTCCTGTCCCCCATTGTCCATCAGGCTCAACTGACCTTCAGCCCTGCTGCAGGTACCTACCTCCTGAGTCCATGGCTTCACTGCTGGAGACTCATGAATGTTGGGCTGCTGGGTGCTGCGCTGTTCTGGAGCCTAGGTGTGAGGTGCCATGTTCAGGAAGTGTCCACAGCTGTGGAGAGAGGTGCCCACCACCCTTTTTGTACCAATGAGCAGAAAGGTGAGATGATTGCCCAGGTCACATGGACTGAGGACCGGGCAGTGTTGAGATTCAGGCTACAGCCTTGAACTCTAGATCCCTCAGTCCTAAGCACAGGACAGGGAGCTTCCTGGCTCTGTCTGATGGTGCTCTTCTTAGGCTGGGCCTAGATGACCACTGACCATCAGCCATGTACAATTTCCCAGGGAATCAGAACTTTCATCTCCAGGGTTCCTCTGTGCTGCTGAAGAGGAGACGCAGGCTCTGCCCAGGGCTTTCTCAGTCTGTCCACCCAGCCTACTTTTCTTGGTGCTCTCACTACACAGGAGTGTTTGGGGATACACACCCAAAGGTTGCCTACCCTGACTAACATAAAGCAAGGGCCAGTCATCATGGCCCCCACATGTCCACACCACTGGTCCTCTGGCATGTCTTCTCACCCCTCTCTGCACAGTAAGAATGCCCCCTCAAAGGCCTGCACCAGAATTCACTCTTGTTCTCCACCTGGATGCTTGGGAAGTGTGTGACTCAGAAGAGAAAGAGTGGATCTCCGCTTATTCTATTGTGTCTCACGTGTGTGTCTTGGTGAAAGGAGGTTAAGGAGACCTCCATTGAAATCTGATACTTGGGCTCTAGGATATAGGAAGATAGATTAATTTTGATAAAGTCATCACTTAAATCTGGTTATTCATCAAAAACACAGGAAATTAATATGATTATTCAATTAATGGCCAATTTACACTTGTGTTGGCTGTTCTGTTACTAAGATCACTGCTAAATTCTGATGAATGGTGGTTGGTCACTTCCACACCAGTCAATTCAGTCCTTCTCAGAGCAGACACAGCTTTTCTTAGCTTAACTCCAAATAGTTTAATTTTTACTATTTTACTTGTTTTAAAAATATTTTAGGGTGTATGTGTAACAATATATAGGTATATCTTATAATATATGCACAGATGTATATTACAAAAAAATTGGAGGTGCACTTTAAACCTTGGTAGGACTTTGCCCTTTATTATATTAACCTTTTCTAAATTGTAAGCCTCAGCTGCTCCCATCTGTCACTGTCTAACTTAGTAGATGCAATCACTGGCCCTAAGTTTATTTTAATGAGCAGTCCGAGCAGGGTTGTTGGGTTAGCACTTGCATTTGTTCTTTGTTTAAATATTCCCTAAATGATAAAACTCTCAAGGCATTTCTGGAAAGTATGGCTACTGGGACTTTAATGGGAGAGATGGTAAATCATAAGCAAAACTTAAGGGACACTTAGAGAATTATTTTATACAAACATTTGGGAAACTCAGGTGGAATATAATACTATCTCTAGGATCTAGCAATCATGACCTGGGCTCATTCTGAGTCAATCACAGTCAGACTGGCCCAAGCATAAATTCAGGCCTATCTTAAAAGTCTTGCTCTCCAAGGGAGAGGGCTCAGTTTCCTTCTTCACACAGCACAAGCAGTGGGTTCAGAGAACAAACACTTCACATCATGTTTCAGCCAGCTTTTTGTTGTTGTGGTGGTGGCTGCCATGACCAAAAGACCTGACAATGAGAGGAGGAAAGTTTGACCCTGGGTTTCAGAGTTCTCAGTCCATAGGTGGCCAACTCCACAGCTCTGGGCCTGAGGTGAGAAAAGACCTCATGGAAGAAGGGCCTGGGGCAGAAAAGCAGCTCAGGACATGGCCACAGGAAGCAGAGAGAGCTCTGCTCACTTGCGACAAAACATAAACCCCAAAGGCGTGGGCCCAGTGACCCACTTCCTGCATGGGCACCCTACCTGCCTCCTGACCACCCAGTTAGTCCATCAACAGATCAACACACGGATTAGGCTGCACCTCTCCTGGTCTAATCGTTTCCCCTCTGCACTTGTGGCACTGTCTCCCACACGAGCTTGTAGGGGACACCGGTTACCCCAACAATAACACACCAATCTGATCTGGTGGAGCCTCCCTCCTCACTTCTTCCTTCCACTCTGGGGCAGGAGGGTGCTCCTCACTCATATTAGGCAGACACCATCTGCACAAATGGAGAAGACACCACGCCTGCTCTCTGACATGGTGAGAGGCCAGGAGTGAGCACTAGCCAGGCCCTCAGGCCCACGGGACTTCCCGACCCTGGGTTCCCTGGTGATCTCCAGCCTGCAGCATGGCAGTGCTGTTCGCCCCTCGTTTTTACAATCTACTTTCAGACCAACAGAAAGCCACCAAGAGGCACGATTCAGACCCCCTCCTGAAGATGGATTTGAGGTGTGCTGGCCAAGGGCTCCCAGCTATGGAGCTCCTACCGAGGCCCGTGCTGACAGGCTCATTAGCCCCACAATCCTGAAATGGGTTACCCGGGGCTAGTGGCGCAGAGCATTAATGAACGTCTCCCCAGATGCTCTGTGAGAGTGGTGACGCCTGTTCCCGGGATTGCCAGCTCCTTGTGCGAAATCATGGGTGAGATGACACACGCCTCCCTCCACAGGGGTCTCCACAGGGTCACCACCACTCACAGGGCTCACAGCTGCCAGTCTAGAAAGAGGTGTAGACAGACAGTGTAGAGAGAGAAAAAGTATGCTCCTGCAGCCGCGAGGGTGCCATCATCAGTCACCCGCGCTCTCTCAGGTGCAGAGTGACGTCAGAGGCTCGGACTGACCCAGGGTCGCCGATGTGAGAGATAAAGCCAAGTGAAGAGCAATCTCGAGACCCTGGGGCCTGTTCCATCTGCTCTGTGGATTTTTAACCAAAGCCCTTCTAAGCATATGTAATGAAACCCACAAGTGTCGATTTTATTTCCCCCAATTACAGACGAGAACATGTGGCTTGTTTCTAAAAATCAGTGTCCGTGTTCTGCAGTTCACTGTTTGAAACAGGTAACACAACTCTTTTCCCATCTAGGGTCTCACCATGACTTGTGGTCATCCATGGAACCACTACGTCACCCAGGGAGCCTCCCCGTTAGGAGCCTGCCGTGAGGAAGTGGCAGGAACCATGTCCTATGTGTGCCTGGAGTTACATGGCGCCTGCACCCACCAGAACTCAGCGAGTCCCTGGCCACAGCGCCCAGCGCCAGGCTTCAGTGCTGGCTTGTTTCACTGAGTTTCTGCATAAGGCACGCATTTGAACTCACATACTGGGGAGCAGTGTTATCGACAGGATTCCTCATCGTGTGGGCAATGTGAATTCTACAAAGGAGTGGAGAGGCACTCAGGTGAGGTATTCCTTTGGCTCCAGTGCCCCCTTCTTCCCTTCTCTCTTCCCTCTCTTCTATTTCCTCCCTCTCTCCTCTCACCTCCCTCCTCTCCTCTTCCTCCTCCTCCTCCTTCTCTTTTACTCATTTTTTACCATTTCCGTCTGGCTCATGCCCATGCTTGGTGCCTATGAGTGGGGGAACTGAGGGAAAGAACAACCCTAGATTCCTCTGTCACAGAACCTGCCTGTTGGCTCTTGGAAGAGCTGAACAACTCTGTGCTTTCAAACATTTTCACTTCGTCACAAAGGCCAGTTCTTCAGACGCCTCTAATGTGTTTTTCCCTGCTGCATGTGACTTCTTGATTGTCAAGTGAATGTCCTTATCCTTGGTTGTTACGCTCCCAAACGGCTCAGCTGGTTGTATGACTCTTGAATGTTCCATCTGTTTTGGTACTGGAAGTTCCTCTGAAGTTTATGCATTATATATATATACTTATTTTGTAGCCCATGTATTCTAGAAAAAATTAAGTCAGTCTGCATGGCAATAAGAAAAAATCTCTCCCCAACTGTTGCCTCAGTTTGTTTTACATTGTATTTAAGGAATGAGAAGATTCTTTCATGAAAATTCTCCTGCACAAAACATTTCATGGTACCTTTCATATAATGAGGGAAATGCAAATCAATCAATCATTCAGTCAATATTCTTAAATGCTTTCCATCTGGCACTGGGATATGTGTTCTAATATTGAAAAGTCGTTGGCCCTTGTACGTAATAATACTTAGTGTACGTGTCCTTGTCTCCAGGCGTCCTCAGGAGAGCTGGGACCACTTGCTCTCATGTGTAACGCTCTCAATAGCGCCATCCTTTGAATGTCCCCTTCTCCCCTTTTAAAGTCACGGTGAAACTCAATCCTTTTGTCAGTCGGGTTTTTTGTCACTGTGATCCCAACAAAAAGAGCTTGAAGTAGGAAAACTTTTTTGGCTCCTGGTTTCAGAAGCTTCAGTCCCTGGTCAGCTGATTGCACTGTTTGGCCCCAGGGGAGGTGGGGCATCATGGCGGCAGGGCTTGGGGAGGAAAGCTGCTCAGCTCATGGCAGCAGGGAGGCAGGTTGGGAAGGGATAAGAAATACCCTTCCAGGGCATGCCCCCAGTGACCTGCTTGCCCCAAACATGCTCCTTGCCTACAGTTTCCACGGCCTCCTGATGGACTGATCAAGGTACCAATGGACCCATCCACTGATGAAGGCAGAGCCCTCGTGATCTGATCACTTCCCCAAAGCCTCACCTCTGGGCCTTGCTGAACTCGGGAGAAATGTGTGCTGATGATATTTGGAGGTGCAGCCTTCAGGAGGGAGGTCATTGGGGTTAGATGGGGTCATGAGGTTATGACCCCATGATGGCACTGTGGCCTACAAGGATCAAAGAGGTCTGTGCTGGCTCACACTTGTTCTCTGTCATCTTGTGATATCATGACACAGGAGGAGGCCTCACCTGGTGTGGTACCAAGCTCTGGGACTTCCCAGCCTCCAGAACTGGGAGCCACATGCCTTTGTATTCTTTGCAAAATTCCTAACCTCAGGAATTTGACTCCCTTTCCTGGCCCCGTAGGGTCTCAGTTCCAAAGGAGCTTCCCTCCACTTCTCACATCTTCATACCATGGTTCCATGGTCCAAATCAAAAGAAGTAGAGAAATTGCATGTACATAGGTAAGAGCTTTCCATACAGCAGTGAGCCTCCAATAGTCAAACATTTATAGAGTAAAACAACTAACCTTTTGTGGGTTTCTTTTGAATTGTAATAAAAGACTATGGAACAATGTATAAATGTAAAATGAGATAGAATATAAATTTAATAAAAAGAAAATGTCAATATTTTTGCTCAATTATTCCAGTCTCAGATTTTTGAATGTTAATGTCAGAAAAAATCAAAGGGACTATTTTCCAGAATCAGTCCAAAGTCTCAAACTAGCCATGCAGATGTGCATATGCTGAGCCCTTTGATCTGCATCTATATCCAGGTCTATCCACCTTGGCATTGCTGACTTTTGAGGAGGAACACTCTCTGGTGGGTACTGTCCTGATCACTGAAGAAGAGTGAACAGCAGCTTTGAACTCTGCTCAGCAGATGCTCCTAGCACCCACCCTGGCTATGGGAATCTAAAATGTCTCCAGACCTTGCAGGAGTCCCCTGGGAGGCAAAATCACTCTCTGGGGAACCACGCATCTGCAAAGTAGGACTAAGCACCTCAATTATATACATAATTTCAATGCCAATTTAGGAAGTATAGCCATCTAACTAGTGTCTGGTTTTAAGAGGTCAGGAATATTTATCTCATTTTTTTTCCCTTTTCAAGGGATCATTTTAGCATCGAGCAGATCTCATGAAAGTTTACCCTTCACTCTGCACAGTTCTCTTGTAATGGGTTTTCATATTGTGTCAGAGTTGCTAAGCAGATGGACATGTCTCCAACACTACCACTGGGACAGTAAGATCAAATCAAGGTCCAAACCATACATTAGTACTCCAGGCCAGACAGGCAGGAAGGCCAGCAGCAAGGGGGAGATCCCCAGGGGGGAGTGACATGAACCAAGTCCAAAGCTGTGGGTTCATTTGTTGGAGAGAGTGGCATCAACCCCAGCATGGCCAGATCTGGACTTCAAAGAAAAGCATGGTGGTCCAGAGGGCCCACAAGAGCTCCTCTCCCCTTGCTTTCACACTACACCCATGTTCCTTTCTAATAGGAGGTTTGTGAATAGCAAAGTAATCCTAAAACTAAGGGACCCTGGGCTGGCCACGTGGAAGTGAAGCCCCACTCACTTAGCACCTGGACAGCATAGCAGAAACACCTGGTTTCCAGGTCACTCTGAGGCTGTCACTGATTAATGACAAGGCTGGACTTCAACAGGACAAGACAATAACTTTTCAGTCATTCTGGGAGAAGCCAATGTGTAAAACCACAGAAAACACACATTCTTTCCTCTCTGCCCCCAAATCTATCTTGATGCACTGTTTATCCTTATAAATGTAGCAATATGCATTTCACACATAGGCAGAAAACAGGTTCATTGCTTAGGACATTAATTGTGAGACTGGAGAGTGCATCAGTTACATCAAAGTTCGCAGGCTGCCCAGCAGGGAAAGATTACCTGTGCCCCCCCAGCAAGGAGAACTGGGATTAGTGAGTGGAATCTTGTGACTTAAAGCTGTCAAAGTTTCGTCAAGTCCAATCCTAATGGCTTTCTTCTCCACCTCAGGATTTCTCCGAGCTCAGGAGTAACTTCCCAGCCATAGGCACCATAGATCACCGTGGCCCAACGAACCACAAAATCTGTTCCAGTGCTTGGCTATCATGGTTGATGGACTGTGAATGCGGAGAAGCAGAAAATAAGCTCTGCAGCCGGGCACTTAATCAAGCAAAGGCTTAACAGCTGAGTGAGTCTATAACTTTCTCCTCTTGGGTAATAGTTGAGAGGTGCTGCAATATTGTTTCAGCCAAAGGTTGACGTGCTGTCTCGGGAGATAACCTGGTCCACACTGGACGGCAAAATCATGGGAGGGACTCACACAAGTGGATCACCTGGTTTTCCTTTTCTTCCTTTTTCCTAAGCAGGTGGCAATAGTTTACCCATGAGGTTCTAATATGTGTACACACATACACACACGCACAAACATGGAAATATAGATCTTTTCTGTAACAGGTGTAAATTTCTTCAGTCAAATCTAAGACTCCTCAAAATTCTGCTGGCCAAATAACTGAGAAATTCAGTACTTCCTTGTTGACACCTCCATCTCACCCCAACCTTGCCCCAAACCCAAGGGTCAAGTTCATCTCTTCTGATTTCAAAGACAAGAAGAGTAAGCCTGGGGGTGTCAATAACTGGTAAGAGAGCTTTGTAGATCTCTGTCTGCCCATTTGGTCTTTGCCCACCATGGCCTTGATTTCCATATTGGATCTCTCAATTGCCCTCATCCCCAAAGACCTCTCTGCTCCAAACATAGGGTGTCCACGTGGCTCTGACTTCCCAGGGCATGACTGCTTGCCAAGGTGGCCATGCTCAAACAGTGTTTCAACCCTGGCCACACTGAGGAGCTGGGCTTGCCCCTGAGCCTGTGATCTAGTTCCAAGCCTGCATCTCCAGCATGCACACCCCTTCTCAAGTGGCAAGCCCACCTCTGGTGCCTTCCTAGGGAATGTCAAGAGACAAACAACTATGTGGTCCTCCACTTAGTTAATTCTCTCCTGGGAAGAACTAGGAACCCTTCTATCCCTCATTCTCAAAGACCCTTGGAGTGGCTACTATTTACTGCCTTCTGGCCAGGACATTTCCACAAGCCAGAAACAGAGAGAGAGAACTGTGGCAGACTCATAAGGCAGTAAGTAGGTACTTACACAGCATTTCCACAAACTTCTGCCCAAAGCTAAGCAGAGCTGCTGGAATGTGCCTCGTGTGGCTCACTGTAAAGTTAAGAGCCAGTACACAAGCCACACAAAACCTATGTGCACACACCACCAAGCAAAAACACAAGCGCACATGAATTAACAAAGCTAAATCACGAGCTATTGCAATATAAAGTGTCTCAAACTTCCCCAGACCCATATAGTTGTTCCTCATTGGCACCAAACTTGCTGTTCTCCATTATTATTCTACTCAATTACTATGTTTCATATTTATATGTTCATTCAAATATTTTAGTGTATATTATAACATTAAATTTCCTTCTCTCTCCATATTTACTTTATTCTCTCCATTGGAAAATTTCTTTCTTTATAATGAATGCTGATCTCATTCCTAGCTATGAACATTCCTTGGTTGAAAAAATCCCAGCGTGTACACACACACACACACACACACACACACACACACACACACTAGTAGCCTCTTGATTTTCCTGATTATGGGCATGTAAAATCTAAAACATCACAGGACTATATTTCTAGAAACGAGAATGAGATTCCTTCTATTGTCTCCTACTTTAAGTGCAGACGGAGATTTTGCCCACATAGTCAGAGATGTAGTAAAATAGTTGCTTGATTCATTTCTGCTGGAATTTTAATTAGGAACAAAATTTCAGGGATGCCATTTATGAAAACATATGATGGAATTTAAAAAAATTAGGAATATACATTAACCTAGAAATCATTTTTCTAAGATTTTCCCTAAGAAAATAATTAAAGATACACATAAGATAGGAGAATAAATATAGCATTAATTCTATGTAACACATAGTAATGAAACATTGCAGACTGCCTAAATTTCAATAATGATACAATTTTCAATTAAATTGATAGTCATAAAATGGAATGGTAAAGAATACTAAAATTATAGTCTCTGAAATGTATTTAATGGTAGGGATATTATTCTTCATGTAATACTGAATGAAATGTATTATCGTTTAAGCAGCAATCCTATTTTGTGAAGCAGATGCATAGACAAATAACTGGAAGGAAAGCCACCAGACTCTGAAGATAGAGATGTCCAGGACACGGGATCTCGAGCTATTTTCTTCTTCACAGCTGTCTGTGCAGCTCCACTGTGGTCACGGTGCCTGTGGACTCTTTAGATGGACAAGACGCTCCATAATGCATCTTTCTCAACCAACAGTGCACTGGCCCTCCGGGAGACCTAGCAACCTTAGAGACATTTTATGGCCATGCATGGGGCAGGACCTGCTCTTGGCGGTCCCTGTGGCAACAGTTTACCCATGCAGTTCCAATATGTGTACACACACACATACACACACATGCACAAAGATGGAAATATATCTGTCGCCTAGGACTGGGCTGCTGCTGAACACACAGTGCATTGAACAGCTCCTGCGGCAGAGGGTCACCTAGCTCAATATGGCCCTCGGGCTAGACTGGGACTCCCTGAAGTAGTGAGGAGACTGGTGCAGAGGCCAGAGCCATGGGGTTCAAGTCTGGCTGCATCACCTCAGTGCACTGGGCCTCCAAGGGACTCAGTTTACACCTGTGGAAGATGGGGACCACAGTGGCTTCTGCTTCATGAGAAAGTCATGGGGCAGAGTGGACCGGGGCAGGGCCCCACTCTAGTCAGCACATGAGCAGGGGTAGCTAGGAAGGGCCTGCTGTAGATGCATGCCCAACACCGTGTAAAAATCATGAGAAAACTCAGAGAGCACTGAACAGGAAGTCAAGTGTGGTGTCTCATCTTCTTCAAAGTGAGTACTTAGATAGTACTCAACAGGAACACAGTACTACCAATCAGGTTGTGCTTCTCTGCTTCCCTGTCCAGTCTGATTTACCTCCCTACCTTCTTTCTCAGTCAGCCATGCTAGTTCCTATAACAAGGCAAGGGTTTTGCATGCAGGTTTGGAATTCATGTTATTACTATTGCCATCATTATTATTTATCACTGGTTATTGAACCTGGAGTGCTCTACCACTGAGTTACATCTCAGTCCTTTGCATATTATATTTTGTTTTAGACAGGGTCTTGCTAGATTACCCAGGTTGGCCTCAAACTTGAGATCCTCCTGCCTCAGCCTCCCAAGTTGCTGGAATTATAGGCGTGCACCACAATATCTGGCCTCTAATCCATTATCTTAGCTTTATTACAAATATATGTATCCACAAATGAGCTAGCCATTATTCTATCTGTTACCACCATCATCTAATTATTATGTGTACTTCTAAGTATTCAAATTAGTTTTATTTTTCTTACTCACTTAGGTTTACTTGCTGTTTGTGTCTCCTCCAGAACAGGTAAGGATCTAGCATGGTTTAGTTTCCCTCCCCAACCACCTCTTCTGTTCTGCAGTCACTGCCACTTGTTCTTCTCCACTTGAAGCAAACCTTAGTGCTGCCGTCCATCGTGGCTGGCTGAGGTGTTGATGCCCTTGGTTGGTGGACTCTGCTTCCACACCCTGCAGAGGTGACCCATGGCTGGCTCTCCTACCCGAGCTTGCTCTGCTCAGTCGGCCATGCTAGCTCCTGTGACAGAAGCCCCCGGCCTTGTTCTAAGCCCCACTCTTCTTCTCCCCTAACCTTTTAGCAGCTCCTCACTCACCAGCGGGAGGAGTTGGGTCAGTCCTCATGGCTCCTGGAGACCTCTGAACACTACTTCCGCACCTTCTCACACGGGACGACGGTTGCTTTCCAGCGGATGAAGCCATCTGCATTTCCCTTTGTGGTTCACTGTGGATTCTTGTCTCAAAGTCTCCTCTTTTCTGTTGCCCATCTAGTGGAACTCAGGAACAGGGAGCAGGAGACTCGAGTGGAGAGGCGGGTTCCCTGGCTGAGCCCCTGTGTGGCGGAGGGAGCCCCTCGATGAGTGTCCTCAAGTGGAGACTGGGGTGATGGACCTCACCACTTGCCACCAGAGTTAGGTGGAGGCATTCAGGGCTGCCCCTCAGTGCTGGGGCTTCCAGAGGCCCTGCCACTTCTAACCTGTAGTGCCTGGTCCTCAGGGCAAACTTGCAGGACCTTCCTGACCGTAAGAATATTTACTTCATGGCCAAGGAGCTGCACATCATTCTGCGATGTATTCTCTTTCTGTGTTTTCAACCAATTTATTAAACTCCCTTTAACCCCATCCACCTAGTCACTATGATGGTAAGACTTTAGACCAGTGTTTATTTAGACTTCTCTGATGTTGACAGCGTTTTGCTCACCCCTGATGTACGTTCTTCAGTTCTGTCCATCCTACTGTTCTCCATCCTGAACAGACACTTCAGTGAGGCGCTTAGTTGGTTGCTCACCTGGCGTTCACTGTGTAGATCCTGCATCTGGGGTGCAGGCTTCCAAAAGCTCCAACCTCGTGTAGTGGCTGGGTTTGAACCACTGTTGGCCCCTCTAGGGTGCCATGGACACTACTCACAGTGTCAGAAAAAATTCCCCCGTTGATGCTGAGAGATGCCTTTTCCTACTTTGCATTTCTGAAGAAATGGCTGAGTTGTCTCAGCATTTCTGGGTGCTCATGCTGGAAGGGTTTCCATGTGAGCAGGACTGTGCTGCTGCAAACAGACCTCTCAAATCTGATACGATAAAAACAATAGCTTCCGAGAGAGAGATCATTCCAGGTTGGGAACAACTGACCACAAGGGCCCAGGGAAAGGAAGTGAGGTTCATTCAGGACAGAGCACAGAGTTTAAATGGAGAGAGAAGGTGAAAGGTACAGTCAAGGTGAAAGACAGAGTCGTACACAGGGCAAGATTCTGAAGGCTCCTAAAGAGAAGAGGGACACTGCACCCAGACTGCGAGAGGACTCAGGGTGTCGGGGAGACTCTAATGCTTGCATCTTAGAAGCGTGTGTTACTCTGGATGGATTGCGGCACACTTAATCTGGGTCAAGAACACTGTTGGGGCATATTTGAAAGGGACTAAACAAGAAATGAAGATAACTTAGAAACACACACATAGAACAGTGATCCTCTCTTTTGTTGACTGAGTCTTTAAAAAATTCAGCAAACTGGTGCATGCCTGTAATCTCAGCGGCTCGGGAGGCTGAGGCAGGAGGATCATGAGCTCAAAGCCAGCCTCAGTGATTTAGTGAGGTGCTAATCAACCCTCTCTCAGAAGCTGTAATAAAATTCAAAATAGGGCTGGGGAAGTGGCTTAGTGGTCAAGTGCTCCTGAGTTCAATGCCCAGTACTCCCCCAAAAGAAAACTCAAATAAAAATAAAACAAGATAATAAAATTAAAAAATTGAGCAACCTGCTCCTCTTTCTGACCTGCTAGTGAGAGGGCTTCAGAGGACAGGAAGGAGCAGACGGGACCACAGCGCCTCTCTGAGAGGTGTTTTCTGTGCTTTCCAGGAGGTGGGAATGGGCCCCTCTGTGAGCTGCTGTGCTTCTCAGTAGCTGGACCTGCTCTGCTTGTTAAGGCAAACTGTGTAGCCACTGTCCAGGAGCACACGGGGGGTGAGCAGGGTTCGTGGGATAAGGCCCAGTATGGCCTGCTGATTTTCTCTGTGCTTCAGAACAGGAAATTCTGCTGTCCCCCTGCCCTAACTTTTCTCTTTGTTTCCTATCCAAATCTCAGGCTTCTCTGAAGACACAGGATACAGCCATCCTCATTATAGGCCACCTGGCTCAGGCATGTGCCGTACAATGACAGGTAGCAAGAAACTCCATCAAATTAGTGAATTAACCTCCCTGTTCACTGACTTGACATGGGCTCCACAAGGGTGGGCATCTCTGTCCACCTCAGGCAGCACCCAGGTGCACAGTGCAGTTCCACAATTAAGCACAGAGTAGCCGCAGGGTCCAGGAGCGCCTGCGTGGTGTGGGCATCAGTCAGTCGAGGGGTGCAGCCTGAAAACATCCCCAAATTAGGATTATTGCCAGGCATACCTTGGATTCTTCTCCACCCCCGCCCCCAGTTCCCAGAGCGAGGCTGTTCTATGTCCATTCAAACTTACCTCAAATATCCCTCGGGTTGAAATAACAGATGACTTCACAGCGCAACTCAAAGGGAAGAATATTCCGCTGGAGCCTTTAAGGCAATTTCCATGAGTGTGTTGGGTGATAGCCGGCAAACAGATGGAAAGAAAGTGTCTTCGTCTCCTCCTTATGGCACACCGCAAATAAAAGTTAGAAAGTTGTCACAAGATGAGTTCTATAATTAAAAACAATTTGGGTTGATTTAACAGTCGGTTAAGCAAGGCTCTCAGTTCCTTCCTGCATCACCAGACTGATGGAAGTTTCCTCTCTGATTGTTAATTATTCTTTTTTATTATAGCCGTGACACGGAGGATTTTCTTTCTGCCTTAGTCTTCTCTGTAATTCAAGGTTATGGTGAAAACATTTGATTTTGCCTTGCCAGAGTTTTTCTTTTGGATCTTCCATCAGGAAGAGCACCTCCATTTCTCACTAAACATAAGACAGCCAGGCAGCACGGGCGAGGGGCACCCTGTTTGGGGGCGCCTGTCTGCTCCCCAGGCCTCGGCTACCAAGTCCTCAGCCCTCGGGCTGACCGACCCCCAGCTGTCGCGGGGCAGGTTTCCCAACTCACCGTGTCATTGCAGCGCCTTCTGCTCTCAATTTCACATGATGCATTTTCCCTATGGAGCACCTGGAATGCAAAAAAGTATGCAGAATAAAATAAAAATCACCTGTAATTAAACCATCACAAGGGAAGCTGATAATGGTTTTCGGAGGCATAGCTGATTGCTGGTATCAATTTTGAAAATCTGTTTAACCAGATTTTACTGTGAGGCTTGGCCTTGCTCTACTCTGAGGCTTTTCCTCTGTACAAAGGCTCACCAGGAGAGTATAATTTAGCTGATGAATAGAAGTACTGGGGTGACTTACCCAGCCCTTTAGTGTTGGATATGTATGTTGATTACAATGTTTCAACCTAAGTAATGATGCTTTATCTTTGCAAATGCATGTGTGTTTTTATCTCTGGTTATTTTATCAGCAGATATTCTTAGAGGTACACATCTTTAGGAGCTGTTATTAAATATCAGAATGTTCTTGTCTTTATTTCATTTTGGGAGAAATAATGATTTCCTCTTATCAGGTTAATACGGTGCTCTATTAAGAACAGAGAATTTAACTGAACAACATACCTTTTAAATGTCTTAGAATTTAGTTGATTTTTCTTTGTGCCAGAAGTTACAGTAAATCACAAAATTGACAATTTGGGTCTCCATACTTAGAAAAGGAGCAAACTTCTTTCTTCCATTTAAAACTTCTTCTGGGGCTGGGGATGTGGCTCAAGTGGTAGCGTGCTCGCCTGACATGCGTGTGGCCCGGGTTCGATCCTCAGCACCACATACCAACAAAGATGTTGTGTCCGCCGAGAACTAAAAAATAAATATTAAAAATTCTCTCTCTCTCTCTCTCTCTCTCTCTCTCTCTCTCTATCTCTCTATCTCTCATCTCTCATCTCTCACTCTCTCTTAAAAAAAAAATAAAAAAAAAAAATAAAACTTCTTCTGACCTGGGGTCACTTCTGGGGCTGTCCCAGTGCAGCCGTGAGCTGAAGTTCCAGTCAGGTTGCGTGTGAGTAGAAGGATGGGGGACAGCGCGTGGGCTCCGTCATTGAAAAGGCTTTACCCAACTCCCGGGGGAAGATGCTCAGTGAGCACAGGGCAGCCACCATGTTCATCCCCAAAGTCAGGAAGAATGTGGTTTTAATTGTCCCCCCCCAATCTATGCGGATTTCCTAATCCCAGAGACATGTGTATGTACCCTCACTTGGAAATAAGATTTCCAAATGAAGTTGAGATGAGGTCCTTAGGATGGACACCAATATGACTGTGTCCTTGCAAGAGCAGGTAGACACAGAGCCTCAGGAGAAGCCACATGAAGACAGGCAGAGGTTAGCGTGAGCCTCCAGTTCACTAGTGGAGGAACACGGAGGACTGCAGGAGCCCCAGACTCCAGGAAAATCATGGAGCAGGTTCCCTCAGGTCTTCTGAGGGATCATGACCTGCTGACACCCTGATGTTAGACTCTTGGCCTCCAGCAAGGTGAGAGCATGCATGTCCACTGTCAGAAGCCACCTGGCCAGCAGAGCCCCAGGAACTCATATGGGACCTAGGATAGCTGCTCTAGCTTCACAACAAAATGACCCGGGTGCCATCAAAAGAAACAAAACCAGGTAATGCCGACAGGCACACCCTCCCTGGTGCAGGGTTGCTGAATACGCATAGGGGCCCGTTGCCAAGGGCCGATGCCTCTGTGGGCGAGTGTGCCTCTGCCCTGCCCCTGCCCATGCCAGTCTCCCAGGTGGTGCTCTCCACTGTGTCTGGCCACACTGTGTGGGATGCACACCTCCAGGTGCTCTTCAGCTTCACCCTGAAGCCTGCCAGCCGCCAGGGCCGCCCCTCATTTCTGCTCTTCCCTGAAGCACACACATTTGCCAGTGAATTTCAGATTTTTCACTTGTTTTCAAAATGCCTGCCTCTTTTTACTCAAAACAACGGCAGTGAACTCAATGTCCCATGAAATTTGGGCTGACACCTTTCAGAAGGACAGTTCTGGGAAGCACAGGTATGGTGCCCTCTGAGCCCCCCACAGCCTGATGCCACATCTTGTCCTCAGTCTCCCTTCCCCTCCATGCTTCCCTTACAGGCTCCTGTTTTACCTTCTGCTTTATCCCCTCCTTATTTGCAAGCAAGTTTCACAAATATCTGCAAAATGTTTGCAAAGTAATTGCAAAATATGTGTGAAGTTTGATCAACTGCTCTTCAAGGAGCGTTGTGACACCAGCATTTGAAGGATGCATATGGAATTTAAAGTTCTCAAGTCATTTGTCCAGTGTATTACGTCATGACTGGTGATACTCCATAGTATGTGATGTTGTGCAGCCCAGGCCATGGTACTGTAGCATGTGGACTCACCACATCAAAAACTGTTGACTGATATTTAGAAGTTAGTGCAAATTAGGTTTGTATTAGAGCTTTAGTGCTGTTGACTTAATTAGCATTCTTTTTTATAGACTGGATAAAATATTGAACAGACGTTTAAAATGAGGATTCAAGCCAGAAAGAGAATTTAGACAACAAAAAGCTCAATTGTTTCACCTTACAGGATCCACACATATCATTTTGAGATATTAATGAAATATTTGAATCTTCAGGGCTCCTATGGCAAAAAGAAAAAAAAAGGTTTTCAGAAAAAAAAGTAAGTTTGGACACCTGTCCATGTTTGAAGTGCATGGACATTCATCCTCATAGAGCCCACTGCAGCCTGTTCTGAACAATGTCATGGAAGCCACCTGGGTTCAAAGCAGCAGATAGACATCTAGTCCGAGGGTTGAAAAGAGGTGGAATCTCTAAAATTCCAGAGCAGGAGGAGAAATCATGTCCTCCCTAGGGGGTAGCTTGTGTCCCCCTCATGTCCCTGGACCAGGGGTTGCCAGACTCTGCTCCACCTTTTTCCCTGGGACAGAGCAAACGTGAGCGACCTCTTGGGCGACCTGCTAGGCAGAGGGGATGGAGCACAGTGATGGGCGCAGTGGTCACTGAGGGGTTACAACTGTGTTCAGCTGAGACATTTCTCAGATAATAAAACAAGCCATTAGGTTGAGAAAAGAATGTCGGTATGATGTAGAGAGTCCCGGGGGAATCGATGGCTCTGTAGATTATGAGAGGTATAAGGAAACTTTCCAGGTGCCAGCATTTCGCTCGCTCTGAGTGTCAATTTGTTGACTGAAACCAGTTAAAAGGTCAGTTTTCTAGGATGGAGCTGGGTAACCGGGCAGATAATCCCATTTCTGTTGATCAGTGCTCATGAAGCCGATAGCTGTGAGCTGGTCACTCCAGCTCACACCACTGGTGTGTGCCCCAGAAGTCCTGGGTTTCAGGACCCACTTCCCTCCATTCAACCTGGCTCTGTGGGTGCCCATTTCCCAACACTAGTATTAGTAAAGTGAGGCAAGAAAGGGGAACTGATGGCCTCAAGGTGTCTCCTCTCTCTTGGCTTTACGATTTTAGTGTATGTCTGAAAGCATACAGGCAAGAGCTAGCAGAAAAAAGCAGACCAGTATTTCTACCTATTCATAATCCAGGTTGCCATATGAGCTGTAGACCTTGGGGGTCTTGCGGTCAGTGTTATCTGGGAGAATCTTCTGGGTGTTCACACTGTCCCCACAGCCAAGTGCCTGCAGAGCAGTCTCCAGTGCTGCAGGGATGTCCTGGTCACCTCCCGCCTTCCACCTGAATATTCATCACACTGATTTGTACCCACCCTCTCAGTTGCTGGCACCCGTCCCCCAGTTACTCCACCGGGATGTCCTTAAGCTTATTTTATAACAATGGAGCTGATTTGAGGATCTGATAGAAGCATAGATTAAGGGTCTTTGCTTAAGTTCTCCTGTCACCAGAAACAAATTTCCCACTTCTGCTGGGTCCTCTTGGGCCATAACCCCTCCCGACTGGTTGTTTAAGACTGAAGAGAGGATAAAGCTGTCTTCATTTCCTAAGTGCTCTGAGGACTCAGGCACTTATCGGCCCGTGCCCATCACATGTCCTGAGCACCCAAATTCCAAAGCAGGTTCCAGCAGGAGAGTTCTGTGGGCCCAGTACCCCTCATTCTGACGTCACGGGCTTCCCAGCCCCGTGTGCATCTGTGGTCCTGAACTCTGCCTGCAGACTCTGCTGCAAGGTCACGTCCCGGGGCCCTGACTGCCCTGTGGCCATCCTGTCCAGGCTGCTTCCTTTCACAGAGGGGGAAGTGGCTTCTGGGAGGCCTTCCAGACTCCGGGTTGTCCTGCAAGGATGGAGGCTGACAGTGGACCTTCCTCCGGAAGGTTCTTACTGTAGAGAAGGTGGCTTCATCATTTCAAAAAGGGACTCAGAAAACTCAGTCCTCTCTCAGCCTTAATTAAGATGGGGCACTTATCCCTGTCCTGGCCTCCTGTCACCTCTCCTGGCCACGGGCGCCCCTCTGCTGTTTTCTGCGGTGCCTCCGTTCACAAAGCAGCCGTCTGCGCTGGGTAAGGGGGTCTCCTTGTAATCAACCGCGCTGATCCCGCAGATTTGGCAGAGGGGAATCCTTGCAGGCGAGTCACGGGATGAATACAAGCCCGCTCCTTCTCTGAGCTCTCACTCACAGCTTTGAGTTTAAGATTGCAGCTTACACTGTCAAAACGCATGCTGATTTGATCCCTTTCTCATAGGGCTGGATCCTTAGAAAAGCCCGCTCTGTTGTGGCGATAAAGGCCTATTCAATGTGGGGTCTGACCCTGGAGGCCGCGGTGCGCGGGGCTCGGTGGAACACGCGCGCCCCCTACGGGCCACGAGGAGCTCATGCATCTGGCGCTGGCTTTTTTTTTTTTTTTTTTTTTTTAATGACTCTCAATGACTTCCTTGATTTGTTTATCATGATGTGTTAGTGAGTTTAAGAGAGTTTTATTTGCGGAAGCCAGATAGTCCCTGATAGACAATGGGAAGTACTTCTGTCCAGTGCTCAGACAGCTCTGCGCCCTGGGAGAGTGTCTGTCTCAGAATGAGCTGCCCCCAAGGCAGCCTCTTTCAAGGCTTGTCACTTGCTCAAGAGTCCTGGAAAAGAACCTTCGAGAAGGTGCTGGTAGGTGCAGGAGCTAACTCCCAGCCTCTCCTCTCCAGGGTTGATCTTGCTGTGAGTGGGAAGGCTCCAACCCAGCCTCTCTCTGCCAGGGTCAGGAGGCAGATCCCAGAGGGTGGCTCCAAAATAATGCACCCCCCCCCCCCCACTCCAGAGCTTCCCTGTCCACCTGACCCAGGAGCCTCCGTGCTGAGCTAGCAGAGGGCTCCAGGCAGAGGACTCCTGCCCCACAGTCCATGAGCACAGGTCTTCTCACTCTGGACTGGAACACAGAGAGGCACCAGAGGTCAGACTGAGATGTGACAAGAAACTAACTCCCCTGTGTTTGTGTCTCACCTTTTGGACACCAAAGGAAGTTACTGGGTGTGCTGTCCTTGCTGTCCCCACCCTTCCAAATAATCTGGCTATGGGTGGAGACACTGACACTCCATTCCCCAGGCCAGGCTGCCTTGCTGGAGGGGCCACCATCTTCCCTCCTGTCCAGACAGTAGGGACAGTGAAGCCAGCTCCATGGTCCACACCACACTGGGTGGTCTGCACCCCAATCTCCCAGGGCAAGGGGTGCTTTCCTGGGGCCTCGGGTGGGGACGAGGCCATCAGCTCTGTGTGTGAACCTCGTGTGGGGCCAGGGCCTTCGTGGATAGATACAGTGGATAGATACAGAGAGAACATGTCTGTGGCTTTGGACTGGAGACACGACACGTGGGTGGGTTCATCTTGGAGTGGGTGGTCAGCTCCCTCTCCTGGGGAAAATTTGCCCTTTGCATTCCTGGGTCACCTCACTCTCTAAAGGTACTCCATTATAATCTCCAGTGTGTGGAGAGAAGCACTCAGGGCGGAGCACGGTGCGCCCTGGAGGACAGTGGGTTCTGACTCCAGCATGCAGTTCAGTAGCTCTCAGCCTGGCAGGGAATCCAGCCTGTGTCCAGGGCTTCTAATGTTGCTGCGTATGCTGAAAGGCTAACTGGGAAGGGGTCTCTTCCTCCCTGAAATAATGGCACTTTATGTGTCCTATGTTTCTGGGTGTGTTTGTTTGTAAAAATAGGTTAGACATGCTATAGGATAAAGAATCTGGGGATGATGCGAGCAGAGGTAAGCCCAGCCCTCCTGTCTGCCAGAGCCCACCAACCGCGGTCCCGCTAGCAGTGCAGGGAGGACTGTCTCCAAGCTGCGAAAGCCTCGAGGAAGAGCACCTGTGACCCCTGGGTGACATATTTGAGTGTTTTAGACATAACCATCATCTATGTACTTTCAGGTCCACAATGACTAAAAGAGAAGTTACACATGGTCCTCATTTTAGATCTTACTCTAGTATGCATGTGTTTTTCACCCAAAGGGTGATTTTTCTTCACAGATATATTTTCACAATAAAAATCAGGAAAATATCCCATATGCAGAAGTACCAACTGATTTGTATGAGAATGCATGAAATTAAAGGTTCATATAGAAAGTTCTTGTAAAATGGTATAAAACACAATGTATGAAACACAATATAAAGCAAACATGCACTTTCCACAAGCAAATTATGCCTCTAAAGAATGAATGTATTCAAAATGCAAAGAGCAGCTAAATAAAGTGTTTTATGGAAGCTGCAGGGGTTTTCAGACTTTTCCTTGGAGGCAGGGAATCCTATTTTGCAGAGCTATAAAAGTTGCTTTCTTTCACCTTGGAGAAGGTCTAAAAAAAAAACCCTCCAGATTCTTGAACCTGCTGAGAGTCTGAAAAACCCAAACAAACATTAAATTGCCCTTGCCATACATCCATTTCTAAGAGTTTATGATGAAACTCACTCAAGAGACAAATAATGCCTATGCTTTGATTTATGTAGGTAAATAAATAACTTAAAATACAAACCATGGGCTATGGGAAACAGACGTGCAATAGTCTGACTTGAGTAGCTACTGCAGAAACAGCACCTGCCACGCTGTGCACACTGCAAGTGCTCTGCCGTATTTGAGGGTGGAAACGCATGGCATCCAAGCCTCTGTCATTCAAACTCCAGCATCAGGAGCAGGTGTCTCCAGAGGGCGAGGATGGCATCAGAGAACTATGGTGCCCGGATTGAAATCGAGGCCATGAAAACCAAAGAAGGCAGAGGCCAGGCCAGGACTCAAGGGAAGGGGATCTCCTTGTTTTCAGCATTCTTCTTCATATTACCTCGAGATACCTTATATAGTTTATAAGGTGAGCTGCGGCCATATTTACAGAGTGAAGAGGTGAGAACAGGTTGATCCCTCATCTTAGAGCTGGATCACTGAAGCAAAAACAGAAGGCACTCCTGTGCGTCCAGTGCCGCTGTAAGGAGGCAGGGAGAGGGAAGGCATTAGAAATGCATTACTCGACAAAGTCCTCATGTGTAACACCTTCCTGTCGGTTTAGAAAAAGGCGCAAGGCCTAATTTGAAATGGATAAGAGACTTAACCATCATGGCGCAAGAGGCCTTCCAAGTAGCTATTAGCATATGAAATGACAGGAGCTCATTAGGTATCAGGGAAATGCAAATCAAAATGAAAGTTGGCACCACACAAATAAACAAGTGTTTGTGAACATGTGGAGTGGCTCGGAGTCCATGGGAAACTGCTCGTGGTAATCAGAAGTTGGCACAGTGATCTTGGAAAATAATTTGGTGGTCTACTGATGCTGAATATAGACATACATAATCCCCAAATGGCTGCATGGTGTACACCTACCCAAACTGTGTACTCACATACTCCTGCTCCATCTGGAAGAGAAGGGCCAGGCTGTTCCCAGCAGACGCAGCTTCTGCACCAGGCTGAAATAGGAGCGATCCACATGCCCATCACGGTAGAATGCTATGGAACACTACACAGCACTGAAAATGAACATCCTCTGCTGTTGAGATAACATGGGACAAATCCCACATGTCCCAGGAAAGAATCCAGACATGAGAGCAGGTAATTCTGACAAATCTCCTAATCTGTGTGATCAAAGCCAAAACAATGACTGCAAGGGAGGTGGGGGCGTTGGGCAACAAAGGGGGATTCCATGGACTGGGGACAGCTGCGGGAGCTGGCACTGACAGTG
This sequence comes from Spermophilus citellus, assembly GCF_964194105.1. Lineage (NCBI taxonomy): Eukaryota > Metazoa > Chordata > Mammalia > Rodentia > Sciuridae > Spermophilus > Spermophilus citellus. The sequence continues at coordinate 285,173,898 of NC_138182.1, read as the reverse complement.
CATGCTCTTCATTCTGTGTATGAAGGACACTGAGTCCTAAGGCAGTCCATCGCCCAGCACCGCAGGGCCCAACAGCCATGGCAAGTGGGTTCTCGGCATCTCTCAGAGTCCTGCTCAGCTCCAGTCCCTACTCCACAAGAGTCAGACTTGGAAACTCATCAGAAATGTCAGGAGAAGTGGCCAGAAATCTAAAGATGGGAAGGCTTAACTGGGGAGATGGGGTGCATAGCACTGACATTTTCCCAAATAGTGAGACAGGTCCACCAAGAGGCCACATCCTTCTAGCAGCAGTCTTGGAACTGAATTCTCTCTAAACATCAAGTCTTCTAAATTCCATGTGTGTCGTCACACCGTGGAGCAGAGTGGAAATCTCACTCCATCAAGTCATGGGAATGCTGACAGCTTGTTGTTTCAAAGCTGTGGCAAGCTGCCCACCTGTGTGCATACTGATCCAGGGTCACACTCTGCATGTAGATCCAGGTCACCTGTGACTGTACAGCCAGGGTCATTGTGTGAATACAGACCCAGGGTCATGATGTGTATACAGATCCAGGATCACTGTATGCATGCAGAGCCACTGTCATAGTTTACATACATTCCCAGGGTCACAGTATGCATGCAAATCCAGGGTCACATTGTGCATATAGAACCAGGGTCATGGTGTGCATGCAGATCCAGGGTCATGGTGGCATACATACCCAGGGTCATGGTGTATATACAGACCCAGGGTCTTAGCATGCGTGCAGATCCAGGTCATGTACCTTGGGCCATGTAGAGGCTGAGCATGTCATTTGCACAGCATGCTGGACCACAGCAGGATGACAGAGAGGAAGACCACACAGACTTTTATCACTCTGATGCTGGAGTGACTGAGGGTCATTTTACAAGATACCTAGGAAGGAAAGTACACATTCTGTTGGTGAGTAAATTAAAGTGCTCCTACCCCTGTTCACAACGGTGAACACCTGCTCTGGGGTGTGTCTGCTGTTGGCTGATTCCACATCTGCTGCGCTGGCCTCCTCACTGACCCACCTTCCAGCCTAGACACAGGTGCAAGTTCAGTGAGCAGCTGAGAGAGGGGGGAGCAGGACGTGCTAGGCAAGCCGTGAGCATCCTCTGGCTGAAGAGAGTGTTTGTCCTCTACTTAAAGTTGCGTTTGTTTTGCCTGCGATTGATTTTGGCATGATTTAAATACTACTGAAAGTCTCCTGTTTTTCCTCTGGCTCATCTGAAGCAAAGGGGTTTTCTTAAATATGGTCAAAGCACCCAGGACCCCTGGGCCGAGAGTGGAATGATGTCCCCTTCCTCACTCCTGTGGGCACAGCATGGCTGAGATGTGATAAAGGCAGAGGGTCGGGAACTTCAAGGACCACCACATTCGTCTTAACAGTGCATCAGTGCACGGGGCTCACACAGACGGCATCTGTTCACTTCCATCTCTTTTGAAATGATCCTAACCCTTAGGAATGCAAAGTTGGCACATTCTGGAATGTTCTAAATAAACGCTAATAGATATTTAATATTTAAATTGTGTGTAACAGGGCTTTTCAGATTGATTATCTTTTGAGTCAGTTAAATAATGATTTTGATTCCTTTTATTGAATCGACATGTTTTGGGCAGGGTTCAATGAGCTATTTAATGATGTCTTAAAATTCTTGTCTGTGCCAAGCATTTTGTAGAGATTTTCATCTTTTCTTTCATTACATTTTATCGAATGGGTTGAGGGAAAAATGGTGCTATTTTTGCTCTCTGACCACTGTATATGTTAGATCACATTTAGACAAGAGTAACCGTTAAAAACCTGTAAATCAACATGAAACAGTGAAACGAAATGGTCCCTCTCCCATTGGGAAAATCTGAAGGCTAAGTTGATGACTGGTCCTCTCTGGCACAAGTGACCTGAGCTCACCTGAAGGCACCATTTGAAGCATAACGGTTGCTGAATGCCCTCTCGAAAGTTCTTCCCGTCCATTAGTCAGAATTTAGTCACATGGCCCTGTGAGGGATGCTGGGACATAAGGCCTGTGTTACGAGGAGCCACATGACCAGCTGCAAACCAGAGAGCAAGATCAACAAGGGAAATTGGAGAGAGGGATGCTGCCAGGTCATCAGAAGTCCTTGTCACAGTGCAGATAGTCATTTTCAACCCAAAATAGACACTGATGTCAGAGGGTTAGACTCTGTTCCCAGATTCTCATGCTTGTTTCTGTTTATGGTACCAAATTTGCTTCAGAAATTCAGGCACATACCCGCAACCTGGTGGGAAAACCCAAGGAATTCTCCCAGCAGAAACCGTCTCTGTTCTGAGGGCTGTTCTTACACTGTGAAAATGCACCAAGAACGTGGTTTTCTTTTTTTTTTATTGGTTGTTCACAACATTACAAAGCTCTTGACATATCATATTTCATACATTAGATTGAAGTGGGTTATGAACTCCCAATTTTACCCCAAATGCAGATTGCAGAATCATGTCCACAATTTTACATAATGCCCTATTCAAGTAATTGTTGTATTCTGCTAGGGGATAGGAAAGGTAAGAACGTGGTTTTCAAGTGCACTTTCAGGTTACGTGAAAGCAGAAGCTAAAGTGAACAGCGGCATATCCATCGAAAAGGAGAGAGGGAAAGAATCGGGGAGAAAGGAAGAGAGAGAGGGAGGGAGGGAGGGAGGGAAGAGAGAGGGAGGGAGGGAGGAGGGAGGGAGAAAGGAAGGGAGGGAGGGAGGAAGGAAGGAGGGAAGGAGGAGGGAGGGAGGGGGAAGGGAGGAAGGAAGGGAGAGAGGGAGGGAGGGAGGAGGGAGGGAGAAAGGAAGGGAGGGAAGGAGGGAGGAGGGAAGGAGGAAGGAAGGGAGGGAGGGAGGAGAGAGGGAGGGAGGAAGGAAGGGAGGGAGGAGGGAGGGAGAAAGGAAGGGAAGGAGGGAGGGAGGAAGGAAGGAGGGAAGGAGGAGGGAGGGGGAAGGGAGGAAGGAAGGGAGGGAGGAGGGAAGGAGGAAGGAAGGGAGGGAGGGAGGAGAGAGGGAGGGAGGAAGGAAGGGAGGGAGGAGGGAGGGAGAAAGGAAGGGAGGGAATTTCCAAAGCTCTCCACTGCCTTAATTGTAGGAGAAACAGGACTAAAATTGGCTTCTGGAACAATCAAAGGGGATTCCATTTCTGCTTCTGGAGAGATCCCCGGGTTCTCTCCGGTGATTTTCAGTTAACCTTTTGTCTGTCGGACTCGCCCAGGAGTCGTGGTGAAGACGTCCACTGGTCAAAGTCAGCGGTCATCCAGTTGACCTCTTGACTGCTAGAGCCCTGCTCCCCAGTCCTGGCAACAGAGTCAGGCGGGCCAGAGCCTGACACACAGCCGGCCTCCACCGTGGCCCCAGCGCTTTCCTGGCTGCTCACCGTCCTCCAGGAACAGGGACACGCGGCTGGAGCCCAGCAGAAGCCCAACTTTGCGGTCACCTTTGTCATTGAGGCTTAGTCTTTCCTTGAACCCACTGTCTTAATCTCTTCCTGATCACTGCGCTGTGTTTGCCAATGTCCGGGGAGAGTGGGGCCAAGGTGGAGGTCAGAGCTGACAGCCCAGCCTTCCCGGCAGCTCGTGGTCTGCAGCCCGAGGCGTGGCCTTCCCATAGCCCAGTGTCAGAAACTGTGACACCAAGCGCCACAAAAGCAGAGGAGAACATTTGAAAAAACATGTTAGGTTGGGATTTCTGGAACTTTAATAGCTTTCCACTTAAATTTTTGGCTATCATGCACTTTAGCTAAGAGAAAAAAAATAATGAGTTTTACAACCGTCAGCCAGCTTTATGACACTCGCCAGCCGCTCGGCCCCACCGAGGCTGCGCAGTGCGGTAAAACCATGAGGTCACCGTGTTCCCGGTTCATATGAAGAAATTAGAAATAATGGCTCCGATTAGAGTTACCAGAATTATTAAGTCTTTGAATTGAATTCGTCATTCCCAAGGATATACTAATGAATTTGTAGCCTTAAAAAAGGGGAAAAAAAGTTTCATTTATGAATCCACCGGAGGTGAAAGAAGTCGTGTTAACATTTCAGGTTTTATGTGGACTTTCCACAGGCGGAGCGCGCTCTCCACTCCACCTCCTGCTCTCCGCAGCCTACCTTAATTTCCATTTTGTAGGCCCCAGTGTGAAAATGATTTTTTAAAATCAGACTTTTAGTCTGAATATAGTAATAATGAACTGTCCTCCCTCCTATGTTATTTTAAGTTTAAAACATTCAAACCCCCTCCGTAGTTTGAGGTCCAAGGTGTTCTGCGCGTGGCTCTTTCTCCTTACAGCTCCGGCTAGGCCTCCACTTTCTCCCCTTCCTTTTCTGGAAAGTCCTGCTCACGGGGTTCCACCCAAGCCCCATGCATGGCGGGCCCCACAGCCGGCACGCACATGTGTTTTTGCTGAAATACCCTCGGGTTTGTGCCCAATACCTCCAAGGGCGGATGAGTTTCATGGGGTTGGGGAGGCGCGACTTGTCCTGGGATTTGTACCCAGTGGAGACTAAAGCTGTTTCCTCAGCAGTGAGCAGGAGAAAGAGCAGCACAGACTAAGAGCAATGCCTTGTTGGGTTGAGCGTTGCCACAACTATTTGTCAGAGCCTCTTGGAGCCAGAGGAACCACAGGCAAAGGTATGCATCCTGACCCAGAACGTAGATTATTTGCCCTGCTTTAGAGGGTGCTTAGGCTGCCCAAAGTGAATCTCATTGCTTTTTAGGAGTGGGTGGTGAAAGAATTAAGGAAACATTAACTTGGCTACTAGTCTCACACCTCTTGGGAAGATATAAACTCTTTATTCCTACATAATTTTTGTTCATCCATACATCCATCCTCCACCCATCTCCAATCATCCATCCATCCATCCATCCATCAATATACCAACCCTCTCTCCATCCATCGATCCATCCATCCATCCATCCATCCATCTATTCATCTATACTCTACCCATTTGCCTATCTACCTATCCTCCAAACATTCATCCATCCATCTACAATTTATCTATCCATCCATCTATTCATCTGTCTTCCATTTATCCATTCATCTACTATCTATCTATCTATCCATCCATCCATCCATTCATCCATTCAACCATCTCTTGGCCTACCATCCATCATCTCTCTCAGGGATGGAAGAAAACAAAATCTCCTCTAAGAATCAGTGTCTTATGCTGTCATACACATGAGTTTTACTTGGAATTTACCCTGCTATTGAAGTCCAAATGCTCAGGCTGAGAATTTATTTTAAAGTGAGTTAGAGTGGATAATGGTCCCAGGTAATAAAGACAAGCAAATGCACGTCCCCTTCAGAAGACTCCAGTCTCACAGGCCCGCAGTGCTTGCATGACATCATTGATAGGAAGTTTCAGGTCTATGGCAGAGAAGATGGAATCAAAAAGTAACTAATCACCCTAGAATCTGTATTTGTGGGTGCTTAGTCATATACGTCATATGTCCAAAGTGTTTATCCCCCATTTGCTCTAAGTGGATGCATGCGGCTCCTGTGGACTAACCAGGTTTATATGTAAGGCCATGGCACATATAAAAACATACCCAGTTTGGGGAACATCAGTAGTGAGTCCTCTCTTGACCACATGTCTCCTAGAACGCATGTCCAGCTCATTTCTCTCTGCAGTCTCCTTCAGACATCAGTCACATATGTGGAATGGTTTGTAGAGAGGACCCTGCAATATGTCTAGATCTCTACAGCTACAGATGACATTCAGAATATTATTACAGGAAGTAAACAGTCATCACTTCACACTTGCCAAAGGAGCATTTTGAAGAACCAAAAAAGTTATAAGTGTATATTTTTCTCATCTATCAGAATGGGCTCCTTCAGTGAGACGTGTGTTTTAAGTTTGTCCTTAGATTTTGGAATGCATATTAAGACATCATTTTAATTTCTTCAAGAGCCTTGTTAAAGTGTCTCTCTTTTGTAAGGCTGCTGTAAACTCTAAGGACTGGGTCAATCGTTTTCAAGACTGAAATGAACGATGGGAGCTATGAGAAACATGTCTTTGAACTAATCACGAAACTTACCTCTGAAAGTTCCTGAAGGCTGGTGGGAATCAGCTGTCTTTGCAGGAGTTCATCACGTAGCCCTGAGCTCTGGGTCTTGGACCAGGGAGTCCGTGTGGTCTTCCTACATCTGGGTGCTCCTTCTCAGCCTCAGTGCTGCACTGGTCCTGTGTGCCTTCTGCAGATACGTATGGAGCATGTTGAGCTCCATGATGAGCCAGATGCTATTCTAGATGCTCAGGGAACAGTGGGGACAGAATTCTGGAGTTACAGTCACTGAGTTACAGTCACCCTCTTTGGGGGTTTTGTGTTCCCTTAGCTTTCGGCAGGCCACAGTGCCTGGGCCATGAGAATGGTTGCTAACACTCATGGAATGACCCATGAATCCATAGGACTCTTGACTACCACGTCGATAACCTGAAAATACTTCTGAAAATGAAATAGCTCAAAGAGTTAACAATGAAACACTTGGAAGGAAAGGTTTATCATATCAGCAGACAGAAGCACTCTTTACACACCATGAAGATATGATATAATGCCAGGGTGTATTCATGAGATTTTTTTTATTGAATTTACCTATAAACATTTGCAAGCTTTACTAGTGGTATCATTTTCCCCCAGCCCTCTCCCTTTTATCCCCTAAAGCCAGTGTTGAGGGTCCACACTGTGTGTGTGTGAGTCATCCTTGGCGCCATGTCTCCCCAAAGCCCACCGTCCACACTAGGGCCGTTCAATAAGCTGCCTGGCAGAGTGCTGAGTGGCCATGAGGCTGGGCGTCTGCTCGCGGGGAGAAGAGGTGCTGTCGACAGAGAAGGAAGGTCACTGAGAGGAAAGGTCAGGATGTGAGCAGGGCAGAGGTCATCCAGCTGGGCTGCTGTGCGTACTTCAACCTCGTGTCTGACCACAGCTGACATTGCTAGAACAGAAAGGCAGGGACAGATTTCTGGGATGGTCGAGTTGTCACAGAAAACACACACATGCAACCTATTCTTCTCAGGTTCCGGTGACTACTTGCCGATTCCCAAGAGGTCCAGAGACATGGCCCATCCTTGGCCACACAGGATGTGTCTCCATGGCTGTGTTGAGACAGAAGGCAGCCACCCCAGGTCAGGAAGAACTCAGACAGCAGTTCCCTTGTCTCTTGCCCACTGGAGATTACGAAGAGAAGCTATTCTTCAACAACGCCCGGGCTGCCCTCCCTCTGTGTTGAGCTAGAGTGACTGGACAAGTCCATACAAGATCTGTCTCTTGAACCCAACACCTTTGGGATATCCAAGGATTCTTAATTTCTTTTCAACTTTAAGACTTTCCCCTGCACCCTAGAGATCCTGCAGAACTTGCCCTGTGTTTATTTTTATGGACCTGCCTAACTTGCATTCTAGAATACTCAAATTAATATGCTTTTTTTTTTCAAATAAAACAAATTGAAGTTAAAACCAACCACATGTCTCAGTTCAGCCAGGCTAGCTTGTGATTTTGAAAAATAAAAATAAGTGAATAAGTGCTTTTCAAAGTGATATTTTAACCTCCTGCCAATACTGTGGTAGTAAAATATGATTTTTTTATTATCATTCAAATGTGAGTTTGGGGACATGATTGAGGCTTTCCTATAATCAGTAAAAATAAGGAAACAACTTAAAAATGTTTGGGCAACCTCCAAATAGGAAAAAAAAGTTTTAAAGGTGAGTGAGTTAATGTAGCACATGTTATAATAAAAATCCAACAAAACATAGCCCTTATGGTCCTGTATCCTGGCACGCAGCTCAGCCGTTCTTCAGGGAGATTTTACTGCCTCATTTCCAATAGAGAGCCCAGGTTATAACACAAACACGAGAGAATGCTGAGAAGGTCTCACTAATTATCTAGTGCCACAGTCACAAATGGGCGTGACAGAGTCTGTACCCCGTCACTGTTTTTTTCCACCCCTTAAAAATTCTTTCAATTTACAATGTGTGACATTGAAAAAAACCCTGTCACTAAATGTAAAATGTAAGGTTGCAAAGAGCAAAAGCTGCTGCTTTGGAGGCAGTCTTGTTTCTCAGAGGTGACAGTGCCTTTTGCTACCATAACAGCATTTATTTAACCATCACAGTTTTAGCTGAGTTCTCATTTTCAAAACAACAAGGCAAAATGTAAGATATGCTTAAATACATCATTCACTGCCCTTGGCTCTTTCGACTGGATCTAAAATTTGGTTCTTTTCACCAAAAGTGATTAAATCACCATCCCTCTACAATAATATCTTCTAAATTTTCAATGGAGCTATAGGCTTAAAGTTCATGGTCAAAAACAGATTTTGTCACCCATGAATGAAATATTATCACAAAGAGAAAAAAGTGTTTGGAAGTAGATTCACATGGGGTTCTCAGGCAGTAGTCATGAGTGCTCAGGGCTTGCCAACGTGGCCCTCCTATGCAGCATAAGAAACAGCCCTGCTGAGGGGTCGGGTACACTTGGACCTGGGGTGAGCCTTGCTCGTGTACCCCAAATATGTCAGCTCTGCATATAGCAATTAATGTTCAAGAGGCTTCTGCTGTTGCTGAGAGAGAGATTTGATCTACCAGTAACAGGCAACATTAAATCCCATCAATGCATGAGCTGCAAAGACCAGGTAAAAATTAGCACCACTTTCAAATTCCAAATAAACATGAAAGCTTCCTCAGCCTTGTCACCTGCAATGAATGCGCAGCCACCACTGACCAGAGGGAAGGAAAGGCTGGACAGCGGCAGAGTGGGGCACGAAGCTCTTGGAAGAACACTGGGAACCTCACAGGGGTCTGTTCCCTCATTCAGTAGCCTCAGAACTGCACCCTTCCTCTGGGGACAGAGCATGTGTGTGTGGAAAAGAGGAGGTGCCCCAGGAGAGAGTGCCAAGTGATCTGGCCAGTCCTCTGAGGTCTGGGCTATGCAGCTGCAGGACTCATTTGAGTATAGACAGTCTTGACTCAGGATGGTCAGACTCAGCACCTGGCAATGCTAGGGTCCTGCAAAGATGATATGCACTCAGTGGAAACTGCTTTTCTAGTTCTGAATTTAGCTCTTTCCCTGGGCTAATGGTGTGCAATTTGGTCCTTTCTGGAGACACTGGGAAATGGCAATAATCGGTAGCTCCTGTCTCCTACGTGATCACCAGGGAGACACAGTGTTCTACGGCAACCTTGCTGCAAGCTATGGTGGGTGGTGAGGAGTATTAAATGCTTTTCCACTTATGATATTAATAACTTTCTTTCCCTCCCTCCCTCCCCCTCCCTCTTTCTTTCTTTCTTTCTTTCTTTCTTTCTTTCTTTCTTTCTTTCTTTCTTTCTTTCTTTCCAAGGGATTGAACCCAGAGGCACATTGCCCCTGAGCCACCTCACCAGCCCTCTTTATTTATATATTTATTTCTGAGACAGAGCCTTGCTAAGTTGCTGAGGCTGGCCTCAAACCTGTGATCCATCTGCCTCAGCCTTCTGAATTGCTGGCATTACAGCTATGCTCTTACAATGGTTTTATGAGGATTGGACTCATTATAAATAGAGGACATTGGTATTTGTGAGACTTGAGCAGTCAGGACCATACTTGAAGACAAGAGTGAGGAAATGGGTGTGGAAAGGTAGGGATGACATCTCAAGGTCAAGGTCAAATTCAAGCAGGCAGTTGTTTTGCCAGGAACAGATGAAAGTCAATGCTTCATTGCCAAAAAGTCATGAACTGAAAGCCAGGTCTGTCTGTGGTCAGTGGCCAACATGTGTGTGGTGGTTCCCAAGAAATTACTCGATTTCCAACCAAAGTCTCATCTTGCACCATAAACTCAGTTCTTTGTCCTTTTTTTATGATTTTATTTAGGTGTGGGGTAGATGTGAGCAGAGGAGAGCTAACTATATTTTCTCATGTGGCATTCTTCTACCTTGGGAAGTGGAAAGTGGTGGAATGCCATCATCTTGTTCACAGAGATGTCTCCTCCTCTCCTCAGTGTGACCACAGTGACTGACGGGCCCATGCTTCGTCATATGTCTTTCACCTGCTAACATCGTTATTGTGTTCTCTCACATACAGATTTGATATGAATCATGGAGCCAAAGCCTTGTAACACTGTTATGACAATAGGGCACATTTCTTCATGGCAAGGAGATGAAAAGTTGCATTATTCCCTGGTGATGAGCTGGGGACACAAGGCTAGGGATAGAAGGAGGAGCCACTGTGGGTCAGTCACTGCCCAAGTGTCCACCCTGCCCCTCCTGCTGCACTGGAGCTGAGCAAGAGGGGATTTCCTGCCCATGAAGGAGCTTCTGCCCACGTCACTCAACTCTGCAGAAAATGGCGGATGGGAAACTTCCAGACTCAAGGCATGTGCTCTGAGCCTTAGTTCCAAACAAGTGGCCGAGTCCTGCTCCCCTGGGCCCGTCCACGCTGGGGACTGCTTCTGAATAACCAGGTTGTCTAGACCCAGCACTGCTGTGTAAGCAGAGGCCATCTTGAAAGTTGGGTGGGGGGCCGAGAACTCTCTCAACAGCCTGACAGAGAATCTCCTAAGAATTAATCATCACGCTGAAGTTCTCTATTTCTTTTGGGGGTATTTTTCCCCTTTCATCATTCAAAGCTTAAAGGAGTTTCTAAAAACCAACTTGGAGAAAGCACTGTTAGTCTAACTCTAATGCAGAACTTTTAAGTTATGTTAAATTTTCAGCCTAAAGGTTTAATTTCCATGCTTTCTGGTTTTAAGCCAGACAGGCTCCAAATATTCACTTAATATACTTTCCTCTGGTTTAATGTGTAGTAATTTTAGCATTTAGAAATTTATTTTCCTGAAAAAAATGTGTTTTACTGGTATTTCGGGGGGGGGGATACGTTTAAGAGAAAACTTACTAGTTCGAATTATGAAGCTTATTAGTATAATTTGGAGAAAAAATATAAAATATTCCATATGAGTTTTCCCATTTTACCTATAATTCATCACAAATCATGAGCAGAGGAATTAATAATAAAGATATAAATGCAGATTTGTATTCAAATATAAATTGCTTGGAACCCTTGGGGTATTGGTTGCAGGACCACTTGTAGACACCAAAGTCCCAGGATATCCAAGCACCCATACAAAACGCGCTTGTGTTTAACCTTGGTGCCTCCTCCTGGGTGCTCAGCATCCCCTCCAGGTGACCTACAGCACCTAACACAATGTGAATGTGCCCTAGAGCCACTGGGCTGGACATTCAGGTCATAATGACAAGATAAAGAGGCTGGCCATGTTCAATACAGATGCGATTTCTTTCTCATTATTTTTAAGCAGTGATTGGTTGAATCTGGATTTCACCTGCAGCAAGATGATCAGCCTGACAGACACTCAGGGGCCTACGATCCCAGCACGGAGAGCAGCCCGACTTTCCTTCCGAGGATCGGTCCTCATTTGAAGGAGGGAGCTGTTCTGAGCCTGAGCTGCCAGAGCGGGTTTTCATCTGCTGGAAGCAGCATGGTCTGAGGCACTGCCCCCCCCAGGGCCTTGGCAACTGTCTGTGAGCCCCTGGCACGTGGTAAGGGTCCCAACATGTGCCCAACCCTGCCTCTGCTTCCGTGAGCATGCCTGGTGCAAAGACCTGGAGGTACACACGACCCACTCTCAGGAAGGAGAAGAGTGGGCTCCAGTGGCAGAGTGAGTCACCAATGCTCAAGAGGCTTGATGCTGGCACCTGAACATGTACGACAGTTCAGATGGGAGATTAATGTATAGCCCTTTTTTGAGATACTAGAAAATAAATTAAGGGAGGGGATGTACCTTTTAAATAAAGGTTCTCGAAAAAACTTGGGATAGGAAATAAGAGTCACACAGCCAGCAAATAGCAGGCAGATTGGGGCTGGATGTAGAGGTGACCATGGTATGTGCTCTTCTGAGCAACGGGAAAGGACCCTTCCTGGTCCCGAAGCCCCTCTCCACAGCCAGGAGCTGCAGCTTTGGAAATTCATTCTCACTCAGGATCTTGTGTGTGTCCATCTCTCAGTTGACCCTTTTCCTTTCAGAGAGCATGTCCACCTCTCAAGAGGGCAGAGCAGTGGGCAGGGAGGAGGGAGGAAGCCATAGGCCCAGGCAGCTCTACAGAGCAGAAGGCATTCGGACTGCAGTGAGGTCACCAGGAGCCTGTGCTTCATGGGCAACAGTTGAGGTTGCAGTTTGTCCTGGAAAGCAGGTGGCATCAGGGGCCTCCTGAGTGCCCTCCAATCCAGCAGCCTCGCCTGTTCCATATGCCAAGGGACACTGCAGTGGAGGTGGGCCTGATGCCCTTGTTGCAGGTTAACAGACCCTCCAGGCTGGGGGTCACCACCTCACATGCAGATGTGACAGAGTGAGCCTGCTGTCCCTATCCCTCCTTGTAAGAATCACCCTCCTCCCTCAGCACCTCCCTCCCTCAGCTAAATATCCTCAGTGGGAGCCTCTGTCATTTGAGGCCATCCCTGTGGCAGGCACTGTGCTTGATCCCTCTGTCAGGGCACCCCGAGTCCAGTTACAATGTCCACCATGAGCAGCACACCCTGGGGCTAGCCCCGGTGGTCCAGCAGGAACTGCACACCTCTCCCCTTCATGATACCCTGCTGCACCATTTCTCTCCCTTCCAGAGAGGCTCCTAATTAAACACAGACAAACCAATGTCTTCCCCCGGATTACCTGTGCCTGTCACCACTAAGAAATAACGTGGAGGCCACACCTGTGGGTCGTAAAGAGTTCAGTACGGAGTCTCACCTTGCCTGAGGAAGTGGCTGTCCCCATCTCGCTACGTGAACAGAATGGCACAGTGCTGGAGAACACAGTCTTTGTGCAGAAAATGCTCCAGTGGAGCTGCTCCTTCCTGGGCAGTACCTTCTCACCTACCCGTTCCTCCCAGGGCCTCTCCTAGACACCAGGCCCCAGCCCCAATAGCTTTCTGGAGCCAGGCTCTGAGCCCCACATTAGATTCTCTTTTTCAAAGGACAGGCCACCTCCACATCTCAAGAGTGTCCCTCTGCTGGGTCGCCTCTCTCGAAGAACCCACTCTGGCCACATGGCCCAGCATGCGTCCCCTAGTCCCTTCCTGGCCTCCTCTTTCAGCCTACTCCCAGCTCACTCCTCTGATTCTCACCACCCTCATGCAAACAGGTGCTCTGTCCAGTGGCTCTTCCTTGACACATCTACCTGACAGGTCAGGCTCTGCCCCTTTCCTCACCCTCTGCTGTGGGGAGGACCAGGGGACAGGCTGATGCTGGCCTTGGGGGCCTGGGCTGCAGCCTCTGCTGGGATCTGGATGTTCAGCTAAGTTGTGCCATTAGGTGACCCTGGCTTGGTGGTGAAGTCACCATCATCCCACCGGGTGGGAGTAGCGCCTGGGCCCTAAGAGCTTTGTCACTGGTCTTCACAACAGTGGTAGATATCTGTATTTAGGTGGGGGAGGGTCGTGTGGAAATCACGATTTGACGGCAGAGTCACAGTTTGGGCGTGCGTTGCGTCACCTGGGCAGCTCTCTAGAGCACACATTTCTAAGACCTATGGCTCTTGGAAAGTAAGTCTGAATCCTCAGGGAGCAGCTCGGTCACAGTGACAGAGATTGGATGAGTCAGGTGAATTGGATGCTTCCCTAGCAGGACCCTGGACACCTTGGAACCTACCTGTCCTTCACCTCTGGTAGGACTTAAGACCCAGCAGCACCCACTCTTCATCCAGGACGATATGGGCCACTTGCCCAGTGACAACTTGGGCAGGGTTCTGATCACACAGTGCTCCCCTAGGGAACCAGGGCTCTCGCAGTGTGAACCCGCCTTCTGTTCTTCTGTTTCTTCCCTTGGCTGGAAATAGATTTTAGTCCTCTAGAGAAGGTTTTCTGTTCAGGAACTTTCCAGTCTCACAGAAGTGTGAAAAGCCCATCAAATCCAGGTCCTGTGACATGAGTGCTCCTGTGGTCACATGCACTCTGTCCAGTGGCTCATACAGGTGTTCGTCCAGGTGCCTGGGGACATGGTGACACTTAGAACACAGAAAGGTCAGGACAAAGGTGCTAGGAGTGACAGTGAGAGTGCTTGGAACAGCTCTGAGAATAAATAGAAAGTGAGCAGACAGAGCCATGGTGGCCAGGGCTGATGCTGTCCGAGATATAGGTTGCCCTTGTGCTGTCCACTGACCACCATGTGGACATGGAATCCAGTCCTGAGCTGCTGTCCTTGGTCATGTGACCGTAGTCCATTAACGTCCTCAGTGTTTTCAGCTCAAGGTTCCTTGTTGTCTGAAAATAAATCCCTTCTTCGTTAACTCTGAGCATTTTCTCAGATGCGCCACTCTGGATAACCCCAAGCAGTCCCTGGGATGCTCAGCTTTTGATTTTTAGTAGGGAGACTCAGTCTTTGACAGTATTCTCAACCACAGTCAGTATCTCTGGGGTGTGTGACTCTTTCCATCAGTTATTTCTTCTCTGCTATTATTAACTGGAGAACACGATGCTAGATTCTAAAACCAATGAGGTTGCACTGTTAAAGGAAGAGTCTCGTTACATGTAGTTGATCAACACTTTTTGTCTCTTGGCACATATTTTGGAGTGATCATGTGACTGGTGTGGGGATGCCCATCTCCAGTGACAGACAGGTCACATTGAAGATGTATGTGCATACCTGAAAATCCAAATTCCATTTCAACTATCCTTTTCTTTTCAAAAGTCTTAAAGAAAAGTCACTGAAATGGTCTTAAAGTTGTCAGTTATGTTAGACAGAGGCAAACACACACCTGTATCATGGAGCGCTTGACACTGCTGGCTCTGGGATGCTCTTTGGGGGTACCCTATTTCAGTTTGCTACATATGGATTTCCAGTTTTGCCAGCACCATTTGTTGAATGGATTATCTTTTCTTCAGTGAATGTTTTTTGCACCTTTGTCTAGTATGAGATAACCGTATTTATGAGGGTTTGTCTCTGTGTCCTCTATTCTGTACCATTGATCAACATGTCTATTTTGGTGCCAATGCTATGCTGTTTTTGTTACTATAGCCCTAAAGTATAGTTTAAAGTCTGGTATTGTGATGCCTCCTGTTTTACTTTTCTTACTAAGGGTTGCTTTAGCTATTCTAGGTCTCTTATCCTTTTTTTTTTTAATTTCATGGTTACTTTTTCTATTTCTCTGAAGAATGTCATTAGAATTTTAATAGGAATTGCATTAAAACTGTAAAAAAGGTAATACAGACATTTTGACAATATTAATTCTTCCTATCCAGGATACGGGAGATCTTTCCATCTTTGGGTTTTTTTTCAATTTCCTTCTTTAGTGCTCTGTAGTTTTCATTGTAAAGGAAGATTGGATTAAAAAGCAAGTCCCCAACATATGTAGTCTTCAAGAGACTCACCTCATGGGCAAAGACATCCACAGGATGAAGGTGAAAGGATGGGAAAAATCTTATCATCATATGAATTGCATAAACAAGCAGGAGTTTCCATCCTTATCTCAGATAAAGTAAACTTCAAACCAAAGTTAATCAGAAAAGAAAACGAAGGACATTTCACACTTATTAAGGGAAGTATCTGTAAGCAGGACATAACAATTATAAATATTTATGCTCCAAACAATGGAGCATCTATGTACATCAGACAAACCCTTCTCAATTTCAAGAGTGAAATAGACCACAATACAATAATACTGGGTGAGTTTAGCATACCTATCTCACTACTGAACAGATCTTCCAAACAAAAACTGAATAAGGAAATTATAGAACTAAATAATACAATCAGTAATTTAGACTTAACAGATATATATAGAATATTTCATCCATCAATGAGCAAATACACTTTCTTCTCAGCAGCACATGGCTCCTTCTCTAAAATAGACCATATCTTATGCTACAAGGCAACTCTTAGTAAATACAAAAAAAACAGAGATAATACCCTGCATTCTATTAGACCACAATGGAATGAAATTAGAAATCAATGATAAAATAAAAAATAGAAGCTACTGTAAAAAATGGAGACTAAATAATACACAATTGAATGATGAGTGGATAGTAGAAGAAATCAAGTATAAAATAAAAAAAAAATTCTTAGAGGTAAATGAGAACACTGATACAACATACCAAAATCTCTGGGACACTATGGGGGCAGTACTAAGGGGAGAGTTTATTGCATGGAGTGCATTCATTAAAAGAATAAAAAGTTAACAAATAAATGACTTAACACTATATCTCAAAGCCCTGGAAAAAGAACAAATCAACACCAAAATCAGTAGAAGACAGGAAATAATTAAAATCAGAGCTATAACCAACAAAATCAAAACAAAAGAAACAATTGAAAGAATTGACAAAACAAAAACTTGTTTCTTCAAAAAAATAAATAAAACAGATAAACCCCTGGCCATGCTAACAAAGAGAATAAAAGAAAAAACTCAAATTACTAAAATATAAGATGAAGAAAGAAACATAACAAAAGACACATCTGAAATACAGAAGATAAATAGAAAGTATTTTAAGAATTTATAGTCTAATAAAATAGAAAATATCGAAGACATCAACAAAATTTCTAGAGACATATGCCCTACCCAAACTGAATGAGGAGGTCATACATGATTTAAACAGGTCAATTTCAAGTAATGAAATAGAAAACGCCATCAAAAGCTACCAACCAAGAAAAGCCCAGGACCAGATGGATTCTCAGCCGAGTTCTACAAGACTTCCAAAGAAGAGTTAACACCAATACTCCTCAAAGTATTCCATGAAACTGAAAAGGATCCCTCCTTCCAAACCCATTCTATGAGGCTAATGTCACCCTGATACCAAAACCAGACAAAGACACAGCAAGGACAGAAAACTTCAGACCAATAACCTGATGAACACAGATGCAAAAAATCTCAATAAAATTCTGGCAAATCGCATACAAAAACAATTAAAAAGATAGTGCACCACGATCAAGTGGGATTCATCCCAGGGATGCAGTGTTGGTTCAACATATGGAAATCTATAAACATAATTCATCATCTTAATAGACTTAAAAACAAGAACCACTGATCATCTCAATAGATGCAGAAAAAGCATGTGACAAAATATAGCACACCTTCATGTTCAAAACACTAGGAAAACTAGGAATAGTAGGAACGTACCTCAACATTGGAAAAGCTATGTATGCTAAGCCCAAGGCCAGCATCATTCTAAATGGAGAAAAAATGAAAGCCTTCCCACCAAAAATTGGAATAAGACAAGGATGTCCTCTTTCACTACTTCTATTCAACATCATCCTTGAAACTCTAGCCAGAGCAATTAGACAAAAGAAAGAAATTGAAGGGATACAAACAGGTAAAGAAGAACTCAAATTATCACTATTTGCTGATGACAGAAGACCCAAAAAACTCCACCAGAAAACTTATAGAACTAATAAATTAATTCAGCAAAGTAAGACAATATAAAATCAATGCCCATAAATCAAACCCATTCCTATGCATCAGAGATGAATCCAGTGAAAGAGAAATTAAGAAAACTACTCCATTCACAATAGCCTCAAAAAAAAAAAAAAGATACCAGGAATCAACCCAACAGAAGAGGGGAGACAGGGAATGCTGCATCACGCACTCTGGCTGGGGTCCTAGCGGTCTTTGGAGGTAGGAATGGCTTGGCTCTTTGTGTTTCCCTCTGAAGGCTCCACCCTGCAGCTGGGCACAGCAAGGAAGCCTGCAGCAACAGCTGGCCCTGGCCATCTCCTGGTCCTGGCTTCATCCTTCCAGGACCCCTCCCACCTCTGTGCCCCTGCCTGGCTTGGTCTGCTTCCTTTAGGCTTCCGCTTGCCCTACTCCACCTCTGAAGCTTTTCCAACTCCAGGGCTCTCAGCCCGCACCTCACCCAAGCCCCTCCCAAGGCTGCTGTTCTGCCCGCGTTCTTAGCGGGCTTTGGAAGGGGGGTATCCCCTCCTTTGACAGAGAGGCACAGTTAGCATCAGCAGCCACTTCGGAGATTCTATGCTTTAAGTCAATTGTCAACACTCACTCCGTGAGCTGGCCAGGAGGAGGATGGACTCTTGCTACAAAACGTGGCATCTCAGGGCTGCCACGAAGGCAGAGGCTGCAGCCGAGTTTGTCTCTAGAATGTTCTTGGACTCGATGTCTCACATGCTTGACAGCCTTTTACCTCAGCTCTGTGGTTGCTCCCTGAGATTTTTTTTTTCATCTTTTAAGGTGTCTCTGGGGGTCACATCCAATAAATGGCTAAGAGTAGATTCTACACAATACTCAACATAAATTTCTAATTATGATATTTATAATTAACATTTTTGCCTTGGAATGATTTCTTTGATCATTTAAAGTTAAAAAAAATTCAGACTTACCTGCTTATACATGGTAACAATTAAAATCTAAACTCATTGGGCTGGGGATGTGGCTCAGGCGGTAGCGCGCTCGCCTGGCGTGCGTGCGGCCCGGGTTCGATCCTCAGCACCACATACCAACAAAGATGTTGTGTCCGCCAAGAACTAAAAAAAAATAAATAAATATTAAAAATTCTCTCTCTCTCTCTCTCTCTCTCTCTCTCTCTCTCTCTCTCTCTCCCCCCCACTCTCTCTTTAAAAAAAAAATCTAAACTCATTAATTTCTGATATTAGGAGGTGGCCCCAAAGTGGGAGAGTGTTCACCAACATGAATGTGATTTACTGTATCAAGGCGATCTTTTATCTGCGTAGACTCGTTCTAATTATGCGAGGGAGAAATGTCGATGCGTATTTCTCCACTGAAGATGCTGTTGCGTCCCACTGCTTCTGTCCATTTCCTGTGAGGAATGAATACACTTGTCAAGCTTTTCCACTCCTGGGGAGAAGCCCGCTTCACTCCGTTGGTAAACCCCTTGGGAGCCACCCGCGTGGGCTGGCCCTGAGTGTGTTAGCGGTGCACCCTTCTGTGGGGCAGGCCCCCTGCTGTCTTCATGAGGTGAGACGCAAGGGAAGCAGCGTATGGGAGAAACAGAACACAGTCACAGAGGACAGGAGAAGAAACATGTGAACAGCAGCATTTTTGTTAAGAGCACAATGTGAAAGCATCCTAATAATTCAAAGTTCTGAGGTAGGATATGTGACTTTTGCTTCAAAATATCAGAAATTGTGATGGGCTCTATTTGCAGAGGCCCTGAACAACATTACTAATTTCCTAATTAAAAATAAAAATCAGGTTGTGAAGTGAAGATTTTGTGTTTGCCCAGGGTCCGTTTGCATGAGCCTGTGTGTCTGGGAGATGAGCTTCGGGGTTGCAGCTCAGGGTTCTCTGGTGGCATCCCTCATGCTGCTCTGTCCCCTTCCCAGCCATGTGCACTTCCAGTTCTTTCTTCAGAAGCATGGGTGCAGTTACATGAAACGTACCTACAGCAACATCACCATAGTCAATGGTGCCCACGTGTGAAACAGGATCTTGGTGGATGGCACAAGCTGCTCCATCATGGAGGAGAGTTTGGTGGCTGAACTGTCACTCTAAATTCATAGGTTGGAACCTATCCCCCAGAACCACAGACTGGTCCTTATCTGCAGAGAGTGGCTTTAAAGCAGTAAATAAGTTAAAAAGAGGTTGTTAGGGTGGGCTTTAGTCCAGCCTGACTGGTTGCCCGTGTGAACCTTACAGGAAAAGGAGGTGGGACACAGGTTTGGGGGTCGTCCTTGTCAAGTGGCAGGAAGATCCGCCTCTGCACCCAGGGAGTGAAGCCTTGAGAGAAATGCCCGTTCAGCCTCTGTCTAGGACTCCCAGATGCTGACTTTGAGGAAGTGCTGTCAGTTGCTTAGGTTCTGGCTACAGCCGCCACCACAGACTGCTGAAGAGCTGCCCCTGCCCATCAGGAGCCAGGCCACACTGAGCTAGGCAGCTGCATATGTGTCCTGTTTTACCTTTACTTTTGAAGTTCATTCTTAATTCCATTTTTTAAACAAGGAAAGAGGTAAACTCAGCCCGAGTACTCCCTCTCCTTACCTGGCCAAGGCCCGGAGCTCACACCAGCAGCCCAGCTCTAGCAGTAGTGCCTCCCATATAGCTCGTCCAGGGCTGAAGCGGCCCAGCCTCTTCCCCATCAGAGCCAGCTGCCTGACGTCCCATGCCTTCTAAGGGTGTCATATGCAACCAGAAGTCATCTGCTGTTTCTCCTTATTTGCAAGGCCAACTCTTCTCCTCCACCTGGTTAACACGCTTGTACCTCCTCAGGATGTCCAGAAGAAAGCGTGACGGCGGGGTTCTTGGGGGCACCTTGGTATCCTAACATTGGAGTGCTTGGAGGCAACCATTTGCAGGACTCTACAAACCCCAGTGGGCAGGTGGAGGAAGGACAAGCCTGAGGGAGTCACACCTGCACCTGTTGGTTTGGCTTTAGGAGCACCAGAGGCACCAGCACCATGGTACCTGTTATTAAGCCACTCTGAGTACCCTTTCAATATAGAAGTTCATACAGGTACCCAATAAAATAGGGTATTCATTAGGTATAGGTATTTATTAGCTATTTATTAGGGAAAATTCAGTACAGCCATAGATGTAATATCTACTGTCCCCAGTGGTAGGAAATTTCCAGCACTCAGTCCAGGTTGCCTTTATAAAGCTCTGCTCCAGAATAGGAGTTGCTGGTATCACGAGCGTGTCTCAGAGCTGGAGTCACATGAGCTCAAGGGTTCTCCAGCAGTTTGAAAATTGGAATCAGTCATAATAAGCCCATTGCGAGAGACCAGCTCATCTGTTACCAATGTGACAATGGTCTGTTATGGAACAGTATCTCTCTGCAGAAATTAGAAATTATAAGCATAACGGCCCTCCCTAAGAGGAGAGATGATTGCAAATTGTTCTAACAAAAGTAATTTCTTTTCTATTTCATGCATAAGATGCCCATGAAGAGTGATGTTTCTTCCTTTGCCAATCTTTCATCCAGCACAGCACAGCTTCCCCCAAGAAAAACATAAAAGCTATCAAGATCAGATTGCATTCTAACTTTTATTGTGCCTGCTGCCAAAGGCCACCAGGTTTCTATTGTGCAGAAACAAGATGGCAACAATGTTTGCGCAATTGCAGTTCACATGACAAGCCCGCTAATTTATAGGTGGGGAGAGCCTTAGAGCTGCAGCTCTTCCACTGATGATAGCTGTGCTGATGGTCCAGCTCAGAGGCAGGTGGCCTCGAATTGTGCCGCAGTCGGATGCTAAGCGGCCAGAGCAGAGGTGCTGTGCTCAG
Source organism: Spermophilus citellus (assembly GCF_964194105.1). NCBI lineage: Eukaryota > Metazoa > Chordata > Mammalia > Rodentia > Sciuridae > Spermophilus > Spermophilus citellus. The sequence goes on along the minus strand of NC_138182.1, from coordinate 285,152,749 downwards.
CCATAATTTAAAGGACTATGACATGAAGAAAGTGTTATGATGTTTAACTTATAGGGCATCCAAATGTCATAGACCCAAGCAAGTTCCTATTAGCAATAACTCAGAGCCTCTGAAGGGATTTGACATTCAGAACTGATGAGCACTGTCCCCGGGGCCTGCTCCAACCTAGCCTCGCCCAGGCCACTCCGTAACCTGAGTGGCCCAGGGGTCAAACCATGATAGCCTTCTTCAATTTAAAGAGCAGCTCCTCCCCTGCTGCCGAGGCTCTGACTCGGCACAATAAATTTCCCAAAGAGCATAAAGAGCCATCCAGTGTATATCAAATCAATATCACTGTGGCTCTCAGCAATGTCTGAGGCTACAGTTCACAAAATAAACTAGGCCAGGGGCTGGATTCCTGCCCTTGGCCATCAATCAGGCTCCCGGGTCATGGATTTTAGTGTAAATTAACACAGTAAGAGCCACCAGGCTCTCCAGACGAGGCTATAATACAGGCTTGGTTTTTTTCCCCACAAACCCGAATTTGTTGCCTGTGTCAGGACGTGGAGTTACACAAGACAGAAAGAATAGCAATCCTGACTAGGAAGGTGGGAGAAATCATACAGCAGAAGGTTAGTGTTCTCCCGAAAAATGTTTCCGGGGCCGGTTAGACAGGGAAAGAGTCATGGGGCCTAAGGAAAGCCTCCAGGCACACTGGAACCAGTCGGCGATGTGAGCCGTCCCCACGCTGCTCTCCTCAAGGAGATGGACCTAAGTGCTCCAGATGGCCATCTGCGAGGAATGGAAATGGTCCTGTTATAAACAGTTTGAGTGTCCTGTTTGAATGCTGCCCCCTGAAGGCCAAGGGCCCAGGGGCTGCTCCCTGGAAATGATGGCACAACGAGGCACCAAGTCCCAAGATGACGGCTCTATGTGTCATCTCTCCACTTGGAAAACACGCACTGGTGCTCACCTCCTCTCCCTTGTTAAGCAAGGGGAAGCAATCCTGCTCTGCAGCAAAAGATGCCCAGGCACTCACAGAGGAACTGATATGTACAATTGCACATGCAGACCCAGAAACAATGGCAGACTTTAGAAAAAAGAGACTTGCAAGTTATAGACATCTTTGCAAACACAGTCAGTTTCAAGAGTGGAGAGTCATCTAGATTCACTTATTTTGAAGAAGAAAAACAAACAAACAAACAAACAAACAAACAAACAGATTATGACATAGCCTGCCATATTACTTACAGCATTATACAGGCTGTCAGATCAAATTGCTCCTCCGCAGTCTGATGCACTGGGACTGGATCAATATCAAAATGGGGCATGGATGCATGAATTAATAGTTTTCATAATTTATTAAAATGAATGCTACCAGGAAGGACATTATTCCATCATTCAGGAGAGGGTTTCATGATCACAAGTGCTGAGCTGGTATAAGTAGGAAAATGAGTCGCATCCAGTTTCCCTGCATTTTCACAAAAGGACTTGGAGAGGTTGTCTACTCTCCTTCCTTCCTTCAAAGCATCTTCTTGACCACCCAGACACTGCATGAAAGGAAGCTTGAACAGATTCTAAATCAATGCTACTTTAAGACTTGTTATGATTATCGTCAAGCACGGGCTTAGGTGTAATTAAAGATTGTGTATGGCCTTACTTCAAAAATTGATTTTTTTATATACAATTTGGTAATTTGTCTGGGATTGTCTTAGACTGTGACATGTGCTATCTAGCTAAAAATTCCTGACTTCCTGAGACTGTTTGAAAGCAAATATCACTAATACATCAGAACAAAACAATTGTAACAATAGAACAGACACCATACCAACAGGAAGGGTTGAAATGGCTTTGGGCCTAGCAAGAGGGAAGCAGCACACTCCGCAGTCCACAGCTGACCATCAATCTGCTGAGAGCAGATGAGCTGGTGCATCCCAGAGCTCTGGGGTCCACGGTGAGTCATGCTTAGCAGCTGTGTCCATATTAACCTCTGGTGGCCTTGCTGACCTCACATGGCTGGACTATTTCTGGGCTACAGGTTCACCAAAAAAAGGCACTTGCTACAAAAGGCCACAATCTGGTCTGCTGAAATTAGAAGCTGAGTTTGAAAATAATGCCCGGAACAGCTTAATTTGGGTGACACAGACACATATGGGTGAGCTTAAATTCCAAAATAACTTATGAACCATATCAACACCAATGGGATTTCCTTAACACAGAATAGCTTAATGACAGCACTCTAAAACACAGGGGGAAAGAAAAGTTGATCTGTACAGACAGTGCTCTCTGATCACAGGGCAAGGGCTTGGGCACAGCTCAAGGTAGGTGCTGGAGTGGAGAGGGGTCATGACCAGCTGCTGCCTCGCCACCCTCAGGATTCCTGTTCCACAAGGCTCAATAAAAGGAGGCCCTCTAAGTCATCATCATGTATATACCCTAAAGGGGAACTCTCAGGGGTGATTCAGGCATGCTGGCTTCCATCTCCCCACCTTGCAGCAGGGGGAGGGGCTCAGCCCCACCCACAGAGGGTGCAGTTGTGCTGCAGAGCTCCAAGGGCCCCTGCTGTCCAGAGAAGGCAGGCAACACACGTTGTTACCACACACCTCCAAACCCACATACGGCTGTCTATCAGCATCTCAGCTGAATGACTGACTTGACTGAATGTCCCTAATTGAGTTCATTGACCATAATGGTGATTTTGGCCCCATGTGGACACAGCTTCAGTGGAACATGCTAACCAATGAGTTCTTAGTATGATGGACAGCAAGCAATTAGCTGATTGATTCAGCAGAACTGTATTTTCATTTTTCTAACAGCAGTCTTGGCATCCGATGGAGAATGTTAAAAGATAATACTCTCAGACCTCTAAAGAAAAGCCGTATTGCTGGACCAGTGACCGGCAGAAGAGAGCTAAGAAAGAGAAAGACATGTCTTTGACCCTGCCTTTGACAACAAGGTTGTTTTTAAGCATAATTCTGAACATTATTGGAAGTACACATTCTTTTACATGAGGCTTGTGCAATGCAGAAGCCCCCTTTACCAGGAAAGTTCCCTATAGCTTTTAGGAGTTTGCAACCATGTAGCAGAAAAACATCTTTACATGCAATGCTCAAGGTGTGGCCATCACACCAGCCATGCCAGCATCTTGTCCAAGAGACAGCGTGGCTCAAAGATGTGGATGGAAGCCAGCAGTCTTGAAGGTTGTGGAGTGAGCGCACACAGAGCAGAGTCCTGAAATAGTCAGCAAAAGGGAACTGAGGATAGAGACTGAAAGACCAAGGTCAGCAGAAGGATTCTTGAGAACAGAGGATGAGGTCAGGAAGGGTAGGCTGGCAAGCACTTGATACTCTAGCTCCTTCTGGACCTGAACCCCCAAAGACATCCCACCCCATGCTTCCCTCCTCTGCACCCAGAGCACCTCAACATCTTGCTGGTCCACCTTTGCTGGTCGCTCCCCACTGCCACATGCTGCTGCTCCTGCCCGCGATTCCCTCGCAGCCTCCTGCCTGCGCTCTGGGCGTGCTCCTGCTCTCAGGGGCACCCAGAGCAGCTATACGTCATCCCGTGAAGCACCTTTGCGCTCCCACAGCAGCAGCTTTCCCGCAGGGTCTGCTGTGAAGGCCCTGGGACCTGGCTCCGGCGGCTTCCCCGGCTCACAGTGTCCTGGCCACCCTGTCCTCCTTGCCACTGTCAGGGGTGACAGATGCAGCTCATCTTGCTGACTCTGCAGTTCCCTCCATGGAAGCTTCTCCCTCCAGCAATTTCCTGGTGAATTCTTTACCCCTTCACATCTCACTTTCTTGAATGAGCCCCTGAGATGCCCCCAATTTAAAGTTGCAAGCATTTTCATGCTGCAGCCTGGGCCCCGTTCTCCATGGAGCTTAGGACCTCCAAGCCTCACTGTTTGTTCATTAGCCCTACTATTGGGGGCCATCTGAGCTCTCCAGGGTTAGGTGCACTGAGGACTTGGGTCTTGTCTAATTTGTCACGGAACTACTCCAAAGGTTGTGAAGGTGACCTTCCATGGGAAAGGCTCACACAAATGCAGAATGGAAGGAAGGAGAGGATAATTGGGGTGGCTCTTAAGGAACTGAGTGAGGGAGCCTGCCCTGGAACTAGTTGGCTCCTGTGTCCTCTTAGGCCTCACAGGACATAAGAGGGTTCTGAGGCCGAAAGGTGAACATGGCAGGTTCTGGGCTGGCAGCAGTGCACGCAGCAAACAGATCTGGGAGGTCCCTGGTGTTCCTCAGCCCATGAACAGCTGGGCTGCTCAAGGCTGGAGCCTCATAGCTGAGCTCTGGTCTTCCTGTTCCTACGATTGGTCTTCCGAATTTGACCTTGGAAGAAATGGAGGGGGTCATGATGTACCACTTTGGGATATTGTTAAGAAATGACATGAGTTCACATTACTCCAGAAAATACTTCATCGTCTCCACTTCATGGCTGGCCATTTAGATATTCATTGGAAGCCAAATGCTTGAGTTAACCTGACATAGTCTCTGTGCACCAAGTTGTTTAAAATCTTCAAGCTGGAAAACCATAAAGATAAGGAAGATTTCAAGAAGTCTTCTATTTTATTTACACATAAAAATCAGCAATCCAGTTCCTGAAAATTTCCGTATATCATCTTATCATGCCCTAGGTGATGTTGCCCAGCACTATAACCTGGATAGTTTATAAATGTAGAAATTTGTTTCCCCTAGCCCTGGAAGTTGGAAGTTGAAGGTCAGGTACTGCAAGATTTGATGTCTAGTGTGGGCTTCTTCCTGGTCCCAGCTCTGTCCTCGCATGGTGGAAGGCATGGGGGCCCTCTGAGGTCTCTTCTATGAGGGCATGGATCCCATTCTGGAGGACTCTCTCCTGGTGATCTGACCCCGTTTTAAAGCCCCTGCCTTTTGGTACCATCATATTGTGGGTGAAGATTTCAACATATGAATTTGGGGGGACACAAACATCCAGACTAGGTCATATATAAAGCCCTTGTTAGGCACCTACATGCTATTTCAACAGTCAGATGAAAGTCACATATTTAGGCTAACCAGTCCTTTATTGTCATGACCTCAAACCAGTTTTAATGACTTTTAATATATTCATTCATCTCTTTTGATATCATGAAAAAAAAAAAAGCTCATTTAGTGCCATGTTTTTACCTGGAGTAGATATATCACGAATGCCAAAGGTCCAGGACAGGGAAAGATACCTGACAAGGAAAAACACCAACCCAGGAAGGGTCAACTGAGTTTGCTGGTTTGTCCCCCTGCCCCCACCATATCATGGTTTACGATTTTTTTTTTGCTAGAAAATACTTGCATTTTAACCTAATATAATTAGGAAGCCACTGAGCTGAAGCTTTTCATAGGTTGCTTTTCATTATAATTTCTGCACAATATCACTTACAATTTCTAGGTAGTAATTAGATGCATTAAGCATGAATGATTCCTTGGGGGCTTATTCTAGAGATTTTTCTTCCAAGTGTGTGTCAAAGGTCACCCAGGGTGGGGAAGGATGAATGTCACCAAGGAAGATGGCAGATAAAAGCTTCTGAAATGAATCAATGGTCATGGACCCAAAATCGGTATGCTTAGATTATCTAAGCAGAATACTGATGGAGTGAAATCTTGCTTTATACATTGCTGGTGTTGAGAGAAGAGAAAATAAGTGCATGGCTTTACTAAAATAAATACAGGTTTAATACAGGTTTAGACAAAGCAAGCACACAATTGAGATAAAAAATGTACAACTAGAAACTTAATTAAATTGCAAAGAGGGAGCTAACAAAAGATTGTTTTCTACATGTGTTATTTTGAGTTTGCCATTTCAGGTTCCCTAATATTTCTGAGCGCCATTTCATGATGGGGTGTTATACTAGATAATCCCCCCCTTTTTTTTTCTTTTTGTGGTGTGGGGCTGAAACCCAGGGACCCGTGCTTCCTAAGCATGTGCTCCATCCCTTGCCTTTGTCCCCTTCATAATCTTCTAAGTTTACTCAAACTGTAAAATGTCTGAAACCTTTAACATTTGTGTTGATTCATAATCCTTATGTGAAATAGTATTTAAAAATATATTAGAGCATCTTCATGTTTTCTTTTTGGTTTTCTTTCTAGAAATGTTTGTGTGCATTCATCCCTTTAATCAGTCCACACATTTGATGTTTGAACCAGTTTCTTTTAAATCAAGTTTTCATGAATAGCTGAGTCCCAGTCTTCTAAGCTGTCTCTTCAAAATTAAATTCCTTCTCTTACCCATTTGATATATATATATATATATATATATATATATATATATATATATATATATGGAACAAAAACTTAAAATAGCATTCTAAAAATAAAATAATGTTTCCAGATTTAGCAAATAAAAATATAGGGCACCTGGGTATATTGGAATTTCAGATTAAAAAATAACATTTTTTTAATTTAGAAGTTTGTTTCACAGATTCCACAGGGCATACACATGCTAAAAATAAGTGTGTCACTCTTCTGTAATTCACTTTTAGCTGTAAATCATGTGTTTTTCTGGGAATCCTAAATAAAATATACATTGTTATTCTTTATTAAATAACCCTCAAAATAAAACATACATTTAAATATTTCACTTACTCATTTTCCTTCAAAACACTAATCAGCTATTTTTCACTGTGTGATATCAAAATCTGAGTGTGAATTTCAAACTTCAGTCGACTCTTTTTGAGAGGTATCAGCAAGAAGACCTAGGAGCAGGCAGGAGGGAGGCATGGGCTTCTCACACGCAGCTGGAGATGCAGGCCCTCATCAGGTGGGCTGCACAGCAGGACTTTCCATGTCTGAGGGCAGCTGTGCCCTCACCTGTCCTAGGTGGGCTGGTCTCCTCTGGGGAAGATGGTTGAGAGAGCCAATTTGTGAGGCAACTTCATCAGGACCCAGGGTACTCAGGCCTTTGGTCAAACATGATTCTGAGTGTTTCTGGGAGCATGCTTTTATATGATTCTGACTTTCCCACGGACACATTGAGAACAGACTGCCCTCCTTAATGTGGGTGGGCCTCATCCAGTCAGGTGAGGATCTGAGTAGAGCAACAACAACAAAATAAGCCACCCAGCTAAGTCTCCAGCTTGCCAGGTGCAGATCCGGGGTCTCGTCCACCTTCCCAATTATGTGAGCCACGCCTCAGCAAACATCTGAGGTATGCTTGGGAGTGGAGGAAAGCCATCCCAGGGAGCTCCGCGGGATCCCAAGGTGGCTCTGGAGGTGGGATGTTCTTCCCAGTTGTTTCCAGGTGGGACAACATGCTGGTGCCTTGAATCCATTGATTCAGGCTTCCCCCTCCCTTCACACTCTCTCCAGCCAAGAGCAATTTCTAGAAAGAAACCCAGCACTGCAAAGTTGGTGGCTCACCTCCCTGAGCCCCAGTGTCTCAATACTGAGGAGGGTCTGGGTTTCAGACCCCACCCTTCCCACCAGGAAAAGTTATGAATAGGGTTTGTCAAAGCAGAGCATCACATTTCCCTGGGAGCAGATTCTTAGCCTCATCAGACTCTCAAAGAGGATACCGAGAACAACAGAAGCAAGACCAGTCCCTGTGCCGGGGGGAGCAACACAGACCTGAGTGCCCAGGAACCTCCTGTGCCCGGGTGCTTTCTCCAGACTCACCCCCCTTGCAAAAAGCGGGGTGTTGTCTGCCTTTCGCAGTGAAGATTTGCCAGCCTTTCGACCCTTTGATCAGTACTGCTCCATGGTCTCGTAACTGCTAATGCTGATCTACCCAGGCTGTCCACAAAACAGCCATTGAAATAGATCAAGATATGAAAATCTTCCTTTGTGTGAATACATGGTGTCGTTACAGGGGAAGTTCAACTTACATTAAACTCTAACTTGGAATTAGTTTTAATTTTCCAACCAGATGACAAGAAAAGAGCTGGCTATAATAGTACCTTCCTAAAAATTCCTAAAGAGGCACTGCCTTTTAAGCACCGTGTCCTGTTATCCACCAGACCCAACTTTAAGCATTTAAAAAAATTTACACGTGAGCATACATCTATCGACAGAATGAGAACATTGAGGGTGAGGCTCTAAGTTAAAACAATGCTCCATCATTCTAGACCCTACTCTCTGGGAAGCCACACGGAAGTTTTAAGGACTGCCTGGCCTTTCTGGGCCCTCGGGGCCTGGGCAGGGGCTTCTAAGGGAGCACAGGAGCCCAGGACCCAGAGTGGCAGGGAGGTGACGTCCTCAGGAGCCAGCAGGATTCCTCCCTGGCCAGGCATTTGCATATATGGAACCCACAGAGCCATTGATTACTTCAACCAGGCTCAATTTGTCTTTGAGAGAGACATTTTAAAAAGCAAAAGAGCTTAAACAAACATGAAAGTAATCTAATTCAGACATAAACATGAAAGCTAATAAGATTACAATGAATTGATCTAAATATTACTTAAAATAATTAGAAATGATTTTTGATGGCATGCCATTTCAGTCAGGACACTTATGTTACATTAGAGAGCAAACAGATTATTGCTTTCTAGAATATTTTCTTGTTGTTTATGACCTTCAAAAGAAGTATCAGTGTTGGCAGACCTGTCAATCAAGGCTTCTCCAAATGATGAATGAATAGAGTGCATCTAAGGCACCTGACCCTTTTCTAGACTCCTCCCTCCTACTGGCCTCAGGCTGGAATGGTGGCTTTGTTCTGCTTCCGACACAATGGCTTATGGTTTCAGAGAGCAGAGATTTTCCATTTTAATATGTCTGCAGTGTATTAACTGCTGAAGTCTAGGTTGTACTTGGAGTGGATGAGAAGGTCCCCACTGCTGCCCAGGGAGTCCTTTGTTCATGCACTGGCTCGAGGTTCAGGGAAAAGAGAACCATTTCCCTTTCTTTCTTTGTGTTCTCTCTCTCTCTCTCTCTCTCTCTCTCTCTCTCTCTCTCTCTCTCTCTCTCTCGTGCTCATTTGTGAATACACAGCCAATGAAACTCCACATCATATTCAACTACACAAATGGGATCAAAATTGTAATGGGCTGCACCAATGTATGTCAAAAGAGCTTAAAAGAGAGAGAGAGAGAATTTAAATTCGGGCAACCTTTGAGGATAGAAATTGCCTTGCCAGGTATCATCTCTGAGTTAAAATGGAGTCTTCTGCAGACTGACTGTTGAGCTCTGTGCTTTCACCCTGCCCCTGAGAATCCCTACCGAGGTCCTACAGCACCAAGGTGGTTATTGCAGTTTAAGGGAAACACCAAGACGAGATGTAGGATCTACCTGGAGTGGAATGGCTCACCCTACCTTGTTAGAGACCTCACAAACTTCTCTGTTATTAATTTATTTTTTTATGCTTCAGACTAAGAAAGCAATATCTTAGAAGTTACCATGACTTGTCTCCAAGCCATTCGCCCAGAAGAATGCACCATAATTAGCATATCCTTTTTCTTCCCCAGAGAGTAAAAGCAAATTAGAGTGAGTAAAGGGACAATTAGATTTGAAAGTTAATAGGCAAACATAAAATTTTGGAGTTGTTTTAGCAATAACAATAAAGTGTAAGTATCACGTGGAGGAAGCTGCTGCTTTCCTCCCACGGGGCATGATGTGAGATGTGTCCCAAGGCTCAGGCAGGTGCAGAGTGGATCTAGTGTGTGAGAAGGGCCAGCCTACTCAGTGATCAACTGGAGGAAACCTAGGAGGCAGGGTGGCTGGAGGAGGGTCCCTAGGGGATGCCCTTGGGGTGTGCATCTGGTCATGGTGAGGGGACTCTTTCTCTGCTTTCTGTGCCTTGTCCTCAGCTGCTTTCCTGCACTGCTCTCTCAAGCCCCAAGGAATGAAGCTCGACATCCACTGGCTGAGACCTCTGAACTGTGAGCCCCAATGAGCAGCTTCCTCTAAACTTGCCCTTGCCAGCTCTCTGGTCCCAGTGGTGAAAAGCTGATGAAGACAGCGCCCTGATCTCATTTGTCCTGTGGGCACTGGCTGCAAGGTACAGGTGCCCTGTCTTCCGCCACCCACGAAGACGCCCGTGTCCTGGCTTCCTGTGGGACATGGATCATGCCCTTGGAAGAATCACACCATGCTCTTCAGAGCCAGCTCGAGTCCTTCCCTCCACAAGTTCATGCCTAGAGGGAGCTGCACACAGGGCTCCCGGATGGGGAATCTAAAGAGAGAACCTGCCAGTGTGGAGGGAATGTAAGCTGGAATGATGTAACGTGCTCTAATGGTAACAGCGAGTCAGATTTGGGCAGCTATTCTAGAACAGCCTTCAAATCTTTATTGATGCTTTTAGCGCTATTCTTTAATTCCTTTATCCCTTAATTACAAGTACCTGAGGTTAGAATTTCCAAGGAAAAAGGAACTAATAGTGGTGTTCCGCTCTCTCACAAGCCTGAAGCAGGAGGCCCCTTCTGTTTGGACCAGAGCTCCACAGGTGTCCCTATCAGTGCTGGCCAGTCCTAGGAGGATAGGCCTGTGAGGACACCAAGACATCTGTGCACGGCTCTGCAGATGACCTAGTGACAAGTGCACCCCCATGGTGCCGGGAAGACACTGTCAACTGTCCTGAGATGTATTGTTTTGTATTTCCTTGTTCTCTCTCCTTTAAAAAAAATCTAATTCCATATATATATATATTTATAAAGAAATACCAGGAGGACAATTGGTAAGATGAATGGAAAATTATATCTGATTTCCCTCCCATTTTTGAACAGAAAGGTACAAGTTTATTACTGGCAAGTAGTTCTTGATCTTTTTTATTTTAAAATTTATACAGTTATGATTTAAATATGAGAAGAGCCACCGATTTTATAACAAAAATAGTGAGTTGTGACAAATTTACATGGTTGTTTAGTCATCAAGTGAACTCAACAAAAAAGGTTTCTCTCACCCCTAATGTCCTAAATGTCTGTTGGGTCATGCCGTGGCAGATGCCCAGCCCATGACGACTGTCTGCTTCCTGTCCCTATACCTAGGATGTTTTAAAAGGTGTTTTTTTTTTTTTTTCAAATACACATGGCAGTAGGGTGTCTTTTGACATACTATGGTGCAACCCATTACAGTTTGATCCCATTCTTGTGGTTGAATGATATGGAGCTTCATTGGCTGTGTATTCTCAATGAGCATAGGAAAGCTATCTCAGATCTACTCACTAGTCTTTCCTATTCCCATTGCCCCTAAGGAATCATGGCTTGCCCTGCCCTCTCCCTCTACTTGCTTGCTTGCTCTATGCTCTGGAATACGACCTGGTATCTCACACCTGGGTTTGGTCCTTGCAAGACCCATACATACCCAACAAAGATCTCTTTGATAGGCAACCAGTTGTGTCTGAATTGTCCCAAGCACATTAGTAGTCTCGAGAAAATCCTGTTTCCATGTGGTACAGACCTCTATTTCCTTATCACATCATTAAGCATCATCAGGACTCCAAGTCCTCTATAGTGACAACTGTCGGTGGACAGTTCTTGGAGTATAGGTGACACACATCATTGCTCTTTGATAATGTTTTAAAATGAAACCTAACTTGGCAAAACCTGTAATGACCGAAGCAATGAGGAAGGACTGGTGTGTTTGGACACCTCAGTGTCACAGATAACCACTGGCACTAGATGGTGCACTGGGAAGACAGGAGGATGACTGGTCCGTGACGGCGGGAGAGTCCTGTCCCAGCATGACAGCCCTGGAATACGGGGCACCTGCTCTGATCTCAGAGGTTACCTTAACGAGGGAGCTGCCAGCCACAGGAGACAACTTCTCATGATGTGAAAAATAACCAATTTGCACAGATTCCTTCTTCAGATGTCTCCTATGTCAGTGTTCAACAGATGGAATACAGTTTCATGACAACATTTTATCAAGACTTTTAGGTAATAGTTGACAAATTAATCAATGTGGGTGTCATTGGGCACTGCTTTCTATCAATATTCAACAGCAAAAGGAGCAGAACTTTGACATTTACTTTTGAGGCCCTGGTGACAAAAGGCAATTATAACAAAGTGGAAGCATTAAAAATATTCCTGCTGCAATAAATAAGAGGGAGATAAGAAGAATTCTGGCTGTAATTGGAAGTGGGTTCCCTTTCAAAAAGAGATGAAAAGAAAAACAAAAACAAACGGAGGCTTGACGTGCAGTAATTGGAGTTGTCATCCCTCATCCCGTGCAATTAAAGGTTAAACTTATTTCCTAAGATTGCATTGTTTAATTATGAAAGTAAATAAATATAATTAAAAAGTTAAATAGATGTCAGATGCACCGTCAGCAGAGCCCTGGAATATATCAAATGATGTCGGAAGATAGTCTTTGTCATTCTGAATGATCACGAGGCAGACTTGTCACCGCAGATGATGCCGATCACCAAGTTATAGCAGCAACTGGCTGTTTATACCATTTATTCTTATGCTGTTTAAGAGTAAACAAAAAGCAAATGCCTTTTCCTATTTAATCTAAAAATACATACCACCCACATGTCAGAAAAAGTAAGGTGGAGAATATGATGAAAGATACATTATTTTGGAGTCTGGTGGTTTGCCTGCCTGTGAGAATGAGTCCCTCTTACAAGTGGCTGCAGAAATCCAGTTGCACCCGTGATTCACGGCACATCCATGCTGCCCGGGAGTGCCTTGCCTCCAGATGGGGAACAGTTCCTGCAATAATGGGGAGTCACTATTCCATTATAAATTAGACGAAACTAAACAAAATAACCAGCATGGGTTGCAGCAGGCTCTTTTTTTTTTTTTCCTAGAAAAATAAGTGATATGCTCCCTGCATGGAGTGTCTGCATTCTATTGTTGCTTCCCCACTTCTGGCACTAAGATCGGGGACCAGAAGCCGTGGCTGCAGAATCCTCCTGTCTTCTCTGAGGGTGTTCTCAGTGTGTAGAGATCTCAGATATTCTGCAGCCACCCTTGTCCCCTGCCTGTGCTCCAGGCACTGCCAGCTCAATCATGCAGCACCCTATGCTGAGAAGACCACCGCTGCACCCCATGTGTAACAGAGCACCACGGTGCAAGGGGCTTGAGCAGGAAGCCTTCACTTTCTCACAGTTCTGGAAACTGGACACCAAGATCCAGATTCTGGCTTGCTCTGTTTCTGGTGAGGATTTTTTCCCTGAGTTGCAGGTGTCACCTTCTCACTGTGTCCTTCTGGTGCATGATCGCAAGAGAGAAAGAGAATGTGAGCTGTCTGGTGACTTTTCTTATAAAGATTCTGGTCCCACGAGATCAGGGACCCCGCCTTAGGTTCTCACTTAACTTTTTTTTTTTTTAAAGAGAGAGTGAGAGAGGGGGGGGGAGAGAGAGAGAGAGAGAGAGAGAGAGAGAGAGAGAGAGAATTTTTTTTAATATTTATTTTTTAGTTCTCGGCGGACACAACATCTTTGTTGGTATGTGGTGCTGAGGATCGAACCCGGGTCGCACGCATGCCAGACGAGCGCGCTACCGCTTGAGCCACATCCCCAGCCCTCTCACTTAACTTTAGTAACTTCCTTACAATGGTGGCTTAGGGCTTTCACTATATGAATTTGGGGAAGACACAATAATTCAGACTGTAACATTCTGCCCTTGGCCCTGTAAAAATCACATTCTTTGAACATGAAAAATATATTAATTCCATCTCAATGACCCCAAACTGTTAACCCACTCTGGTATTAACATTAGAACCTAAATTGCTAAAACCAATGGAAATAGCTGGCAGGATTGATCCTGAGGTTACATTCTTCTCTATTCTTGGGTCTATGAGACATTCGCGTTCCAAGAGAAATTAAAACGGTGAAAGGAAGGCCATTCCTGTTAAGTTCTGAGCCCAGTAGTACAACTTCCATTGAGTCTACGGCTTGGTGCTTTGTCCCCAACCCTGGGGGCAGCAAGCATCCAGCCCTGGCCCCGTTCACTGGCCCATCTCCAGAGCTCAGCAGGTGATCATGTTCTTCAGCCCCGGGGAGTGCGCATCTGGGCTCACAAAGCAGAAGAAGTGGGCTGCCCTGAGGATCCCTGGAGGAGCGGCCCTGCCCCAGGGGCCCATGGTGGCAATGGCAGGGCTGTCCTAGTGACCTCAGAACCTCTTCAGGTAGTCTTCCCCTCTATTGAAGGATAAAGCAAGACAGCCCCCCAGTAGCGCTGTGGCCCCCTCCTACAGAGCCCCGAATTCCGCGTCCTCCTTACTTGGTCCTGACTCTGCTCCTGACTTTGTTCAACCAGGCAGTGTTCCTGCCCACATCCCATCGCCACCCGGGTGGCTCACGGTGGCTGACTGTCCACTCGCTCTTCACCTGTTGCTCAGGCACACCCTCGGGGCCCTTCAGGACAGCCTTCCTCAGGCTCTGCAATGTAGGTAGGCTGAGAATTTTCCAAGTCTTCTAGTTCTGCCTAACAATTTCTTTGATGTGCCTCTTTCTTCTCCCACACTATTCTGAGCAGTAAGAAGAAATCCAGCTGCTCCTTCAACATTGTTTGGAAATCTCCTTGGCTGATTATTCAGTTTTATCACTCACATGTTTTGCCTTTCACAGGACAACAGAAACCCAGACAAGCTCTTTGACACGTTATAGCAAGGATGCTCTTCATTCAGTATCCAATCCTTTCTGGTCGCATCTGGGTGTCACCAGAAGGACCTGCAGTGTCCGCTTTGCTGTGAGCATTCTGTTCCGGGCATTGTAGGCTTCCTCTAGCACAGACCTGCCAGCCTCTGCTCATTCTAACACAACACCCACATGTTTAGGTGTGCACTACGGTAGCATCTCATTCCTTATAACAAAATTCATTTTAGTCAGGGTTCTCCAGAGAATTCAAGCCAATACACACTGACTGAGTATAGTGCTGAGATCTTTGCTCAATTAGCCTTCTGCACCTAAGTCTTGGTTAGCACAACCTGATCTATAGGAATGCTAGGCTTTCTGGCACTCCTGTGTTCCAGGAGTCATAAGGCCTAGAAAATACAAAGATTTATATAAATGCTGTGAGGTCCATTTGCTTTCAAGCCTTACAGAACGTGACAATCTGCAATAGATAAATCATGATTCTCAGAAAATCTCTGTGCGCAGTGATCATGTTGTGATTTCCCTTTTCAGGTCCTACAGATGCCAGTCTAGATGTGCTGGACAATGGTGGCACACACAGGTGGGTTATGAAGATGGTGCACCTGGCAGAGAGCCTGCATTGTCAAACGTGGTGAGGGTGATCATTACCATGGGAACGCTCCTTCCTATGGCCCATGAAACGCCAGGGCCCAACTGAAGACTTGGGTGAGAAAATTTGTCTTCCAGATGGCCTGGTCTCTGCAGGTGCCCTCTGATGAAGGGTCACTCAGCACGGGCTGGGGTGGTACTCCTGTCTGGTGGAGGTCGACAGGGAGATGACTGAGCCCTACTGTCCAGCCTGAGCAGCAGTGAAGAGGGTTTTCATAAGGACTCCAGGAAGGACTGCCTGGGGAAGGGGGTTGGATGCGGAGGTAGATGGGGCAGGTTTTCAGACACTGGTCAGTTTGAGTTGATTTCTAATGACATCCTTTATTTGTAGGCACCTGGTGGGGGACTTTCAGGACTAAAAGATCACAGAGATCTTACATGGTAAGCATGTAGCTTTGGCTCCTATATCCTGGGCCCTTGGGACACATACATGCTCCTTATTAAGTTGAGGCTTTCAAACTCAAGTTGGCAAACATCCAGGGAGACCCATGTGCTGCACCCTACATAGGATGACAAGGGCCCTTTTAGGACACCAGGTGAGCAGATGTCCAGGGGAAGTGTCCCAGCTTGCATGGTCACTCTGTGCCAGCTGTTCTCCTGGCTCCTCCTTGCATGAGCCCACTGGTAAACCCAGCAGCACTATGAAGATGGCGCTCTGTTATACCCACTCTGCAGCTGGGGCGGCAGGACAAGAAAGGAGAAGGAACGTGTCCGAAGGCACACACCTGGAGAGCAAAGAAGACTGAATGAAGACTGGGGTGATGCTCCCCAGGCAGCCGCTACAACTCTGGTCTATGGGAACCTCAGTCAGTGAAAGGGCAGCTCCAGCAGCCAGCCCCTTCTTTGGAATCTGGGGATCTGAAAGCCTTCTGGGAATCACACATATGTGCAGACATACCACTCAGCCCAGGGAGGAGGAACCTCAAACCAAGCGGAAGCCACATTCTCTGTAGCCCCACTCACTAGCAGCATGGCCAGTAGAGAGGCCATCAGAGGTGCCTGCCCGGGCCCCAGCACCTGGCTTTATTCTGTGCTCAGAAGCTGAGTTCCTGAGCCTGCAGGGGGAAGCTGTGATTCCAGACCCAAAGGAGCTGCATATAGCAAGTCAGGGGCCATCTGCAGCCGTAGGCCCTCCTGTTCACCTAAACTAGATCTTTCTAGAAGGTGGTGCCATTTGTAGAGCTGCTAGGGCTTTGCTCCACTGAGCTGGGTGGGGGTGAGCTCCAAGGTCATGTGCTCATCACGAGCCCTGAGGCCACAGCCAGGATCAGTGACCACAGGAAGCAGGCAGGTCCCTTTTTGCATCTTTCCTCTTTGCCTCATCATCGCAATGTCCTCCAGGGCCCTTCCACAGGCAGCAGTTATTGAAATGGGCTCTGGCCCCTGACTGAGGTCAGTTCACAGCCTGAAGCTCCCCAGGGGAAGCAGGGAAATGAAGTCTGAGGGATCTGAAGGCAAAGCGTGTCCCGGCCTTTGCTGCCAGTACTTTCCACACTGTCTTAGGCCCGTGTGCGCTTTCAGAGAATTGAAAGAATTCGCAGATCAGAGCTTATTCTTGATAGTTTTCCTTTAATATCTGTTCTTGATTTATTTTTCTCTGTTACAGTCTGAATTTTTCCTTCTTTGTTCCCATTTCACAAGGAAGCAACCTAGGTCACCTGGCCACCCCTCCAGGAAAGAGATCTTTTCTGTCTGAAATTGCACATTTGATATTTTCAGTCTCTCTCTCTCTCTCTCTCTCTCTCTCTCTCTCTCTCTTTAAAAGTCATTTAAACTTCTCAGGAAAATTAGTTGACATATAGCAATTTTATGTTAATAACCATTAGTAGCATGAAACTTCAAAAATCACACCAGTTTAAGGAATGTCTTTCTTATTGTTAATGAAGAGATGGAACAGCAATGCCACCACACCATGATGGCCTATGGAGGTACAGGGAGAGGACAGGTCCAGCCCACAGCTTCAGCCGGAACCATTCCCTCTGGAAGGTGAAGGCCGTTGAGGTGCCATCCGGGCAAGGGCTGCCCCTTATGACTACTCATCTCCTCCCAGCTAGGCCGCTGCGATGTTTTGAAGTGAGAGTACCTTGGGTTTTGCCTCAAGATGGTCATTAGTTGTTACTAATGACCGCTTTCCTGAGGAAATTGGAAATAACAGGTGTGATTTAGTGTAAATAGAACACGTCAGAAGCTGTGCCCCCAAATGTCATCGCTGAGGTGGGGTCAGTGGTATTGTGAGGAAGCATCGTTCTATCTTTCAAAAGAGTTCGACAGGGCCATGATGCCCAAGAGCATCTCAGGCTGCCACTTTGGTCTGTGGCACCTTCCTGAGTGGCAGGTGGCACCTGGCTCTGGATTTGGGCTGGCGGTGTGAGATTAAGCTACCCCACTGCCCTCATTTGCCCAGGTCACCTGTCGAGATAAGGTGGTATCCTATTTAGAGTTGGGCCTCTTCTCTTGGAAGCTCAAGTTTAATTTACAAACAGATAAGAATGAGCCATTGAGAACTATCAGGGATGAAGGGTGTTGGGAGACAAATCACTTTGGGATTTTGGTGGGCCACTCTCTCTGGAGAGTGGAACACAGTCACGGAAGTTGGCAAGATGCAACCATCAGCCAATAGAGCTGTGACTAAAATAAAAGTTCCAAATCCAAGTAGCAAACACAAAACACTACTATCTGAATGTTTTATTTTAGTTACAGTTTTTCATGGTACCCCTGGGTGAGCTCAAGCCTGGTGATGGAGGGAGCTCACAGAATGAGTCGAGCATCTTATCAGCATAGGGGATTTCATGTGAGGTGACTGGCGCCTATTAGAACCCATGCTCACTTGCTTTTCCTACACAAGCACATGTACTACTCGATATATTGGTGACCTTGGCCAGGACATACAGTCCCCGAGTCTCAGTCCCATCATTTACCATATTTATAAAACTGGGATATTCCTATCCATTTTCAAAGACTAAATGAACTAATATGTGAGAAAAATGGATCTAGCTGTGGACACCAGGTGAGTGTTATTTACGTATGAATTAGTGCAGCTCAATCTACAAGGTCCAGTGCTGAGTTTCTTCATGCTTGCCTTCATCCTTTCTAAATCCTCACTATAAGACTGCGTACTTTCATGGTCTGTGCTCACTGAACGTGGCCTCACTGGATTAAATGAACTTGTAAATTAAAAGCAGCCTTCTTTCCCCGTGCGGTTGGCCCCACAGTCTCCAATGTGTTGGTCTAGTTAGCATATCTTAGGCCTCTCTCCTGACACACATTGAGATCTACCCCACTCTGCAAGAGCAACATAGCTGGTGGCTGACCTGCAATGTCACACTGTCACCTAATCTACTTCTCCCTATTTTCCCATGATTCTCTCAGTTAATTTATTGATCTTTACAGTAGGAAAGCATTATATTTGTAATTTAAAAACACTTAAAATATTGTGGATACTAATGTATTTGTTTTCTGAAATGATATTTTGCAAATGCAAATTAAATTAACAGTTCAACACGTGCAGTTCCAGCCATGAATTGTATCAGAGTCACATATTCCCACGGTCTTCCTCTATATTATCATTTATTGCTATATTGGGTTAAATTCTGTCCCTACCTCCAAATTCATGTTGACCCAAAGCCTTGGAAGGTGATCTTATTTGGATTAGAGTCAGCCTTAAACCCAATAGCAAATGTGCTTATAGGAGAAGGGAGCACACAGGAGAAGGTCTTGGGAACACAGCCACAGAGGTCGGCAAGATGCAGCCGTCAGCCAGGGACCCCCAGGAGCCACTGTTAACTGGGAGAGGCAAGAAGAAACTCACCCTTAGAGCCCTCGCAGGGAGCACAGCCCTGCCAGCTCCTGGGTCCGTACTTGTTTCTTCCAGACATCAGAGAATACATTTCTGTTGTCCTAAGCCACTGGTTTGTGGTACTTTTTTATCACAGTCTTGTAAAATTGGAATCAGCCACAGCCTCAGGTTCCCTGCCCTGGTCTTTCTCTATTCACTAAAGGGCAAGCTTGGACACAGGATTCCTTCTGGCTTAGCAGCCACAGTTCCTGGGGACCAGCCTCCCTTTCTCCTGCCGGGGCATGATGGGCAGCAGTTCAACCTCTTTAGTGCTCAATTACTTTAAAGATGAAAAAGGGCAATTGAAACATTGATGTAAAGCATGCTACTAATAAGAAAATCCCACTAATAAAGAAAATGTTTGCATTTTTTTCTCTGATGATAATAAGAACTCAAGGAGAAACATTTTCATGTTAGACCAAGATCAAATGAAAAGGCATCTTTGATGAATTCTGCAAGTAATTTAGTAAGCATTTAATTTCAGCTATTCCTGACACCTTGAAATACATTTCATGTGCATTTGAATTCAAAGTGTTTGTAAGGAAATAAATGTGGTTTACAGCAGCAAAGACATGAGAAATGTCTGTGTAAAGTATGATTACAAATTAGTTTGGAATTTTGGGGGGTGGCTTGGTGGATTAACACCCATGCTGGATACCCAGCTGAGGTGTCAAAGTGAAAATCTGGTCATCTCTAGGCATCAGCAGCTGGGGAACTGGGTGGCTCAGCTCTTTCTCAATGACTCTGTC
The DNA here is from genome assembly GCF_964194105.1 of Spermophilus citellus. Taxonomy (NCBI): domain Eukaryota; kingdom Metazoa; phylum Chordata; class Mammalia; order Rodentia; family Sciuridae; genus Spermophilus; species Spermophilus citellus. The sequence goes on along the minus strand of NC_138182.1, from coordinate 285,133,051 downwards.
CTGGAGCTCATCTTGTGCGTATAGGAAGCCCACCTAGATCAAGCAGGGGCTCAGGAGGCAGGTGAGGTCAGGACCTCAGATGCTGCCCCCCCACCCCCGGGGTCTCTGCATGGGTCATTTTCCTCCCAGGTCTCTCCATCTACGGAACCTGAACTGTCCTCTCTGTGTCTCTGCCTGTCACACTCAATGGCCTGGGAAGCAGTAAATTGCAAGGACATCTGTCCATGCTGATGGCCTCAGAATTTTGAGAGTTGCACCAAATAAATGGGAACCAAGTCCCCACCACGCCTGAGTAGTAGCTTCAGAAAGGGGACTTTTTTCCTTTTTCTATTGTTTCATTAGCAAAAGTGAAAGAACATGAAAATAAATTCAAAACAACAACCCTTATTTTCCATCCCAACAACACGCTGGTTTTTTTTTTATGAATTTTCTTCCAGTCTCACCCACACCCACACAGACACTGGGCACACTCTTCAATTACAATGTAGCCAAGCATTTTTCTGGAGTGTTATGCAATTTTTTGTGCATTGTAAGTAGTTATTTTTTTCCAGTGAATATATTAGAATTTGTTCTTTCTGGAGATTCACCTTCCAGCTTTTCTTCCTCTGCCCACCAGAGTCCAAGGAGCAGTCAGCCTGGGAGCAGACAGCCTGGACACTAACGATGTTAAACACAACAGGCTAAGGTGGGCCTGGGACCCAGAAGTACAAGATTATTCAGGACCAAAGAGCAAAGGGCGGTGTCCTGGATGAGCTGAACAAACCTGCAATTGGGCAACATGATGGCAGATGAAATCTGCTGCTGAGGAGCACAAGGTGGAACTTACTGGAAGGAACAAATTAAATGCCTCATCTATGCTGAAGGGCTCTGAATTACTGTAGCCTCCTGAGAATAAGATCTAAAAATCATCATAGCTCAGTGAAAACATCTGGTCTGTGCAGAGCGCCAGTCAAAAGGAATGAAGGAGACATCAGGCTGTGTGAAGACGCAGGTAAAAAATGCATGAATGATTTAGAGTCATTATGGTGGGCACCCCCAAATAATCTTCTGTAAAAACTGGGCAAAGAAGACTTGAAAGGGGGAGAAAAGTGGCGTCACAGGGGTCAGCGGGCTGAGCTGACTTCAAGAGGGAGACGAGAGGAGCAGGTAGCAGAGTCTTCCATCTTGGCTCCTGTAAGTGGGTCATATAAAGTGGTTTATGCAAAAGCCTGAAGTCAGCTGGAGTCATCTTCATTCAGGAAATGATTGTAGGAGACTAAACGTGTCATGAAATTCCAGGGAAAGGACATTTCAGGAACAGACAGTGAGCATATCCTCCCAAGGAGTAGGGCTTAGTCTCCGCAGGTGGCGAGCAGCTTAAGTTGAACCCAGGCGTTTCAGGGTTCCCTGCCAGGACATCTGGCCCACGCTATCCTGCAAACAACCCTGGAGAACCTCATTTCACATTCATTCAGCACCCCCATTTCCCTCTGCAGGTCAAAGGCCCCCCAGGTCTGCACACCCTGGCTGCTGGACGCCCCACCCCCTAGGCTGGCGCAGCCCCGGCTTAGCCCTAATTAGAAGTATTGAAGAGTGAGTTTTCTCGTGCCGGGGTACCATGCTTATTGAGAAGCCGCCCAGGATTTGATACAGCCACTCTGGTTATTGTGATTCCTTCCGTATGTCACCATCGCCGTCTTTATTTCAATGATATGAATCCTCCAAGGAGAATTTGTCCGTTCTACTGAAGACTGATAAAGGAGCGATTATCAGCAAAGCATTTAAATCACGACCTTACTATGAATAAATTCTCTGCTTTGAAACAAATTACAGTGTGCTCTCAGACACTGCCTTCTGAAATAAACCTCCCTGGGCTCCAGGCTGAGCCTCAGCTGAGGACGCCAGCCCTGTGATCCCACTTGGAGAAGAGAAGCCACGGAGGGGGCCCTCGGGGACAAAGCTGGAGCTGGAGAAGCTGCAGACCTGGACAGTCCACCCCCAGCTCTGAGCCCCACCCACCCATCCCCTCAGGCTGTGGCATCTTTTCTGTGGTGAGCATCAGCTGCCTGCACACTTCTCTCTCCACTGTCCTAATGGACTCAAGGCGGCCTTCATGCCCGCCCACTCCCTCCAGCGAGCCCTTTGCCAAGTGACTATGCAGTGTCCTCTGATGACAGATCTGTCTTCTTCCCTTGATCTGATTCCTTCAGGAGAATGAGGTGGAAGGGGATCCAACTTGTGGGATCCAGCCAGCCCAGCAGAATCTTCTGGACTTTCACTGTCCCCTTGGAACTCTGTCTTCCTTGTGGACATGGCTCCAAATGGGTGTGGCTGAGTCTCTGTGCTAATTCCACAAGGAGGAGGAAAGACACAGGGGCTGGAGGCCAGACTGGGTCAGCCGCCCCTGCCTTGCTCATGCATGAAGCCAGGTCAGCCTGGGTCAGCTGGTCCTCCATGCGCGTACGCTTGCATGCAATGCTAAGTAAGTACTGCTTTGGTGGTAATCTGGGCTGCGGACGGAGCAGGCTGGCTCCACAACAAGACCTAGCTCTGTGTTCATGTTCTCATCTGCTTTCTGCTTCCTTCTCAAAGGCAGGAAGTTCTATCTGCTCTGTCCAGTGTTTTTCTCCTAGATCTGCCTGACTCTTAGTAGGGACTCTGAAAATAGGGATCATGACATCAATCATTTCGTCAATCAGACTTGGCCACTGAATCCCTCCCACATTAAAGGTCAATATTTGGGTCCTTTAGAATATTAGTGGCAAGTTTTGTTTGTTTTTTTCTATAAATGATAGATATTTATCTTTAAGGATTTGAAGATTGTTACTTGTTAGTTTTCTTTTATGATCCTTTAAAATTGTAAAAAAGAAAAAGAAGAAGAAGAAAGAAAGAAAGCATTCTTAGCTTGAGGGTTGCACAGAACAGCCCTAGGCTATTGTTGCCCACCCCTGCCCAGAGGATCCATGTTGTGCGTTGGTTGCCCTGGTGAGCACCAGAGCCTCTTCCACACCACCCAGGTCAGTGCTCCACAGCGACTGAGACGGGATTTGCTCCCACATCACTGTGACAAAGGTTTCCCTGCAGCAGCATTCCCAGAGTGCCTTTCTTAAGCAACTATGCTACATTAGCACAGACCTGCCAGAAATTGTTGTATTTGCATTTCTTGCTGGTTCACCAGAGGCCCAAGAACAGTGGTTTGGCCACTGTTGCTCAAGAAGGCCTAAGGCACACAATATCAAGGACTCTTTTTCTCTCATTTTACAATTTTCTGTCCTTGTTTGCTTTGTTTCAAATTTATTCTTTACCTAATTATTCTATTATATAAATTGCAAAGTGTCTGGATACCTAGTGGAAGAGGCCGAAGTACATAAATAGATCTTTTAAAGAATAATATTTGTAAATTAAGAAGATGTTTATCAAATTGCTCAAGAATTTGCTTGATTTGAAGGTGGACACTTAATAGAAATCTGTTGGACTAAATTTGTTCTCAAAGGCATTAGATTTTCTGGAAGGGATTGCTAACAGAAGCTTTTGTGTTTTAATGTCACATTTTGAATTTCTTATTATTAAAAAGCATAGATTAAAGTAAGTCAGTCAAGCAGTAGAAAAGGGTGGCTAGACTTACCCAAATTCAGTCTTCCAGAATCCAGACCTTTTCCTGACTAATGCGAATCCTTCTATGTAATGCAGGCTCCCCGGAGGACACTGAGCTCTTAAGTGTGAAAACAGACACTAACAGAGTTGGAATTATTAAGGAAAAAAAAGGAAAGGAAAGAGATGTTTTCAGCTGAAGGCATCTTAATTTCTTAGGCATGCAATTTCCTTATTAAAACAACTTGCATGGATTCCTCTTCCTGGGTCTCCTGTCGCAGCACGATGGTGTGGCAAGTCAATTATGTAAAGCTGTGATAAGGATCTTTGTATCCACTGCTCCTGGTATTGTCTTATTCTCCATGGCCTCCAAAGCACCTTCGAAGCCAGCTCCTTGCATGACAGATCTGACCGTGCCACAGATTGTCTTGTTCATTCCTAGACTGAACTCTGTTCTGATAACATCTACCTCTTCCAATTATTTTAACAAAAGATGAAGAAAAATAGTTTCTGTATTGATAAATATATGAAAGAAAACAGGATGCTCCTTCAGAACCAGATTTCCCCTCCTTTATGTCTCTTTGGCTGCTGCCATTTCCCTCTGCTCCTGAGATGGCTTCATGGTGGGGAGGGGGACTTCCGCAGCTCCCCTGCCTCTGGCGTCTCTGCCTGTCCACCCCAGAAGCTGTTTTCTGACCTGAGGCATCGCTGTCTCTGGGCAGTCCCCACCTGGGCCTGGCCCATCCTTGGCTCCTGGCCCCTGGCCCCTGGTGGATTCCCACCCTAGCTGGCCTCAGGTTTCCTTTTGCCAGGGTGACACATCTTCTGCTTTCTCTTCCCTCTCTTCAAGGCACCTAGCATGATACCCTTTTCCAGCTGGACCAGGCCTGAATAGGAAACTGACCCAGAGGAAACTAAGCTCCACAAAGACATCCAACATCTTATTGAAGCCAGGTGTCCACACACCCTGATCCCAGCCCTTGGGAAGCTGAGGCTGGAGGATTGAAAGCCAGAGCCCAACCTGGACAGTTGACAAGACCCTCATCTCAAAAAAAAAAAAAAAAACCCCAAAACAAACAAACAAAAACATGACAGACTTCTTGCCCTGAATTATCAGCTTTGAAAGGGAAAGAGTCTGTCTCCTGAGCCCTGCTGATTCCACTGCAGCTGGCCACCCATGGGCTCTACTCCACCACTGAGGGGCTGGCATCAGGCTGGGTCTGCACTCTATTGGGCTGGCGAGGACCAACCCCTGGCTCCAGCTGCAGACAGGGGATTAAGTGTTTTGACCTTGTTTCTTGGGGACCAACAGTGATAACCCTGCTAAACCTGTGTTAGATGGGTCAGTGAGCCGTTATCGACCTTGCAATGGTAAACCACACCCAATTTGGAGACCTGTAATTGATATCAGTGACTGATGTAGCATAAGGCAGAGCAGGGGAGGACCAAAAAGACAATCTTCTGAAAGAATAGTCTCTGGGCAGCACTTGGAGTATGCAAGGACTAATCAGAAACATCACCAACAGTAAGTGCTGCCGGCCATGGCGCATATTAATGACCACAGCGTCTCCCCGGTACATAAATCCAGAGTGACGCTATCAATTTTTGACAATTGCAAATTCAGTTGTTATCTTCCTTTAAAGAAAGCCTCCACATCTGCACCCTGCAACTCCTTTGCAATATTTACTGTTTGTTTGGAACAAGAACTCAAGTGCTATGCATACCAACATTTCACCTCTGACGCTTCTGGAACATGTCCAGGGGAAAGCAATCAATATTGGTTAATAAGCCAGATCAGTGTTATTAGTATTCTTTACAACCTCGGCCTACTTCATTTTATGTACAGATTGCCTATGAAAACTTGAGCTTAGATCTTGTCTAGACAATGCCGAACATGGCCACTCAAATTAATAATGTGCCAGAATTATCTTATGCTTAATGCAGCTGGCTTTATATTGACTCTGGAAATTAAATTTACTCCACAATGCTATTGACAGCTGGGTCTCTGGCATACTTAATGGACCTGAGTAGTGAAAATGGGACTGTGTGTCCTGTGCCTTCAAGCAAAAGGTTGATAACTCATCATTTTCATAGAAAGTGGGAAAGTGCTTTATCTAGAAATGTTCCGTCTCTCGCTGGACTGAATCAATGTGAGAGGTGTTTGCAATCGGCTGGACTTACTCCTATGTTAGAAAGCAAAGGGGGCAGCCCAGCTGGTCTGTAAAACAAGAGCTGTTGCTTCATCTCACGTGGAGTTACGGAGTCGTTTTAGTCCCAAGGAGTAGAGCTGTGTCCTGTGAATTCATATTGAACATGATGAAAATTCTCGTGAATGTGTGTCAAAAGTCAGGAGACACAGCTTTCCAAGGAGAAAATGGTTTATTTCAGGCATTGAGGATGTTGGCCATGCCCTCTGCCGGTGACATCTCTGACTTAGGACAGTGACCCCTTGAGGGGAGGTAAGTGTAGACCACCCAATTATTATGTGCTTTCTGTGATGTGGATGGTGAGATCTGATGAATTCATCCTGTCAAGACACACAGTCTTGCTTCTGCCCATCCCAAGTATATCAACACATGAAATAGAAAAGAAAAACTTTCTTTATTCCTAGAATCTCATTCTGCTGTATCCTTGATTTTGAGCTAGCTCTTAATACATTGTGTCTGAAATACTATGAAGCAGGGTAGTTTGGGACCAAAGCCACTTGAGTATTGGTATGGGAGAGAGCCAGAGACAGACTGGCCGGCAGAGACGGTTTGGGGTGAGAACAGTAGCTCTCCCCATGCCCCCAGAGCCCCATCTCACCCAAGTATTATTAATCTCTGTCTTGGCCTAAAGCTTTCTTCTTGTTAAGTTGGAAATAACCCTACAGAAGGGTGTTGCGGGACCCTCACGCTGTGGAGGGAAGGATCTTACAAGTCACACCAGGGCAGCAGCAGTTGCAGTTGAGCCCTGTGAGAAAGGGCAGAGAAGAGCTGTTTGCAAGGGTTTCTGGGACCTGAGAAGTCCGTATTGTGCACAGGGACTCCAAGGTCACCCTCCATTGCCCTCCTACCTTCAGAAGGACAATCAGGTTACTTTGCTGTGACAGGAGACAGTGGGCTCACAGGTGAGTTCAGGGTGACTGGGTGACAAGAAGAAAACCCCAAAGAGACACTGAGAATGGCCATGGAACTCCTGAGAAATCCTGCTGTTGGAACCTGGGAAGGACCTGGCATTCAGGAGTGAGTGTATGTTCTTGGTCCCATCCCTGCCTCCATAACTTGTGGGCATGGTTGGTGCCTATTTCCCCTGGATGAGGCTGCACAGCATCAAGACCTCAGCAAGGGGTCTGTGGCTGTATAAAGCCTGAAATCACTGCATTCAGGAAACCCGGGGCTCTGTGCTCTCGACACGAGTTGATACCCTAGGCATGGGAGCAAGTGTTTTAGAGAGACGACTTCCTCAAAAGTCACTCCCCTGGAGTTGCAGCACCACGGGTCACGTGACTCAAGGCAACAGAAACATATGCTGTCTCACTTTGCAGGGGCTTGAATTCTGAGATCCGGCTGCCCTCAGGTGCACGCTCTCTGCAGGGCCTGGTGAGACGCTTCCTGGCCCTGTGCTGCTGCTGTGCTTGCTGGCAGTCCGTGGCAAGCACCAGGCACAGGAGCGGATGCTTCCTCCATCATCACATGTCCTCCTTCCTGTCTGTCTGGGTCAAATTGTCCTGTTCTTATAGGTCAGCAGTCATGGTACTGGGCCCACCCAAGCCCAGGAGGATTTCTTAACAGGATTGCATATGCAAGGGCCCTGTTTTCAAATAGGGTCACCATCCCATTGTCAGGAGTTAGGACTTCAGCATATCTTTTCGGAAGGCACAATTGAATTCAAAGCACATTGCGAAGGGATCTCAGAAAATACCTAGAATGAGCCAAAGGCATCACAGCTCGCCCTGTCTGTGAGCTCCATCTCAGGAACATCTAGAGAGCCCATATCAATTCTCTCCAGATGTCCTCCTGACCTGTGGGTTTTGTGAAAGTGTGTTTTTTAATTTCAAAGTCAAACTTCTGGAGAAGAGGCCATTGGAGTCTCAGTTTACACAGGGCATGACCATGCAGGTCCCCAGGTGGTCACAAACATCGTGCTGGGCAGCTCCAGGCAGCAGAGCACTGACGCCCCCTTGCTTCAGAGAGCGTGGTGGCTGGACGGAGGAAGCTGTCCCCTGAGGGCCAGGTAGAGATGCCTCAGAATACTGAGGGCCTTGGGCTTCCAGACTGCCTTCCACTTTCAGTGTTCAGGAACAACTTCTTATAATGGTTTATTTGCAGAAAAATATAAAATTTCCATAGCCTTCGGCCACTTTATGCTGGTCAGCCACAATCCTTACTAAGTAAGCTTGTTGAAATGTAAGAATAAAAGTGCCCACCCTGCCCAATTTTTGACTTTTGATAGACATTTGGCCTCCCTTGCCAATGTAAGTTGCATTCATTCAGTAATGAAAGTCTCCTGATCATTCCACAGAGGATAAATCAGGTAACTCATGTATGTTAGGAAATCCAACGATAATAGGGTGCCACTTAGAGTCCTCAGAGTCAATCAGATGTACCTCAAGATAAGAAGACATCCCAAACAATACGGTTTTATTATGACATGATGAGAATGTTCTCTGTGCCAAGTCAAACACTGAGCTTAGCACTGGCAATTTCTCATACCTACCAAAAATAACAAAAGAATAGGGCTCTTTTGTGATATAAAATACCCATTGTTCCATCCCAGTCTTTTTTTCTGATGTGATTTAACTGTCTGAAGTACATGAATTTTTTATATTATTTTGTGAAGAGTTCTTCTAGAAACCGTGTCTCCTGTGCCCTGACATATGTTGTTACGCTCAGCAATGAAGAATACCAGGGATTTTTCCTAGAAGCATTCTTTGTCCCTATTTTTCACATACATGTGGCAATAACATATCTCAAGTTTGGTCCTGAGCTCTGTAGGAATCCAGAGTCACAGAGATGCAGGCCTCTTCCTCAGAGAACTGAGAACTGACGGAAAGATCTGCAGGTCAGGGTGGAGGGTCCTGCTGGATGCCAAAGGAGGTACCTGTGCTGCAGGAGGTCAGCCTTAACACAGCTCCAAGGACATAACCACTGCTGGTAAGTGCTGCCTGGGCCAGGCCTGGGTAAGGAGCAGCTCCCAGCCTGTGAAGGAGGGGGACCTGGGAATCTGAGAAGGAGAGTCTAGTGGGCGCCCCTCTCCCGCCGGCCACACCTGTTGTCTTCCAGGGTACATGATAGACCTTGAGACTCTGAGGCCACCAAGGTCTGAGCAGTCGCTGGATGGACAGGGTGGGCTGCCCTGGAGGACAGAGGCCTGGACCCCAACCATGGAGATTCCTGAAGAACATCAGTGTGTCCGATTGAGACTTTTCTTCTTTGTTTTCATGTTGCTTTGGTTCAAGGCTTTACTTATTATCGTTGGTAAAGTAAAAGGGGAAAACAAGGCAGATATAGAGAAGAAAATGATTATTATTATTATTATTGTTTGCCAAACCTTCTGGGATCTTTATAATAAAATCAAACCAAACATTATCCAGTTTCATATGGAACTATTAGGTCTGGTGCATCAGAGGTGTAGTAGCATCTCAGTCCACACAGGAATGTGAGGTAAGAGGGCTAGAGAGAGAGAAGCTGACCCTGCGTCAAGACCACGCCACTTGGTGGCAAACTCTAAGGTTTACTTCCATTTAAAGCAAAAAGAAAGGCTCACAATTATTTTCATTGTTTCCCTTTACGAAAACCAGGTACTCACTGGCTTCGTTTTTCCCTGCCTTTGTTTACTTGCATGCGGCTTCTTTGGGGAGCCACATGATATGAATCAACCCTCCCGTGTCACCTCAGGTGAGTTTACCATCCTCTGTCCACACCCACCTGCTTCCCACGTCACAAGTGGCCATCCTGAATGGCTAGCTCCTGGGGAGTTCCCAGTACTGAGAAAAAAGAGTATTAAGTTATTAGCACCCCTCAAAGGAACTTTAGCAAAGCAATTGTACACCAATTACACTCAGCAAACTTTAAATTTGCATAAGGAAAAAGCTTCCTGGGTAGTTTATCTCTTCAAACCCCTAATTTAAACACAAACAGCCCTTTTTTCTCTGATGGGCAATTTGTAAATCAATGGAAATGTAACTGATGTGACACAGCAATCTGTATACGGGGTAAAAATGGGAGTTCATAACCCATTTGAATCAATCTGTGAAATATGGTATAATAAGAACTATGTAATGTTTTGAACAACCAACAATAAAATAATTAAAAAAAAATTACAGTAAGTCCTTCAGATTACAGAAATATTAAGACAGATCAGAAGTGGCTGAGATAATTCAGTGAACAATGCAGATATTGCCTATCTTTCTTCTTGACCATCTAGGTATAACTTTTCAGAAGTTTACTAACATTATTTTACAAAAGCCAAATGGAGTTTTGTGTTGCTTTGTTTTAATTTTTCTTCCCTTAGTGAGGCTCCAATTCTTCCATGAAGTGACGCTGAACGAATAATAGAATGGTTCTGAGGATAAATGCTCCTGGTGCACACCTGTAATCCCGGAACCTTGGTACGCTGAGACAGGAGGATCCCAAGTTCAAAGCCAGCCTCAGCAAAGGTGAAGCACTAAGCAACTCAGCGAGACCCTGTCTCTAAATACAATACAAAATAGGGATGGGGGTGTGGCTCAGTGGTCGAGTGACCCTGAGTTCAATCCCTGGTACCCCCCAAAAGATAAATGTTCTTCCCCATCTCCTTCTCCCCACTCCCTTCTCCTCCTCCTCCTCCTCTTCATCTTCTTCTTCTTCTTCTCCCTCTCCTCCTCTTCCTCCTTCCTCATCTCTCTTTCTTTCCCCTACAGAGGACCCACACATACCAGGCAGGTGTTCTACCACTGGGCTACACCCCACCCCAACAAACATTGGATAGGCAAACTATAGACTTTGTGACTGATAAGAGGTTGTTAGAGTTGCGTGTGACAGTAAAGTTACAGTATTTAAGTATGTTTCCCCAATAGAGAATGAAGCAGCATGAAGGGAGAAATGCCCGGGAGGCCCCTCCCCACCCAGGGTTGTCTCTGTGGCCCTGGCTGGACCCTCTGGTTGGCCTATCTCTGTATTTCTTTTCTATAAACTCAGTCAAGATGGTAAGAGATTTGGTAGGAAAAAAAAAACACTATTCCTATTATTGGAAAAGGTGAAGACTTGCCTCCAGTAAGGGGCAGCTTCTACTTGGACAGGACAATGTCTCCCAAACTGTGACAGAAATCATTTCCTCCTGTGCCACCTGCTTCAGGCTCTGAATGTTCCCTAGCTCATGCATTGTTCTCATGACGAAATGACACACGCTCCCTTCTCATGCTCTTTCAGCCACCTTAGCATGACCCCATGATGAAGGAAATTCTGGATGGGACTGAGAACATGAGCACTGGTTACGACATCGGGAAAGCCGAGATCTGATTGCACATGCACCATCAGGTCGGTTACCTTCTCCCAGTGCCCTGCCACTGAGGTGCAGGTGCTCATCCACTAATGCTCACACGACTTGTGAAGTCTGTTGTGAGATTAGATGGGAGCATGTGTTGGAAATTGTTTGGCTATTGCTAAAGCCCTGTACATACCAGAGGCGGTGTTGCGATTATTCAGTTAAGAGGCCGAGGCTGGGCTTGCGTGCTTGCCTTTAGCAAGGAAAACCAGAAGGACCATATTTTTATCCTCCATATGAGAAAGGAGGGGGTGTGTGCAACACCTGGACAGAGGAGATGGGAACTCAATGACAATCCTTTTAAGCCAGGCCTCAGGGGTGGATCAAAGTTTTCTCTCTTGGAGATGGTAGGCGTTTTCCCTGCCATCTGGGGGCTTTCCTGCTCACATAGGCACCCTGGCCACATGAAGGGAAGGCCTGCTGGAGGTATGCGAGAATGCCTGTGCTCTGTGTCATCCACACTGACCATATGTGCATGGTATGTGCCCAAGAGCTAGTCTTATTACAAGAGGGCTATACATCAATAGTTCTGGAACACAGACGAGCGAGGAGGGTTTCAAAGGGCATGCTTCAGTGACTGTGCACTCCTGGGGCTCGTCTGTAAAAAGATTTTCAGGCATGCAGTCAGCACTTGGTCTTAATTTTCTGTTGATTTCTAAGCTCAAGCAAACCGCAAACGGCTCTGTGGCTTCTCCACCAACTGGCTCCCCAGATGCAGATGCAGCAGCAGATCCCGTCCTAAATCAGAATTCCATGCAACAGGGAGGAAAGGGAGCGGATGGCAGAGGCCAGAACTTCACATGTTACCCTCCTGAGCCCTTCTGCAGTCGGTGCCTGGACTGTGGTCAGAGGGTCATCAAACACAGGCATCAGGAAACACACCTTGCGGGGCGGCCACTTGGTCTTGTTCATATATATATTGTTCTTAATGCATCTCTTTCTTGACAAAACCTTCTTAGATGTCTAATGGAAAGCAAAATTACTCATCTTTTGACCAAAGGATTGTGGGACTAAAGTGCAAATTTTTACTTGTAATTTTTAAATACAACTCACCTACCCACATGTGTTTTGGATGGTTGACCACATGATGGATGTGTAGAGAAGCCTACCCCATGTGACGAGGGTCCCCTGCTCACCCCAGTCACCAGCCTTGACCTTCTGCATTTCCAGCATCTTCCCTTTATGTGGGGAAACCTGCTTTTCTGAGATCTTCAAGTGACCATGAGCAGGTCCCTGACTCATGACTCAGTTTGGGCATGAGTCAGGACCTTCAGGAGCAGGTCCTGAAGTCTTTGAAATATAGGGCAGACACGTTGAGCATCCCAAAGAGGCCTGCAAGAATCGAGGCATATTCAGCTTTGTGTGAGCGTGACTTCACGTGCAGTTCAGTGCTGGTTGTCCCTGGCAGGCTGCAATTTCTGGGGAATTAGGGGACTGGAGCCCTGGTGACCTGTCATTATGCCTGGGGCAATTTGGCCTTAAAGAGCGAACTCATATGTCATATGGGTCAATAGTTTTTTTCACAGCATTAAGCATGTACTGAATAAAAAATAATTAAACCCATCTTTGAGCACAAAGGGAACTCACTATAATTTATTGTTGCCAAAAGTCAATAGTTTTCCTTTTAGGGTGTTTTGTCCATTTTGATTTTCAGTTATTTCGCCAGGTCTTCCTCAAGCGTGACACTTGTCCACTGTCTGTACCCTACAGAGACCTGGTTCCTGGAGAAGACTCAGCCTCATCACCATTTCCAAAGTGGAACCCGTCTTAAGTTTGCTTGTTATTTTCTAATAACAGAAACTAAACTGTGCGTGGCTTCCCTCCTTCTGTTCCTGGCTCCTGTCCTTCCTCTCCCTTCACTCCCCACCCTGTCCCTTCTCCATTCTCTTCTGTTTCTTCCATTTCTTTTTTTCTTGTCTTTTCTATCTGCTTTCCTCTCTTTGCTTTCCACCGTCACCTAACAGGAACCCAGGTAGGAAGCAGGGTAGCTCCTCACTCAGCAGTGGGGATGCCAGGATATCACAGCAAATGCAGGCTGACAGCAGAGCGCAGGCTGCAAATTAGCTCCACTTCATTAGTCCATGGTGTAACCTGAAGCCTTTCCATTGAAGCAACAGTGTTTCGTTTTATGATATTGGCTAAGAGTTTCCAGGCCTTAGGCCAAGAAGGTGGCCAAGGTAAAGACTGCATTGGGAAAGACACGGATAATGTTTGCACAAAGTGTGCTTCCCCAGAGCACAGCTTCTTCATTTATTTCTAGGAAAATATGTGGCCGTCATATTTATGAGTTCTAAGACTTTCCCCTCATGTAGGGCAAAAGTTGAAGTGACTTTTGGTTCAAGTTTGCAATAAAAAGAGAACGAGATGGCGGTGTTAACAGCTTAGGGTGGGAAATGCCAGCCACTACCAGCTCCCTCCCTGATTTATGTGCTGGAAGAACAACCTTCAGGACGGGAAGGTGCTTGTTTTCCTTTTGTATTTCATCCATTGATTAATTCAATTTAAAGTCCTGCTTCGGTCTCCTGCCAGCCCTTGCTCTCCCCTGTGCCGACAGCACAGGTGCGCCTCCGTTTCTGCGGTTCTCTCCAGCTGTCGGCTGGGCTGGGGACAGCGTGCGATGTTAGTAAATAAGGACAGTTTTATTTAGCCATGTGGATTTTAAGGTCTTCTTAATCTTTCTGTCTTTCTCTTTTTGGGTTCTCATCAGTCAAAGAAACGACCACATATAGATATCATTGGATACTCCATGATTTTACTGGCACCTCAAAGACCAGAATGTTGCTGTGTGTCCTGGGTCGTGTAAATCTCTGGATTTTATGTCCCCTGTCCCTCTTTTTTCCTTGCTGTTTTCTTGGTGAGTTAAAATCAACATGAATATGAGGTCCACTATTGATGTTCCTGTGATTCCTCAATGCGACACCCATTAGCAAATCCTCCATTACCACTTACTGTTCCCAGGGCTGGCTGAGGCAGCCTCCTGACCAGGGAGAAGAGGGTGGTAAGGGCAGGCCTGGCTCCAGGGTGCCTCTGAGCCCCCAGGACCTCCTGTTTGGCCTTCCTTTTAGATTTCCCTTATATTGGGGGTTTCTGCTGCTTTGAAACAAGTTACCCTTGTTCAGTTCAATTGGTATGAATTTTCCAGGAGGGAATGGTCTTTGATCGTGTTTTGGGGGATGTGTCCATTCCCATCTTTGACTCTATGGGTGGGCCTCTCGCTGGCCTCCACCACTGGGACACGGAATAACTCACTCCAGGACACAGCTGTCCCTCCGTGGTCACCAGGCACCGTTTGCCTATTGGATAATCACTACTTCAGCACAATCAGACTGTTTAGATGTGTCTATTGCATCAACTCTTGGGTAAATGATCTTCTACTATATTTATGGGCAGTTCCTGGTTTGTATCAAGCACAAACAGGATCTCAAGTGCAAAGCCTGACCACGAGTCAGCCCATGGCATGGTGCCACCTTGCTCTTGGACTTTCAGTTCTTCCTTACAGCAACACCTCGCCTTTTCCTTTAATAAAGGGTGCGGAGAAGAATTTTAAGTGAACATTTTCCCAAGATAATGATTCTGAGAGAAAATATTTCAAACTCTATCCTTCAATTGTAAAAATCTTCTTTTTTATAGGCACTTTGTTTTCATTTTTCATTCTTTAACATTATTGATAATCACTGCACTTAATTTTATTTCATTGGTCTTTAGCTAATCACCATCCACACACAATTATGTGAAACCCCAATGAGATATTGGGCTTATTTTACAAAGTGCTATTACATATTTTGGTCTGGCAGGGATCCAGGAAAACCTCTGCAAATAATTAAAACATTATTTACCTCACTTTCTGTATCTAATTTGTCTACTAATAATTTCATTACCTCAGAAGAACCTGGTGATTCATTAATAAATTTCTGACGTATAAGGAGATTTCAATAGGCAGACAATCTGTGCTACACAAGTACCCCCCTTCCGTCTTCTAAGGCTCCAGGTATGAAGACATATATGAGTTGCTTATGACCTCTACAAAGGAAACACAGGTGCTTTTCACAGAAAGCCAGAACACATTTAGAGTATGCTGCCATCCACAGAACCAGCCAAGAAGGCAGACGAACCTCCAGGTAGATCTTGTACTGGGGAATCAGTTCAGCGTTGGCCCTTACTACATTTAAACAGTTTCTACCTTTATTCTTCTGGACACCAGTGACAGCAGAGTACATGCTGCTGAGGACCACCCCTCATTATCTCCAACATCTACAGCCACATGCTGGCAGCTGAAGGCAGGGGGCACAGAGACCTTGGGCAAGGCTGAGCTTGTCCTCCACCTCTGTGAGTGCATCGCTGCTCACAACACCTCTGGGCTGCTCAGATTCCTTCCCAGGAGGCTGTCTGCTCCCTCCCCAGGGCTGAGCCCCCCCAAGTCCCCATAATCTCCTCCTGGAGCCAGCCAAAGGCCACCGGGCCTCACAGTCCCCAACCTCTGAACCCCCGTTAGCACCATCTCCTCAGAGTGAAAACCAAATGAAGCTCACATGCTGGCAACCCTACCAGTGTCCATGGCAGGAATCAGACTCAGGATCTCCACAGGGTCCTTTCTTCCCACCTCTGGCCCCTGTGCCCCCACCTCTGCTGCGCTTCCCTCCCTTTGGCTCAGCCCTCTCCTCCAACTCCTGTGTCCTGCCTTGCTTCCAGGGGCCTCTTCTAGCTGGTCCTCCCTGGGTCAAGCCCCCACTCCAGCAGTGTGGCTCTCAGGAGGAGCTGGGGACCCTGGCTTTGGAGCTGACTCCAAGACATCCTCATGCATTTATTTGCAAACAGGTGTATCACTGCAAAGGCACTGATTTATTTTTAACTTAAATATAATTTTACAAAATTACCAATCACTTCCTTTTCTCATTCAATAAGTTACCGTGGAGATGATCTCACTTTGCAACACACGGTAGTATTTCTTTTTCTCTTTCTTTCTTTCTTTCTTTCTTTCTTTCTTTTTTTTTTTTTTTGAAGCTGCTAAGTAGTATTTTCCAGTTTTTTCCCCATGTTTTAGCTACATCTTTTAAACGACTTGCTGCTGAACTGGATATCAAAAGTGAGGGAAATGAATGGTTTAAAGAGAATTCTTATATTGTGCCCCTAAGAGATCATTTATTTGAGCATTCTTTCTTTGGAGATTCTGTATTCATCTTGCACATGTACAACTTTGCCCCAAGGCACATATAAAAAGGTCCATTGCTGTATATTAGCATAAATCTATTTTTATACTTAAAATATAGGGCCAACTTGACCTCACAATATTTGAGTCTATCTACACTAGACTCCCAGAGTCCTATTCTATGCTTCAAAATTTTAGAATTTGGCCAATTTAACAGAATATATAGCACATTTCTATAGTACCATGAACCTAAATAAAAAGCTTTTACCCTAAACATTATTAATAACCTGAAATTCTCAATTTAATAATTTGGGTAACTGCTCAAGATGAAATATCAACATAGTTTCTGTGCAAGCCACTCAACACAAAGAGCCCAGCCACATCAGTCTGCATTTTGAAAAAAGAGTCCATTATTTATGTACAGGTTCTATATATTTTTTTGTTTAGATATCAAGAGAAACCTATATTCTGTTGGGAGATCCATCTAACACTTAGTTTATGTTTACTTAGTTTCTATTCTTTGTGATTCTGATCAGGCCCTAAAATGAAGGGTTTGATTGCTGAGAATGTGGAAGCGTCTCTGACCAACATCCGTTTTCTGCATCCAGGTCCCTGGCCTCCTGGCTTTGGGAAATATACACATGAAGATTCATCATTTAAAGTAAATGTGGCAAATACAATTTTCTCTGAATATAAAGCTCAGAGACTCCCTGGGGAATCTCCGTCGTTATGGCCAAGAAGGTACATCTCTCTGAGGAGGGATAAAATTTCAAAGAAGACAATTCTTCAAAGTGCGTATCAGAAATTTTTTTTTCTGAATATAACCCAGTGTGGAGAAATCAGAGTTGAGATGTGAATCCATGAAAACCATTGCTGTGAGCTCAAAAGGATGCTCAAGTATAGTGAAGACGATGGCATCAGGCTGGATGGTGGAGACAGTATTTGTTTTAAACGTAAAGGACTTGGAGACCTCGTGTGCTTCTTATGAATGTAAAACCCAAATCAAAGGTCACAGGTTGCAAGAGCAATTTGCACAAACCTGTGAGCCATGGCACGCACTTTCAGCTGAAGGTCTTGAGCATCGCCTCTCCACCACTGTAGCTTCCCAGGTGTGCACCCAAAGACAGTGGGAGGAAGCCCCAGGGTGCAAACCAGAGAGCCAGGGTAGACCTATCACAGCAATGGATGGGCCTCTAGAGCTGTTCCTGTCAACTCATTCCCTTCTACATTCTGGAGGAAGAACCCACGTCGTCTTCACAGTGTGATTTCCCATCGAATGACAGGCTAGTAACCTCAACATCAGGCATAACTGAAGAGTGCATCAGGTTAAGTTAGACCCAGAAAACTTGTGGTGTAAGATCTCGGTGTCCAGAGCAAGTGCAAGCCCTCATCCATCTCCTCATCCTCAGCACTGCCATATGCTGGGCAGTGTGTTTTTAGGAACTGTGTAGCTCATTGCAAGACAATTGGTGACATCCCTGGCCTCTACCCACCTGAGACCAGCAACACCCCTTTAGTTACAACAAATAAAAATGTTTTCAGATGTCACCAAATGCTTGCTAGGTGGGTAGGCATATTGCCTTCTATTGTGTCTCACTCACTTAGGCCATTAGACCCAACCATGTTCAACCAAGTTCTGCTGATATCAGAGCTGAAAGAATCACATGCAAAAACAAACAAAAAAACAACCCCACCAATTCCTTACAAACGTCAAGAAATTCTTGAAATGTACTCTGGTCTGATGGAAACCACAGTAGTGGTGTCTATTTCACCAATTTGTTAGAGTGGCAGTGACTAATTGTAACGGGTGTGACATGTCTAGGTTCTAAATAAAACTATTTAGGGACACAGGGCATGTAACTGTATCTCCCAAATCTTCTTAAGTAAATGGTGACGATAAGAAGAAGGAGGAGGAGGAGGAGGAGGAGGAGGAGGAGGAGGAGGAGGAGGAGGAGGAGGAGGAGGAGGAGAAGAAGAAGAAGAAGAAGAAGACGACGACGACGACGTCTGCAGTCTGGAAAAATTCACTGGCAATACGGCTTTGTGAGTTCTGCGGCTGCCTTGACCTCCAGGCCGTGCTGTCCTTCTGCTCGCTGGGAGCCGCCGAGGTCCTGCTGCAGATGCCCACTGCTCTTCATGTTTACTACTGATTGTTTAGATTTTGCTGTTTTACCGTGAACTCAGTTGGAATATCCCATGAGTGTTAATTTGAAAATCATCGTATCTACAAACAAAAGTTTAGAATAGTGTTCACTTTCACAAACGGAGAAGGATCTAAAGAGCTCAGGAAATCCATGTCAGGGGGAGATAAAAAGAGTCCCTCATCACAAAGCCACAGAAGGTAAAAGGGAATGTTTGAGTCAGAAGTCAGAGTAAGAAGTGGAGCTTCCAGATAAAAGTGAAATGTGGTTAGTCTCGGTCAAGAGAGAATGCAGGATTCAACGTGGAGAAGAATGAGCAATTGTTGGGCGAGCACACAATATCCATTCTGCTCCTTAAACAAAGGCATTCAAATCCAGCCACGAAAACATTCGCAGAAAGAAAACTGGATGTTGTTCTTGGGGTGGGAAAGAGTGTCCCCTCAGGCTCCCTGGATCATCAATGCTGGACCCAGTGAAGGAGACGGAGGACAACAGTGGACCATTGTCACCGTCCAGGCACCTGACAGCAAGCCAGAGCCCAGAGCAGGGTGCTCAGCCAGCACATGTGCAGGACAGACTGGGCCTTTCCCTTGACCCCTCCCCCTCCCCCTGCTGGTCCTCACTCCCCCTTCTTCTCCTCCTTCCCCTCTCTCTGCAGGGACGAGGAGGTTTCAGGCCTCTCATCTTCCATCTGAATGGTGCCTTTCACTTGGACTGACAGCCTCACCTGGATCCCAGCCCCAACTCCCCATCCAGCACCCGGAAGCTTGGGGTGTGGACAGTGGAGGGGACAGCACAGGGACCAGGGGGACAGTTGGTTTCTGGGTTTTGGGGGAACTAGATAGATGCCTTCTTTACACATTGGCCACTCATTCATTTTCTCATCCATAGATTAGTTTTGGGGATTGCCTCCCAGCCATGGTGGGGGCCAGTATGCAATTTAACTCACACATCTCAAAGGGTGCAGGCCGAGCTCTTTCCCACTATCACCCCCATGTCAGGCTCCTGGGTTTCTGACCCTTTAAACATGTCTCCTAAGTGGCTAGAGGAGAGCTATTATGCCCATCTTTTTTAAGATCTGGCAACAGCAGAAAAATAAGTGATTTTTAGAAGTCAAATAAGGATAAAATAGTAAAAATAAAGGTAATTATAAAAAAACTATATTAACAGGGAAATTTTTATGTTTTCAGTGACTATAGTGGATTAACTATTTCAAGTTTAATTTTTAAATCCGAATTCAACATTAGTAGATTTTCTGAAGTTACGCAGTTACAAAGGACCCAACTGGAATCTGACTGGAGCTGGTCACTTGTGTTTGGAGTCTGCCTCGATGCCTGCTAGCAAGTCTCTGGGGAAGACATCCAGTCTCTGCATACCTGGGCTTCTGGCCTGCAAATGGCAGCCAGAGTAGCAATGACCTCATGTTAGTGCAGGGATGGAGGAGCGGGTGGGTGTGAGATGCTCCGACACGAAAGGCGGTTTCGCCCAGGTTTTCTGATGGATTCTCCTGGAGTCATTGCAGGAGGACAAGAGCTAGAATCTCCTGGCATCTAGGCACACTGGTGTCACCACTCACACTGAGCTGTACATGCCTCAGTGTCCATGGTATGCACCCAGCCTTACAGAACCATGTGTTTCATTCCCAAATCTTTCAAACTCAGAGGAAATCAAAGGACAGATGGGACCAGCATCCGCCTCTTGCTCCCTCCAAGCTCCTGAATGTTCTCTGCTCCTGTTCCTTCCTTCTGTTTCTAAGGACCAGCTCTCACTTTCAAATTACATACTTCAGAAACCTCTTGATCTAAAAATATACTTTGAATTTTTTGCTTAGGAACATCAAGCTTAAATTTTGAATTGCCTCCAGTTTTAGAAATTGAAATTCAGCAACTGTACTGAGAAGCACACTTTCAGGACATTTACCAAATTGTATTATACACGAGTGTCTCTCTCTCATATCACACAAGAAAGATGGCAAGGGAATGAAGAGCCATCCGCGCCTCATCTCAGTGCCAACGGCTGGTGGCTCTTCTACCTCGAGTTGAACAGTTGAAACAAACTATGATAGGACATAGCAATAATAACAGCAAAATTTAAAGATAGCATGTCAGAACTCTTCTTGTTCTGTTCATCCCTTCTAATCCTTACTTCTCGGCTACACTTCCTAGACAAACTGTCATAGTCTCAATTTATTTTGATAAATGCAACTTTTTGCTTAAAGATGGCAGTTCAGTGGAAGAGAGAGTTCCAGAATCCAGGTGTTGCACACAGTCTAGGAAACTCCGCACGTCCCTCACAGAGTCCCAAGTGCCCCGAATCCTGGATCCTCTGGCCTGGCCCTTGAGACTAGGTGCAAGTCAGCTGGCCTAGGAGATGGATGGGTTCATCTCTGGCCTCTGAAGGTGCCCCCTATGTGTCACGGGAGTTCTGCCTGAGCACAGATTCAGGTTGGACCAATGACCCTGGCCTTTGGACGTCTGCATGTTAAAGCTGTCTTGCTGAGCACTCTGGAGAGACTGTGGACCACCTCCTCTGCTCTGAGCAACAGGATCTGAGTCCCCACTGGTTGACACCTGGGCCTCTTGTTCTGACATGTGGGACGGGACGCTGGAATTGAACAAAAGGTTGTATGTGCCCAGAATATTTCACTTCAGAGTCAGACAAAACTTTTCTTGTGTTCCACTCTCTCTTCTGCCACCTCACAGGATTTTTTTTCCCGTCTGCATAAAATAAATCACTTTATTGTTCATCGGTTTTCTTGGTGAGATGTTAGGACACGCAGTCTATGAGTCACCCAGATCTCAGTCTCAGTGTGATGGGACATTGTTGAGGCTTTGGGACCATTTTCTTTTTATTCCTTTTCATTTAGGAAACAGTAAAACTCTGAGTCTGTCGCAAGTAACACATCCTGAAGACACTTGCAGTTAGGGCCGAGGAACGCCTTCCTGCAACCAGATGAGCAGATGTGGCGATGAAGGTTACCTTTGCAACACCCTCGGGAAAGACTGAGCTCTTGTGCCTTATGTGGCTCCTCACAGTCCACGGCTGAGGGCCCGTGACCCTGGGGGAAGGTCTCAGAGGACTGTGGGTTCCCAGAGCAGCCCCAGAGAGTGCTGCAAGGAGAAGGGGCAGATGCTCCGAGTCCCCTCCTGGTGAAGTTGTATGAAACGATTGTTTGGAAAGTTTATGCAACAGGAAGTGTGGGAGTTGAAAAGCATAATATTTATTTGGATTAGATACCACACATTTTTAATTTGCCCTCAGAAAAATTACATTGGAAAGAGAAGGTTTGGAATGAGAAGATTTGGAATGATTCCTTTAATAGATCCAAGGGATAATTTTTTTTTTCTAAAGCGGAAGAGTACAAAAAGAACATTCTTCTGCTTTATTTATTTTTAATTGAAGATGCAATGTGAGCATTTGCCAAATTATTCGAGTGAGAGCCATAATTAGGCAAAGCAAGTGGGGAGAGAGAAGCGGTAAGTGCCAACAAGGAAGCATCTATTTATGGGTATTGCCACACATAATGAAAGCAAAACAGTTGTAGCTGCGTATTAAATTTAGAGTATCATTCCTAATAATATTCTCCATGTGCAAAACAGTTGGCAGGAAGTATCAACATAAGGACAAGTTCGTGATGGTTGGATGGCTAAGAAACTAGTGCAAATAATTAAGGATTAAATAAATGAAAGAACTGGATATGAGCAAAAAATATAGCACAGGCTACATGACTTTGTAGTACAAAGTGAAGCGGTTCTGTCCTGAATTATCTTTTTTTTTATTGCTTTCAAAAAATGTTAACCACATAATTGTAAGATAGCTTCTTTGTAGACCAAGACAGATTTCCCCCTTAATATATTCCCTATAAAAATAGACACAATTGAAAATTGTTTCATGCAAAGTCCCGGGCTTAATGTGTTAAAAATAAATAATCACTGGCAAATTCAAACCTAGTTGCTATGCCACAGACTTTCCCAATGGAAGTGGGCCATGTGTGTCCTCTAAATCCCCCTGGAGTGCTGGAAAACAGACATCCCCCGGAGAGGCTGGCGGGATGTAGGTTATTGAACTAATGTCACTTTCATCCCTTGGCTAATTCCTTCACTCCCAAAAAAAGTGAGCTCAGGAAGAATTTCACTGGCCTCAAGAAGGAATCTGAAAGGATGAATCCACATCAACTTATACTTTTTTTTTTTTTTTTTTTTTTTTGGTCAGGTGAATCTTTCACTGGAGAAGTGCATAAGAATCCTTTGTCAATTTTAAAATATATATGTATTTTTAAAGTCATTGCAGGAAATTTTATCAGTGGCTCTAAGAACTCTCTCATAACCTCATTTTACCGAAAATTATAACAGAAAGTCAGTTTTTGCTCTGGGTTCCATTACACACATGCAACATGGTCATGAAAGCCTAGAAAAGAAGAGAGGGAGCCTCCTGTGAAACAAACAACGAAACGAGCATCGGAAGAAGCCAAATAGGTCTTGCCCAAGCAGAGGGCCAAGGTAGGTGCGGCCGCCTCTGCCCAGGATGCTGGATGTGTTTTTTTCTGGTTTTCCCAGGGCTCTAGGACCTATGCACTTAGGTACAAAACACACTGCATTAGGGAATACTTTCTTTAAAAATTTTCTACAAAAATAAAAATAATTCAGAAAAATGTTTTTCTTTGCAATTTAAATACAATAAAATTTTGAGATATGCCAACACATACCCTTACATTTGTTTTTCTTAATTCAAGGAAAAACATACAGTCTCCAGTCTCCAGATTTTGTTTTGATTTTCTTCAGATTGGTGATGAGCAGCTATCCGTGTTTTCACCATTCTGTGAGAAGGGCCAGTGGTGCTCTGGCTTGTGTGACAGCATTTCTGAGCCTTCTTTCTAGCTGCCCCTCATTGTGATGCACAGATGGCCCCCAGCCTCTGGACACCCCAGCAGCTTCTCTGTCGGCAGGGGCCTTGCCTGGAGTGCAAACCTTCCTGCCTCTATCCTTGCCAACAGGGACCATCCTGAATCCAGGATCCCAGCTGCCCAGTCCCCAGCCTGCTGCCTGCTGCTGGACGCTGGAATCTTGTCCGATCTGTGGGTGCTCAGGGCTTTAGCCGTCTCCCTGCGGCACTTGCTGGCCGTTTGTGCCCGGCTGCTTCCTTCTCTGAATCCTCCCACGGGGCTGCTTCCCGGGTCGGTCTTCCATGATGGAGTGCTCCCGGCACCCTGCCTGACTCCTTCCCCAGTCCCCCTTCTCTTTCCACAGCTGCCACTTCCTCTTGGTGTTGATATTTATTTGTGGGATTATTCTTTCTTCTCCTCCCCTGGGATACAAGGTTCCTGGGAGCTCAGCCCCCCTTGATGTCAGGGGTCATCTCTGCATCTACCCCAGTGACTGACAAAGTAAGGGCTTGATTGACAGGCGAGTGGATGGATCCCTGGTGAGTGAAGGAGAAAGCCGGTGGGTAGTAACAGAGGGACTGCCGTGGGGGGATCCAGTGGGTCGGGTGGTGTTGGCACTGCAAGCACGGCCTCAGTTTGTATCTGGTAACAGAGCTAGATGTGGTGGTTCCGGTTCCGAGCCTACCTGGGCCAAGATGATCCTGTTATGATTTGAGGAAGGGGCAGAAGGAGTCGATGCAAATGAACACTGAGCTGTGTGTGGTGACCTTGGTGGCCTGCGGTAGAAGAGGATTCCTGAGCCTCTGTTACCCAGAGGCTGGTGGCTTGTCTGGGCAGGAGGAGGCCTGCCTGGGGCACAGGGACTGTTTCTGTTGAAGCTCATTTCCCCCCAGGATTTCTGGGGGCGTTGAGTGCATGATGTCACAAGTGTTGACCCAGAGGGCGAGCTTCTAGGCTTCTCCCAAGACTTCTGCTTTTAAGGTAATGACTAACATACCCACTGTCCTTCCCGCAAAGGACTTTGCAAAGATCCCTGCAGGATTTTCATTCATGAACATGAGCCCTGTGGGGGTTGGCCTGCTCCGTGGCAGCACTCCCTTTGCCGTGGCCTGGGTGCTGTTGGCTCTGTTCTGTTTTCTTGTCATTCCTTGACAAGATTTTGTGTGGGGGAGAGGAAGTGGGGAAGCGCTGTTCCTGAGAAAACGTTAAAGTCTCTCAGATTCCAACACCCTTCAACGTGTGGCTGTTCATCCTCTAAAAGATCTTTGGCAGCTAAAGTTTGTGCAGGACCGATAGCTAAATACAAGGGATTACAATAGCTTCTTATTATACAAGCTCTTCAAAAACAGAAATGTACCGAAGGACATGGCTGTTGAAATCCTTCTTGCACAACACAAGGGCAAATAAATTACTCTTGTAAAGTTTTTAGACAGAGTTGACAATGTCAGCATGTGAAAGTAATATGGTAAAGCAGAACACCCCTGGGGACCGATGGTTACCTGCACTTAATTCAGCACCACACATGGGAGGATTCCTGAGGGGTGGCCATGTTTCACACCGTGCTTTGCGTGACCATTGATGTGACTAAGACACTCCAGCAGAGACAGTGAACCATGAGTTATTACGGGTGTTACTGTTTTCAGAGGTCGTGTAGGCTGGCCACAGCTCTCTTGTGGACACTGCTTTGAGAACGTCCTGAAGAGGCAGCAGAGAGAAGGTGGGTCCACCCCCCCCCCTCCGGAAGCTGCAGCCCCCATGGATCTCAGCCTGGGGTCCTCCCAGTTTTATTTTCATCTTTGCATTTTTATTTCCACTCAAAGAAAATAATGACATAATTTTCAATGTGAAAAATAGGGAAATCTGAGAATATGCAGTTTAATTATATAATTTTCAAATTTAAAGTCTTTTAGAGGATAAACTTAGAGAACCATGGCAAAGTGTTGTGATTTTTAGGGGCGAGGGTGCCTACTGCTTTGTGATCGTGTGGTGATGTTTGCAAAATTGAAGGGTGACGAGCACATAGAATGGATTTTTTAAATTTTTTTAATGACAATGACAAAAGAAAGAAAGATACTGTAAAATAAGGAAGTAGTGATTTTATGCACCAGGAGATAACATCCTGGGGCCTGGACAGATCTCCCCAGGGAGCTGTTAAAATCTTTGAGTGGTGGGTTTGTCCTGTCGGGAATCTTGATCTTAGAGAACATTTTGCAAAAGATAAATTATGGAGTGTTGGTGTCATGACAAGTTGAGTCATTAGCATAGACCAACCATGTCTGTGTCTTCCACAGCTTCAGAATCTACTGAATGACAATCAACGCAAAGGCTCCTTCATCAGTGGCACTTTGGCCATTCTGTCATAAGCCAGACAATCACAAGTTCTTGTATTGCAATTTTAACCACTCAAATCTATAACAACTCAAGTCACACACCACACTTTACACAATCGTAGATATGTACACAATTACAGGTAATATATATATATATATATATATATATATATATATATATATATATATAAACAGAAAGACTCAGGAAGTTAAAGCAGGGGGAACAGGGGTTCAGGAGACAGAACAGAAAACAAGACAAAGAGCAGAGAGGAATGGAAAGGGTCACTGCAAAGAGGTGGTCAGATGAAACTGAGCCAGCCAAGAGCTTGCTCAGTTACAGAGCTTTCAAACCACAGAAACTTCTTTTAGGCCGGGGTGTGGCTGGACGGCTGTTGGGTGTCAGCATGAGAGGTCAGCTTGGATTGAGTCGTGCATGGTCTTAACAGGCAGGAGAAGCCATGCTGTGCTGAGGCCTAAACACAGAGATTCACAGGTGTATGACCTGGTGACTTTCTGGGGCAAGGTTCATGATGAGTGACCAGGACCTTGGGTCAGTATGCCACCATGTTCAGTCTCAGGTGCCCTCCTTTTATGGGTCTCAGGTAAAGGGGGTGCTTCACGCAGTCATCTGGTTTGTTCCATAATCTTCTAGGCCTTGTTTTTTTCCAAAATGGGTTTGATATACCCCTGTATCCATGTGCTCCTGATTGATTGCATAAGTTCACAGGTGGTCATTTTTATTAGCATGATTGGTTTTTCAGTGTCTTATGGCTATGCCAGGCAGATGGTTGTTGTTTACTTGAGCAAACAAAAGGTAAAATCATTCTCCCTCAGCAGTTGTGCTCAGAATGGAGCAGACCTTGACAAGCCACTGCTTTACAAAACGAAGTCACCCAGGGCAGGCACAGCCTGAGGACTGCTGCTGTCCACACCATGGAGTCACCAGAGCAGGCACAGCCTGAGGACTGCTGTTCTACACCATGGAGTCACTCAGGGCAGACGCAGCCTGAGGACTGCTGTTCTGCACACCATGGAGTCACTCAGGGCAGGCACAGCCTGAGGACTGCTGTTCTGCACACCATGGAGTCACCAGGGCAGGCACAGCCTGAGGACTGCTGTTCTGCACACCATGGAGTCACTCAGGGCAGGCACAGCCTGAGGACTGCTGCTCTACACACCATGGAGTCACTCAGGGCAGGCACAGCCTGAGGACTGCTGTCCTACACACCATGGAGTCACTCAGGGCAGGCGCAGGCTGAGGACTGCTGTTCTGCACACCATGGAGTCACTAGGGCAGGCATAGCCTGAGGACTGCTGTTCCACACACCATGGAGTCACTAGGGCAGGCGCAGCCTGAGGATTGCTGTTCCACACACCATGGAGTCACTCAGGGCAGGCACAGCCTGAGGACTGCTGTTCCACACACCATGGAGTCACTCAGGGCAGGCACAGCCTGAGGACTGCTGTTCTACACACCATGGAGTCACTCAGGGCAGGCACAGCCTGAGGACTGCTGTTCCACACACCATGGAGTCACTAGGGCAGGCACAGCCTGAGGACTGCTGCTCTGCACACCATGGGGTCACTAGGGCAGGCACAGCCTGAGGACTGCTGTTCCACACACCATGGAGTCACTCAGGGCAGGCACAGCCTGAGGACTGCTGTTCTACACACCATGGAGTCACTCAGGGCAGGCACAGCCTGAGGACTGCTGTTCCACACACCATGGAGTCACTAGGGCAGGCGCAGCCTGAGGACTGCTGCTCTGCACACCATGGGGTCACTAGGGCAGGCACAGCCTGAGGACTGCTGTTCCACACACCATGGAGTCACTCAGGGCAGGCACAGCCTGAGGACTGCTATTCCACACACCATGGAGTCACTCAGGGCAGGCACAGCCTGAGGACTGCTGTTCCACACACCATGGAGTCACTCAGGGCAGGCACAGCCTGAGGACTGCTGTTCCACACACCATGGAGTCACTCAGGGCAGGCACAGCCTGAGGACTGCTGTTCCACACACCATGGAGTCACTCAGGGCAGGCACAGCCTGAGGACTGCTGTTCCACACACCATGGAGTCACTCAGGGCAGGCACAGCCTGAGGACTGCTGTTCCACACACCATGGAGTCACTCAGGGCAGGCACAGCCTGAGGACTGCTGTTCCACACACCATGGAGTCACTCAGGGCAGGCACAGCCTGAGGACTGCTGTTCCACACACCATGGAGTCACTCAGGACAGGCACAGCCTGAGGACTGCTGTTCTACACACCATGGAGTCACTCAGGGCAGGCACAGCCTGAGGACTGCTGTTCCACACACCATGGAGTCACTCAGGGCAGGCACAGCCTGAGGACTGCTGTCTTACACATCATGGAGTCACTCAGGGCAGGTACAACCTGAGGCCTGCTGCTGTCCACACCATGGAGTCATTCAGGGCAGGTACAACCTGAGGCCTGCTGCTGTCCACACCATGGAGTCATTCAGGGCAGGTACAACCTGAGGCCTGCTGCTGTCCACACCATGGAGTCATTCAGGGCAGGCGCAGCCTGAGGACTGCTGTCCTACACACCATGGAGTCACTCAGGGAAGGAACAGCGTGCTGTCCACCGTTGGGAACAGAGAAACCTGTGTGAAGAGAGCTCTTGGACAAGGTACAGTGTTCTGGCTTCCAGTTAAAGAATGAAGCCAGGGAATGAAAGCCACATTTTAGGATAACCAAATGATCTCTCCTCTGTTTCCCTCTCTTACTCTTTCTCTTTCTCCCATCTTCCTCTTCTTTCCATTAATGCACAGCAAACACTGTTAGGCAGTGCATTCCCTCCAGGTTGCAGAATGTGTTGGGGCCTGGAGGTGGAGGCCAGGATGACTGAAGAAGTGAAGGAGCCTTAGCCTAGCCCAGGCTGCTCCTGCCCATCTCTCCATCTGTCCTCCTTCTGCAAGAGAATCCAGGGGAGAGTCTGCTGCCAGGACTCAACTCTACTAGTAATAAATCAGGAGGTTCTGCTTAGTCACAGGACAGGGAAGAGTGGGACTAGAAGTTCAACTAGTGGTGTTTGCTACAACACAATTTTATTCAACAAGCTATCAAGATAAAACAGAAATAGAGATTTTAAAAAAAGGATAGAAATAATCCAGGCCCTTATCACCCAGGTGTTGAAATCGATGGAAATAAGAAAATACAGAAAGGTAATATGCAAATTATAATTGAATCAACCCAAGAAGTGCATTTGCAGCTTTTCCCCCCTTAGGTATTTGCTTAGGTTTCAATATACTGTGAGTGAAAAGTATTAGTAACTCTGAGAGTAAACTAAGACATCCACCACCAGAGAAACATTAATAGTTGGCACATCCAAGCTCATGTGGAGTCTTTGTAGCTGACTCTGCAGATTGCACACTGAATATGACGTAGCCTGGATCACCGGACGGGGCCAGAGGAAAACGGGGGTGCCTATATCCTGGCAAGATGGCAGCCCTAGGGTTGGGGTGGGCAGAGGGAAGTGAGGCCAGGAGCCAGGGTGGGACACAGGAGGTTCTCTGCATAGTAAAGAGGAGTAGCCTATGAGGTGAGCAGGCCCTGGGAGGGAGGTAACCATTGGGGCCTTTCTCAGCTCTCCTTGGGCAGCCTGCTGAATGATTAGGGTTACCTTCTCTGCCCCATGGCTGCCACCTGGGAAGCCAGTTCTGTGGCCTCCTCTAGGGGCTCCGTATGCTGTCACCCAGTTAGTCCTGTGTAAACTCATGTGGTCCAGAGAATAGGGGCAGCCAAAGGCATCAAGAAGACCTAGGTAATACGCCCAACATGTAGACCCTTAGGACTCAATTCAAGCAAAAATCACCAATTTGAAAAAAATATATATATTTTTCAAAGTCTAAGGATGAAAATATTTCACCAAAAGTAATTATATTATTCTTTTCTATAATATTATTTGTATTTTGTTTGTAATTAGCAAATAGATAAATAGTATATGATAGGAACAAATAACAAACTTACTGATAAATAATAACTTAAAGAACTTTAGTTCTGCTGACTTCTCATTTTGGAGTCATTACTGTTATTCATAATTATTCACCAGAGTAGTCCAGGCAGATTTAATCACATCCCTTACTAATCACTTCTTATTATGTCCTTTGTGCTAGGGAACTTGGGAGTTATTGAAAATCTGAACTAAATTCATAAATTCCAGGTCCATTTCTTCTCTAGCCTCAATTATCATTGCAGTGTGTCTGCATTTCTCCAGTTTGAATGTGGATGGAAACTAAGGTCACGTGTTTTATAAGGTCACCTTTCAAGAGAGTCATGATTCAAGATATAGCAAATCTTGACTCAAAACACTGCTCAAATTTTGTGATTGAAAAACCCCATATTACTTAACCTGGCTCAGCTTTTCTGTCCCAGAAGAAGGGGCTTGTTGGGACCTCCTCCATGGAGGCCAGTTCCTCAGAAACACCAAGCCAGCCGCCCACTCAAAGTCACCCTCACATGTCACTGAAAGCCAGTGACACTGCAGAAAACCAGGCAAAATGAAGCACTTTTTAAGCCTCTACTGTGAAAAAAAAAATGGGTTCCTTTAGTCCCAGTGACCTTGGCATGGGCGGTTTCTGAGGATTGATGACTGGCTTGGTCCAGCACTCTCCCAGTGGCCATTAATCCCCAAGCTTTGCCCCGTCTGCATTGCTCTTGCTTAATTCAGTTATTGTGGTGGTGGCTCCAGTTGGTGAATATTTCATTGTCCGCCAGGCTCCCAGCTCTCCTCTCTCCCTGTTCAGTTCTGCTTCTCTAATATGCGCCAGCGTGCTCTGCATTCACCGCACACACTCAGAACCACTCTAATTCAGAGCGAGAAAAATAGGAGTGCACCCCAAGATGCAGATATAGTTAGGGGGACATTATTGTGGGAAATATTCATATTCAAATAGACACAGACTTATCAATGTCCACATGTAATGGTTTCATAAATCACTTTTTGTATCCAAATGAGGATTAAGCACAGGACTAGTACTCTAAGGCCAGAATTTGAAAATCACAATTTAGACAAAGCTGGATGCTGCTAGTTGAATAAACATTTATAATCTCTTAATACAAGACCGGAACTCAAAAATTCACAGGAGAGCAAAAGCAAGCGTGAATGCCTGTCTGCATCTGTGTGCATGTGTGTGCAGGCATGCATGCATGTCCAGGTATGTGGGCCAGTGCCCATGTCCACTCAGGCTTTCAGTCCATAACCCTGCAGACTTACATGAAGATGGGCACAGGACTTGACACCCAGCTCTTATGGTTAGAGAGGTCAGCATGAATGTGGAGCTCTACACAGCAGCTAGTGTGTGTTGGGTAAATCCCAAGCTCTCTGCCAGGCATCTACACAGTATTCCTCCCACTGGGGATGAGCTTGTGAGGGTTGGCCATGAGGCTTTCACACAGCCTCCTCTTGAGATCAGTGTGCAGATGTTGTCCTTGGGAGGTGGATACATGTGGGTCCATATGCCCGTGTATACAGCTAGATTCTAACTACATTATTCTGTTAGTGAACAATTGCTACTGCTTAAGAAGTTGACATAATAATAAAAGAGTTTATTGAAATGTGAAGATTGAGCCTCAGTAAAAATAAGTAAGTACTTTAAAACAAACTTATTGCATATTTAAATATACATTTTGAACTTCATTAATTTTGTTGTATTTTGTAAGCATTGAATTTTAATTCTCTATATAAATTCTACATAATCAAGTTTTTGTAGGCATGCTCATATTCCTGCACTTGAACCCTTTGTAGGTATATAATTAGTTGATAAATGACTGGGTGTTGTCCACCACTGTCAGTATCACAGTAATATTAAAATTACATTTTATGATTTCTCTTTCTGTGATAATTTCTTTAATTTTTTTTTTATTAGCTTGGATTCAGAATCAGTCTCTCTCTCTTTTTTTTGCTGATCTATAATGCTCAACAGCTCACATCTCACTTCAGGCACAGAGACAAGGTTGCCTGCAGCTGGAGCACATGACACATGCCTCTCAGCCTTCTTTGGAGTCCAGACCTTCTATCCCACAGGCCAGATCTGGAGGGGTCTGCCCTTTTCTTTTTCAGGGGAAGCTGCAGTCCCCTTGATACACAGACACAAAACCAACCTAAGCCTACACAGACATAAATGCACTGAGCTTCTTGCTGTGTAAATTGAACACTGGTATGGGGTGTGTGAATGAACACTGCAAGCCCCGTGACATGTGTCTTATAGCAGGCATGAGGATGAAGCAGAGTGGGAGACACCATCTCAGGCACCATTCACCATCCTGGTAAGTAACAATCCAGGCATCACCTCCTTTCAAGAGGAAGACGTTGGCTTTCTATCACTGATAAATTGGAACATCCAAAAAATATTGCCTAGGCTCTGATGGTCTGGAGAACAATGGTCACTTCTGCTTTTTTTCATGGAACATGGTCTAAAGTACCAAAGTTCTGTCAATGCTCTGAGCTGTTTCCAACCTCAAGATGCATTTTGAAAACTTTTGAACACCATTCCTCAAGGTTGTAGATTCAGGTATTAAATTAATATTCCATTAGCAGAATATGAAGTTGGGAAACTTGACATTTGTCTTTGGTACACTTATGAGCTCTTTCATCATTTTTATTAGACATAGACTCTAAATTGAACACAAATTCTAAAGTAGCATCTAACACCTGTGCCACCTAGAATCCTACCTGGACTCCCTGATGGAATCCTCCCTGTGGTTCCTAAATGCCATCACAATATTACCATGGGTTTAGTTGGATTAATGAACCTTATAATTTTTTTTCTCATATAACTTTTACTACAGCACATTTTTCTAATTTTTAAATATTACCATTAATTAATGTTATTAATTTCTTTTTTAATTGATTTTATTTTTTAATACATAATAACAGAATGAATTACAATTCTTATTATACATATAGAGCACAATTTTTCATATCTTTGTATATAAAGAATGTTATGCCAATTCATATCTTTATACATGAACTTTTTTGCATTATAATTCTTATTACACATTTATACCACAATTTTTCATATCTCTGTATATAAAGTATGTTGACACCCAATTCATGTCTTCATATGTGTACTTTGGATAATGACGTCCATCACATTCCACAATCCTTGCTAATCTCCTGCCACCTCCCTTTCCCTCCCACCCATCTTCCCTATCTAGAATTCATCTATTCCTCCCATGCTTCCCCTCCCTACCCCACTATAAGTCAGCCTCCTTATATCAGAGAAAACATTTGGCATTTGTTTTGGGGGGGATTGGCTAACTTCACTTAGCATTATGTTCTCCAACACCATCCATTTACCTGCAAATGCCATGATTTCTATTCTCTTTTATCCCTGAGTAAAATTCCATTGTGTATATATGCCTCATTTTTTTATCCATTCATCTACTGAAGGGCATCTAGGTTGGCTCCACATCCTTACAAGTTAATGGAACCGCTCTCCTGCTAAGTACTTTAGATGACTTATCTCAGTTGTGCCCAGCACCAAGCTACAGCAGGGAGTATTTCCAACATTTCCAGATCAAAGACAGGTTTCTGAATGAAGACAGAACAACTTGGAGCCAGTCTGCCCAAACCTAAGGGTATACCACCCTGGCGAAACCCAGGACACAGGGCAACATTCAGCAAGAGGGCAGTCAGCTCCTTGAGTCTATGAACTAAGGTCAGAATTCAGATCACACATAGTGAAATTTCCCTTGACCTCTGAAGAAGATTTTAGAGAAATCTGTTTATGCATCCCAATGGAAAACAATGTCTACTGTGTTTAATAGGAAAATATGATAATAATAATAATAATAATAATAATAATAATAAGAGATATCAGAATAAAAATTATTTTTCTTGGTTGAAAATTTTCAGTGGAAGATCATAAAAATATGATTAAGAAATAAAAATTTATCTATCTTTTTTTTGGAGGGATTGAAAGAAGAGAACACATGGAAAGTGGTTTTGAATATATTTGTTTATAGTTTCACACATTAGAATTTCTAAACTTCTAACTTCTCTCTTTTGTGGACAGCATGAGGGCATAAAATACTGTGTCAGGGTTTCCACTATAAATGTTATTTCTCAGGGATTTATAACTTTTGCCATAAAAATGTGACTGCGGGCATTAACTATCTGTTCTCAGCACCAAGACTGACGTTTTTATGTGTAACTTTTCATACACGAGCTGAAAAAAGCTATTAGTAAAGTTATTTTTAGGCCACATGTAATGGCTGGGAACCTACTATTATTGTAGTTTAAGACGCATTCTTGAGTTGCAGTCCCAGAAAGTCAAAAACATTATAAAAGGACAGTTAATTAGTCTGTAATCAGGCTAATCGTATTTTATTTGAGAACACTCATAGGAGCCCTGCATTGGTCTGGGGTAGCTTGTTTCTGAGAGCCTCCAGCCTTGCTACCAGCCTCGTCCACCTCCCCTTCCTGCGCACGCACGATAGCGGTCATTACACAAAAAGTGCTTTGTGGTATTACCAGTTTATGAGAAAGGAGAACGTACGCATCCAGCACTTCCTAAGAGAAATGAGCATTGACTTTTTCTGAAGAAAATATAAATGGAGTTGCTTAATTGGGCTTCAGGCATTGGAGCAATTAATAATAGATTGTGCCATCATGAGGGCTGTGTTTGTATCTAAAGCAATAAATTACAAGTATTAAATGTATATTTATTCCAAGTTAAACTCATTTCTAATTGACATGTTACTTAGCCCAAGGCTTTTAAGATCTTTTAGTATAATTAAATTAATAGAAAGCTATAGATCACAGCAGGATAAACAAACAGCCCAGACTTTAATATGACAGATATACACAACAGGCCATGTAAGTAGATCATTATTTTCAGTTTAGGTTCAGCAAAAATACCACCAGAATGAAAGGCAGCCATGGCTAAAGAGGTGGACATGAAGGTTTGCATTGTGTCCCATCTGACTGGCTTGCATCAGGAGTCCCTGGCTGGGAGGAACTGCATTAGGAAAATGTCATGTTTGGATCGATTCCTTAGGCCTGAAGCTTTAAAAACCCCACATCAAACATTTAAAGGTTATTAGGGTAACTTCAGGCTTTGGCCAGTCCAAGACTGTAATAGTATTTCATGCATATCAGTGCAGAATTAGCTTCTTCTAGTTTTTATAATTTTTCCAAAGTGGCTTTGATGAACGTGGTCCTGAGTGCTACATGCACCTTGTAAGGTGCCCCCATCAGTCTTTAGTTTTGTTCCTGAGACGGCTTCCAAGGGCATCCCTGTAGTCTGAGCCTGGGCTGCTTGACCATGTGCAGAAGAGGCAATTACCACCGTGTCCAGGCTCCGGAGAAGCCAATAAATTGGCCCTGTCCCAGGCTGACTCACTCGAGCCCCCACGAGAACTGACTGCACGCCATGAGACCCTGTTTTCTTGGCATTTGTGAAGCTCTCAGTGAATGTGTCCTCTGGTCCAAGTCCCTGGCCTCCTGCCTTGCTGAGGTTTGTCATGTTACATGGTTTCTTCACATCAGATGAATACTCCCCAAGACAGAAGGTCACACATGGATCTTGTCACCCAGTGGCCGAATGGTCCTGCATACAGATGTGTGTGCTAAGGGCCTGTTTAGTGCAGGGACACACTGTCCTCCAGACAGCCCTGTAGCTGAAATGATCCTTCTACAGAGATAGGGCAGGGTCTGGGGAATAGGGTCCTCTTTAGAATACAGTGCTATGTCTGTCTAGATGCAAGTCCCAAGGGAGATCCTGTCCTCCGGGGTTCTAGATCTTTAGGCCCTTCCCCAGCATGATCCAACTTGTAATAACACGTCCTAAAAAGCAAACCAGTTAGAGGCTCTTCCTGGTCAATCTCGAATTTCTAGTGAATGTTTCTCCTTTTATGCTTCTGGACATATTCATTTTTGACTCTGAAATGCTGTATGACAGAGTTTTGTGGAATAACCAACCTTGTGGCCTTGCTCCTGCTTGGGATAGGTGAGAGGTTGGACAGTGTTCCTAGCCCTTCTTTTTCAGAACTGCAAATAGGTTTTTGTTTACCTGGTGGCCCGGTGTATCAACACATCCCCGTGACATCTCAGTGTGTGACTTGCAAAGGTATTGATACTTTCTAGAGCCTTAATCTTAAGATAAATTTTTATTTCAGAAATATTTTAAACTTAGAGGAAACTTTCAATGTAGGTAGAGTCCCCATCAGCTGTTCCCATCACCATGGGTGACATTACACTGCATCCTGCTCGCGTCTTACCACTGGGGAACCTGGTGGCGTATTACCCCTGACTATGTGCACCGGCGCCTCCAGGTGTTCCGCAACAGCCTCTCTTCATCCCAGGGTCCCCTCTGGAGAGCACCTTGTGCACAGTCAGCATGGATCCCTAGAGGTTCCCAGGACATCAAAATGCACCTGACTCATCCACAGTGTCCAGCAGATACACTGTGAGTGTTGTCTGACTGTCCCTCTCTTGACCTGATTATTAACTGTGGGGATGTGGCCCATGTGGGTGCCTCCGAGGATTTCCAGACACTCTGTACATTTCTCTGGGTGCAGCAGCCACCCCAGCAAGGACACAGCTTCAAATACCCTGCCTTGCCTGTCCCCAGAGCACCAGGAGAGCCCAGCTGAGGCTGCTTATGCCTTCTGGTTGAGCTCTTTGTAAGTCCCGAAGGTCACGTCCATCCTCCTGATATAATGATTCTCCTTTACCCTCTCTTACACTGTGTCCCACAGGGAGACTGAAGTCCACCAGCAGAAACTGGCAAAGCACCTGACCAGAAGGAGGCGATTAGGCAGGTCGTGGCTGGTTCAAAGCAGTCTGGGTTTTATGGGATTGAACAAATAGCAGGGGCATGAGAAGCAGGCTCTTTGCTCAAAGTCTTGGGCAGGAAGCATGCTGCAGATGGGCCGTGGTACTTCCGAAACATGAACATTTTAGAAAACTCAAAGTGGCTGAAGCCTGTGCCGTTCCTTGGCTTACTCTCCAGGGTGAAGCTGCTCAGTGTGGGCTGAGGCTTTATTTTGCTCCTGCAGGGAGGGAATTCAGTGTGTCTGAGGAGATAATTCAGTCAAGGCTGTGCCTGATTTCAGTGCCCAGCACATTTTTGCTGGGAAGGATGGATATATACTGTTCTAATAAAATGGGCCATTAAAATTTAACTAAGAATATAGGGCACATTCTTAGTTTTTAAAGTCTTACTCAACAATCGGAATTCAATTTACCTCTAAGACTTTTTGAAAGAAATAGAGAAAAATTGATGTGAAAGACTGTCAGATCCACCAGTTGTGTCAACTTGCAAGTGTGAATCTGTTATTTCCGTGCTCTATTTAATTTTGTGCCTAAGGGTTTTGAAAATCATCTATTCTAGAGAATAAGGCTTTATCTGGAACTTAAATAGGTCATTTAATTTTATTGTTATCCTGTACAGTGGTTCTAAATCCAATAATCTCCGTGAAACCTTTAAAATGTATTACTAAGTTAAATAACTTAATTAGGAATTAAAGAGCACAGAAGAAAAGTTTAATCTGTTCAATTACACTATTTGCCGAATGTTATAATTTCTTTATACTTCAATTAAAACTTGCAGATTGCTGAATATTATACTCTACTTTTAAAACTTGATAAATTTATGTGGGTTTAAACCAATGTAATTACAGGTTTTATTCCTGATATTCACTACCTGATGCAATTATGTTGTAAGTAATTATTTGATCATGAGCAGTTTATAAGAGTTGTGACTTGTGATCAAGTAATTATTTATAACATAATTGCATTTCAATTGATTTTATTTAGAAAGAGCAATTGGTACTCCCTCCTCTAACCACAGTAAAGTGATACAGTGATGATCCATCTAAATTCAGAACACAGGGCAATTAAACTAGATGGAAAGACTAATAGCTTTGATTTCACAAAACCAAGGCCAGGCTACTTGGATTGGGGAAAGTGGCTCATGGGCAGCTCTTCAAACTTCCCCAGTGGGGAGGAGGCCATCAGAAAGCTGTTGCAAGACCGACAGCACCTACAGGTATGAGACCTTTTCAGTGAGAGCCATCAATGCTTAACGAGTGGATAAGTAAATGTGACTGACTGTGCTCAGTGGATTAATTGTCTCTTTTATGTAACTTGTGGTTATCCACAAGTCAGGACTCTTGACATTGCTGGGTGTGTGCTCAATGCTGCAGTACCCCACATTCAAGAAGAAGGTCAGAAAAATGAAATTTGAAGCCTCCAGGACATTTTATCAGATGTGTAATAAAGTCCTTTTTGCGTTCCAGCTCAATTTAATAAAACCAAAAGGCTGGAATATTCTCACTAAGGTGTGTCTGGAGGCATTAAAGTTTAGCTGCTTTTCTTTGTGTTAATCTCTAAACCAAATAACAATTGTTCCAATCTGTTTGAGGCACACATGGTTTTCTTTTTACATTGTCAAAGCATGTTCAATTAATACCTAGCTAAAACTGGTTTAAATTGGACAAGGAAGTTTAAAACGTTGTACAGTTTATTCTGAAAGGAAAAAGTTAGATTTCAACTCATTGTTTCATTATGTATGGGCAACTAATGAGGCTTAAAAATATATTTCAATGGAGTAAGTTTAGATTTAGAAAAGAAAACATAATAAAGTAAACAAAACAGTTGTTTCTGGGTTTAGGAGGGGGAAGGGAATGGAGCTATATGTCAAAGTATACAAAAGAGCAATAGGTAGAATTAAGAAGTAGAAAGTTCTGATACAAAACATGAGGCCTACACTTAATAATAATGTTCAAGAATTTTGCTAATTGAGCAGACTATAGCTGTTTTTCCCACAGGGGTCAGAAATAGCAATAATGAGAGATGTCAGGCATGTTGCTTTGTTCCATTATAGTAACTGTTTGAATATACACCCATGTATCCTATAACATGAGGTTGTCTGTCTTAAATATGCACGGTACATCTTATTTACAGAGAGTTGCTCACCATGCATCGCCCACTCTGCCCTGCAGTTAACATATGACATGAAGAGGTCTCATTTGTCAAAAACGACAAATGATGCTCACATAGATCCACTAAGCTACAGTGTGTGAGAGACATGACAACTTGTCCATGGATATTCTTTCCCTGTTTCAAGTTCCTGCTCCAAATTGTCACTGGAAATGGGGACAAGGAGGTCATAACTCAGCCTGGCAGGGTCTTATTCCATAGAAAGGGATTTCAGGACACATCAAAAGAAGCTCAAAACTAGATGGGTTTAGGGAAGCAGAGACTCCCCGCGGAAGCAGCAGGACAGGTGAACTCTGGAAGGGAGAGGAGGGTGGGCGCTGCACTCTGGGGGTCCTTCCTTTCAAAGAATCTTTGTAAACAGAGTATGGGAAGTGGGGTGACATAAAAATGGGGACCTCGATTGTCTTATCCATGGCACACAGGGTACTCACAGTGGTCTGGTGTATTCAGGATCTCTAGGTTGATGGCACCCAGTCAAGAGATAAGGTTTAGAATATATCATATAAGTTTCTAACGATAGTTTCCTCTTGGCTTTATTTAGGTTAAAGAAAGTATGTTATAACTGAGCACAGTAGCCTGTGCCTATAATCTCCCTGACTTGGAAGGCTGAGGCAGGAGGGTGGCAAGTTTGAGACCAACCTGAGCAACTTAGCAAGACACTGTCTCAAAATAAATAATTAAATAAATAAATAAATGAAAAAGACTGGTGCTTGGGGTTCAATCTCCAGTATCAAAAACAATCAAAAAAAAAAAAAAGAAAGAAAGAAAGAAAAGAAAAGAAAACCCAGAAATGCATTTGGGCATGGAGACTCAGCACTCTGAGGTGAGGGGTTCTAGAATCCAGGCATGGAGGAAACGGGCGTGGGCAATAAAGGCGAGGGCACTGGTGGAGCGGTCTCGACTTGAAGCCGCAGTTTCTTTGCCCTTTCCTGCCTCTCCTGCTGACCGCCCTTCCTCTCCCACCCTCCTCAGGATCGCGCACCACCTGCTCATGTATCCTCAGTACGTTTTGCTGTCCGTGGAGTAGAGGTCCTGACTGTGGTGGGGACCACCGAGGGGCTAAGCCACTTCTTCACACTGGGGTTGGGGGGACCCTCAGCATCACTGGGGACATCCCTGTGTTTTCCTTCCCAAACGAGGTGTGGAGCCAATCACTGGGTCTGACCTACCCTCTAGGGCAGAGATGAACTCCACCTTGTGCAGGGCTCCGCTACATATAACATCTGGGCTTCTTCTGGAAGGAACTGCTGTGACTTCCAGACTGTGCTGTAAAACCCCTGCAATGTCTGCTTTCCCACGCTGGAGATTCAGCAGCAAGGCCCGCCAACCAGGAAGCTTCCAGAGATAAAGGTATCATTTTTTCATTCCTTGCTACATTGTATATCATCAACATAAACCAAGACAACTGCAAACAGAAACATCATTTCAAAAGGAAGCCAGCAGGAACCTGGAAATCACAGTTCTGGCAGGAGAAATGCTCCTACGGGATTACACTTAACATTCATCAGTGGAATGCTCTGCATTTATTTGTCTCTAGTAAAATAATTCTGCAAATAAGTGTGCAGGTTTTGATCTTTCTCTTCAGGGAAAATCCAGCACATAGGAAGCTACAGATTAAGGATCAAATGCTGGCAAAAGACACTTCATCATTACACATTTTAAAGTTCATTGTTATCAGAATAAATATTGCTACATAATGCAAGTCCATAAAATTTTATGAGTTGTCTGTATGAAAAGTAATTAATTTTAAGTCAAGCTACTAAAAGTGTGACATTGTATTGTAATCTGTTGTTACACAGCAAATTATTCCAGAGTTTTGTGGCTTGCAACACACGCTTTCACCTCTTACAAACATCTAGGTACGTCTCCTCTGGATTCTCTGCTAAGAGGTGCTGGCCAGGGCTGAGGTCCCTCCAGAGGTTGGAATGGACCAAAGCCTGCCTCCAAGCCGACTCGCGTGGCTGGGAAGGACTCGGAGTCTGTGAGCACCCTCCGTGTTCCTTACCTGTTTCAGACCAGAAGCCACTCCCAGCTCCTTGACATGTAGGTCTCTTCAACACGGTAGCTTCACCAAAGCCAGCAAGAAGAGTCTGTTGACAAGATGAATGTCACAGCCACCAAAGTGACCTTCTTTTACATTGCCATATGCAACTCAAAAGTCAAATACTCAGAAGTCTAATACTCACACAAGGACAGGAGATATGCAAGTTTGTGACATCTGGAGGGGAGGCTCACTGTAGGCCACTTTAGTAGGTACCTACCATGGGTATGGGTTTGTAAAAAGCACATTGTACACTTAATTAGTAACTAAATTGTACATTAAAATTATGAGCAACTCTTGTTTCAAATCAACTTTATTTCTAGAACTCAAACTGACGAATATAATGAAGGAGAGTGGCAAATTCACAGAAGAATGTCAGGGTTAGCATACATTAGTTATCATAGAAGACGTCTACAGGAGGCAGCTATGAGAGTGACTTGTATCCTTGGACACTGTAATTAGCTCCTTGAAGAAAGAAGGGGTCCCTGGTGGTGTATCAATGGTGCACACCGAGAATCCAGCCTTGGAAAAAATACCCATGGCTCAACTAAGAGAAGGTGGAAAAGAAGCAGTCTCTAAGTACATGGGAAGGGAAAAAAGAAAAACCCACCTTGGCATCTACACATTGTGATCTAAAACTAAACATTGTTGTAAAAAACTTAAAGTG
Source organism: Spermophilus citellus (assembly GCF_964194105.1). Classification (NCBI taxonomy): domain Eukaryota; kingdom Metazoa; phylum Chordata; class Mammalia; order Rodentia; family Sciuridae; genus Spermophilus; species Spermophilus citellus. The sequence goes on along the minus strand of NC_138182.1, from coordinate 285,091,794 downwards.
GTCATCATTACTCAAGAGAAACCCAGGCCCCACCTGCAGGTCCCCTGAGGGTCCCCTCCAAGCAAACACAGGTTTCGTCCCTGTTGGGCACCTGAAGCTGTTTAAAATAATGTGGGGTTTTTCTATTGCTTTCTGCTTTTTCTTTCTCTCACACAAGAGCTACTTTCTCAGAGCTAGGACAGCTTTCTCAACACGAGGGGCTGCATTTCACAGCAAACAGAGCTCCTACATCCTTAGCCGCACAGCCTCCTTGCCATGGGAGACTACGTTTGTGCAGAGGGAAGAGATGCCTGGCGTGGAGAGAGCCTGGGGCTTTGCAGCTGAGGCACATGGATATTCCAAACCTGCTCTGGCTCTAAGTCAGGCCAGGCCAGCTATGGGGTGGACAATGCCACGCTGGCCTGTGGGGAGGGACCACACCCTTTACTGAACTTGGGTCTTCAAGAAGCTCCTGACTACTGTGGAGAAACTGGGCCAGAGAGATGCCTCTGAACCACGTGGTTGTCGACTTTAGATGTGAGACGTTGAGGTGATGTGACCTTTCCTGGGCTCCCTGCTGAGGACCTTTTAAGAAATCTCCTCTGGACTCGAGTCTGGATAGTGTGGTTCCCCCTAAAGCCTGTCTGTTTTGCTCGTTTGCTGTTTTTCTCAACACCTCAGAAAGCTTGGCCAGAGTTTTCATATTCTACTAAAACTAGGAGCTTCAGGTCAGGCTTGTGACTTACTCTTGGATTTTAGGGATGTTCGTGTCATAGACTTTTATTTTTGCCTTTTTCTCAACGTTGGAATTTATTAGTTCTGTTGTATCTATATTTCATATTATTCCAGATTTTTTGAAGTATCATTGACAAAGAAAAACTGTAGATTTAAAATATATGGTGTGGGAGTTTGATATATGGTGCCCTGTGAAATGATCACCAGGAGTTATAGCTTGAATATGGGGTGGCCCCCAGAGCTCACGAGTGACACAGAGCAGGAGTGGTCAGCGTGAGAGGACTCTCTTGTGAGAGCTGGAACCTAGTCGGTGGGTTTATCCACGGAACGTGCTGATGATGGAAAGGACTGTCGTGCTGGGTGGTAACTGTGGGCAGGGGACTGCTGCAGGTCCCTGGGGCCTGCCTCTCGGGTCCGTATTTTGACCTCGGCCAGCAGGGCTCCCTCTCTGCCTCCTGGCTGCCAACAGTACAGTAGCTTTCCTCCTCCATGCCCTCTGCCACAATGTTCTACCTTATCCCAGGTCCAGAGGGACGGAGTTAGATGACCATGGACTGAACCTCTGAAACCATGAACAAAGATAAGCTTCTCTTCCTTCCAGCTGCCCTTTTTAATTTATTTATTTGTTAGTTTTAGTTATACATGACAGTGAAGTGTATTTGGACATATCATATATGCGTGTGTTACAAACTCCTGTTCTTGTGGTTGTACGTGATGTGAAGCTACATGTGTGAAGTCATATATGTGAACAGGAAAGTTATGTCTGACTCATTCTGCTGTCTTTCCCATTCCCATCCCCCTCCCTTTCCCCACTCCCCATCCAGTCTAGTGAACCTCCCTTCTTCCTCCCTGCTGCCTATTGTGAGTCAGCATCTGCATATCAGAAAGACCATTGATCTTTGTCTTTTGGGGATTGGCTTACTTCACTTAGCACCATAATCTCCAGATCCAGCCATTTACTAGAAAATGTCATAATCATATTCTTTATGGCTGAGTAATATTCCATTGTGTATATGTACCACGTTTTCTTTATCCTCATCTGTGAAGGACATATAGGTAGGTTGCTTAGCTTAGTTATTGAGACTTGGACTGCTGTAAACATTCATGTGACTGTGTCACTGTAGTATGCTGATTTTAAGTTCTTTTAGTATATACCAAGGAGTGGGATAACTGAGTCAAATGGTGGTTCCGTTCCAAGTTTTCTGAGTAATCTCCATCCTGCTTTCTAGAGTGGTTGTATTAGTTTGCAGTCCCACAAGCCATGTATGACTGTACCTTTTCCCCCACATCCTTACCAACATTTGTTATTGCATGTATTTTTAATAATATGCATTCTGACTAGAGTGAGATGAAATCTCAGTGCAGTTTTAATTTGCATTTCTCTAATTGATAGAGATGTTCTATATATTTTTTCTTCTTCTGTGAAGTGCCCATTCAGTTCCTTTGCCCATTTATTGGTTGGGTTATTTGTGGGTTTTTTTTTGGTTTTGAGTTCTTTATATATCCTGCAGATTAATTCTTTATTTGAGTTACATATGGCAAAGATTTTTTTTCCATTCTTTAGGATCTCTCTGTACATTGTTGACTGTTTCCTTTGTGTGAAGAAGCTTTTTAGTTTGATATCATCACATTTATTGATTCTTGATCTTACCTCTTGTGCTTTAGCAGTCTTGTTGAGGAATGTGGTTCCTAACCCGACATGATGGAGATTTGGGCCTACTTTTTATTCTAATAGGTGCAGGATCTCGGGTCTAATGCCTGAGTCTTTGATCCACTTTTAGTTGATCTCTCACAGGTGAGAGAGAGGGTTCTGATTTCATTTTGTTACATCTGGATTTCCAGTTTTCCCAGCACCATTTGCTGAAGAGGCTATCTTTACTCCAATGTATGTTTATGGCGTCTTTGTCTAGGATGAGATAAATGTGTTTATGTGGGTTTGTCTCTGTGTCTTGTATTCTGTACCCGATGCCATGCCGTTTTGTTACTATAGCTCTTGGATATCTTGTTCACAAAGACAAAAAGCTGACCAATCCACTAAGTTGAGGTAATCAACACATGGGTCATGTTATTGTATGTGTGTGTGTGTGTGTGTGTGTGTGTGTGTGAGAGAGAGAGAGAGAGAGAGAGAGAGAGAGAGAGAGAGAGAGAGAGAGAGAAAGAGAGAGAGAGAGAGAGAGAGGACACTTAAAATCCACTCTCTTAGAAATTTGAATCATACCCCTATCACTGACTCTAGTTGCTGTGCAACACTTAGATTCCCCACCACAGGTAGCTCACAGTCTATGCCCCTTACCTACCTCTTTCATTTTCCCCGCCCCATAGCCCTGGCCACCACCATTCCACTGTCTGCTTCTGGGACTTGTGCCTGTGCCTGGCTCATTTCCCTGGTACAAGGTGCTCTGGGGTCACTCCTGTTCTGGTGTAGATGACCTGACTTATCATTCTCACAGGTAGTTTCTGTTCTAGAGAGTGTGTGTGTGTGTGTATGTGTGTGTGTATGCACTCACACACACGTGCATCTGATGTAATACAAGAGTTTGAAGAGATACATGCAATGCCACGTTCATGGCAGCAACACCCACATTTGCCAAGATACAGACATAGCTGAGGTATTGGTTGAGTGATGAACAAATACCTCAGCTATGTTCGTATTATCTTGGTTTTATTTCCCCTAAATACACACTCAGATGTGGGGTTGCGGGGTCAGAGGGTAGTGTGGTTTAAATTTCACGAGGAATACCCATACTATTTTCCCATAGTGGCCATCGCAGTGTGCCCTATCCCCAGTGATGTTTAAGGGTCCCCTTATCTCCACACCTTCCTCAACACTTGTTATCTCTTGGTATTTGGGTACTAGCACTTGTGACATTTTATCTCCTTGGATTTTAACCTTTCATTTCCCTAATGATTAGTGATGTTGAATACCTTCCAATACATCTGTAGACCATCTGTATATTTTTATTTTTATAAAATGCACAATCTGGGCTGGAGTTGTGGCTCAGTGGTACAGCGCTGGCCTGGCATGCATGCGACCCTGGGTTTGATCCTCAGTGCTGCATATAAATAAATAGATAAAATAAAAGATCCATTGACAACTAAAAAATGTATATTCTGGCCCATTTGAAAACAGGTTATTTACTGTTGAGATATATGAGTTATTGATATATTTGGTATATTAACCCTTATTAGATATATGAGTTAGATTTTCTCCCATCCAAGGTTGACCTAATTTTGTTGATTGCTTCTTTTGCTGTGCAGAAACTTTAGTTGGAGGCACTCCCACTTGGTTTGTTTTGATATTGTTGTTTGTTCGTTTTTGCTTTGGTTGCCTGTGCTTTGGATGCCATACCCAAACAAGACCAGTGCCACAGAGTTTTCCCTGACATTTTCTTCTAGGAATTTCCTTGTGTCAGATCTTACAATTAAGCCTTTACTTCACTTCAAGTTGTTCTTTGTCTGTGGTGTAAGGTAAGAGTCCAGTTTGGTTGCTTTATCTGCAGATGCCCTCTTTTCTAATATTCTGTATTGAAGGAACTCTCTTTTCTCCTTGGGTATGGTGGTCACCTGTCCAAGACTGGGGGACACATATGCATGGGTTTATTTCTGAGTTCTCAAGCCGGTTCCATTGACTTATGTGTCTACGTGTACTGCTGTATCATGCACTTTGATTACCATAGCTTTCTTATATAGTTTGAAATAAATCAGAACATGAGATGCCTCCACCCTTGTTCCTCTTTCTCAAGATGTCTCTGGTCATTAGGTATTTTGGTGACTCTGTAGAAACTTTAGGTGTGTTCCTTCTAGTTATACCCACAATGACAGTGGATTTTGTTAGGATCACAAGGAGTCAGTGGCTCACTTTGGACAGTGTGGGCATTCCGACAATATTAGAGTTCCTAGTCCTTGAGCACATCACCTTCATTCATGTGTTGGTGTCTTCTTGAGTTTCCTTAGTTAATGTCCTATAGTGCTCAGGGCACAGTCTTTCATCTCTTTGGTTAAATTTTTTCCTAAGTGCTTTATTCTTTTTGAGGTTATTGTAAACATTAAGAATTGTTTTAATTTCTTTTTTGGATATTACACCATTATTGTGTAGAGAGTGTGACAAACTTTTGCATGTTGCCCTTGTGCCCTGCGGTATTTCGGAATTCATCCACCAGGTTTAGCAATTTTTCAGTGGAGTCTTCAGAGTTTTCTGTTTATAAATCGTATCATCTACCATCAGAGACAACTTGACTCTCTTTTAAAATGTGAATGATTTTATTTATTTTTCTTACCCTATTATTGTGGCTATGAATTCTAGCACTGTGTTGAAGTAAGTCGAGGGAGTGGCCCCCCTGGTCTTGTTCCTGATAATTCAAGAAAATCTTTCAGCTCTCCACCATGAAGTATGATGTTGACTGTGGCCTTACCACACATGGCCAGCATTACCTCTGTCTATATCTAATTTCTTGAGAATTTTCATCATGAAAGATGTAATTTCATCAAATAATTTATTTTGTCCATTGAATGGAGCACATGACATTGTCACTTATTCTTTTCATCCAGGGAATCCTGTTCATTGATTCACCCAGATGAAATCATATGTCTGTTTCCTGAATGATTGCACTTGATCACGGTGTGTGAGCCTTTGACAAGTTGTTGAATGTGATTTGCTTTTTGTTGAGGATTTTTGCATATGTGTTCAAAGAGATGTTGGCCTATAATTTTCTCTTTACAGTGTCATCTGGCTTTGATGAAGGTAATTCTGGCTGTATAGAAAGAGTTTGTAAGTATTTTCTTTGCTTCAGTTTTTTTTTTTTTTTTTGGAAGAGTTTCAAAATGGTTGGAATAACTTTTTGTTTAGATGCTTGATAGGATTCACCTGGAAACCATAACCATCTTGTCCTGGAATTCTCTTTGTTGGGAGACTTCTAATTTTACTATTTCAGTCTCCCTTCACACTCGGATCCTATTGTCTATTTATTTGTTATTCATTGTTAATAGGTTGTATTTTTCTAGGAATTTATTTCTTTTAGGTTCTCTGATTTATTGACACATAATTGTTCACAGTAGTTTCTTATACTCCTTTGTATTTCTGTGATGTAATTCATGGTCTCCCTTATTTTACAAACATTATTATTTATCTGAGACGGCTGGTTTTTTTTTTATTATTTGTTTACATTTGTCAGTTTTGTTTTCTTTCCAGAAAACCAACTTTTATCACATTGGCACAATCTTTGTTAGTTCCTTTGCTAACTTTGGGCTTCACCACTTTCCTGTTTGTCCAATTCCTTGAGACATGAAGGGAGGCTGTTTATTTAATGTCTCGATTTTACCTTAACAAGGGCTTTGTCTCTTTAATTTTCCTGACCTGTGTTGGCTCCATCGCCCACGTGTGGGTAGGCTTCCCATTTTCATCTGTCCAAGCTACTCCTGGGTTTCCGTTAGGAGTTATTTTTTGACTTGCTATTGACCAGGAGTGCATTGTTTAATTTCCACACATGAACTTTCCATTTTCATGGGTTTCTTGATTTCTAGCTCCGCATCACTGTAGTTGGAGAAGCAACTCAGGGTTTGCTCTGTGGCCCAGCCCACACTGCCTTCTGGAGACTGTCCATGCGCCTTGGGAAGACGGTGCATCCTTTGCCACAGGAAGAACTGCACTGCTGTGAGGTCCACCTGGTCTCAGTTGGGCCCGTCTGCTGATTCCTTACTGGTTCTCTCTCTGGATGGTCTGACCTGGGTGAGAGTGGGCACCGATGTCCCCTACTGTTGTTGTATTGCTATGTATTCTCTCTCCGTCTGTCACTACTTGCTTTACCGGTGTAGATGCTCTGACACTGAACGCATGTTTTTATGACTGCTGTGTCTCTTGATGGTTGACCCCTTTCTCATTATATAATGGCCTTCTTTATGACCATTGACAGACTTGGGCTCAAGTCCACCTTGTCTGATGTCCACGCAGCCACCTCTGCTGCCTTTTCGCTGCCGTGTGCGTGGAATGTTATTCCCTCTCCCTTCCTCTTCCCCTTAGAGGAAAAGCGAGTCTCCCAGAGGCAGCTGATTGCTAATTTTTTTTTAAATCCTTTAAGCTACTTTGTTCATGTTGATCAGAAAATTCCATCTGATCATATTTTCAGTGATTTTAAAAGGCAAGGACTCCCTGTTGCCGTTTTGCACAGTATCTCCCACTCTGGTCTTGAGCTCCCACTCCACTCTCGTCTCTTGCTGTCCTCCACCAACTCTGCTGTTTTCTTCTCCTGGTGAATTTGGATTCCTGTCTTCCAATCTCTTGCATGTCTTCTATGGGGCTCTCATTTGTAGTTACCATGAAGCTGTAAAGAGCATTTTACAGCTAAAACATTTTATTTTAAGCTGATAACAGCTTATATTCAACTGTATTAAAATCTCCACTTTTATTCCTCTTCCATTTTATGCTATGAATGTCCTACAGGGCATAGTTTATTTTATTTATTTATTAATTTCTAATTTTAGTTTTTGTGGGGGCACTGAGGATTGAACATAAGGACTTTTTTACCACAGAGCTATATCCCCATCTCTTTTTATTTATTTTTTTTTAAATTTTAAGTCAGGGTCTCACTAAGTTGATTAACCTTGCTAAGCTGCTGAGTCCAGGCTTGAACTTAAGCCCTCCAAGCTGCTGGGATCACAGGTGCATGTCACTGTGCCCATCTCTAAGTATATTATTTTTAATACTTATAACTTCTAATATTTATGCTCGAGATACGATAATTTACATATCATTGTCACAGTGTTTGAGCATTCCGAATAGGCTACATATTCAGTTTTGGATGTACATTTTTTTCTTTTGTGTATTTTTACGTTGTTACTTACATTCTTGCATTTCACTGTGAAGACCTCCACTGAGCATTGTTTTTAAGGCAGGTCCAGTTGTGATGGACTCTCTACTAAGCTTTTACTTATTTGGAAGCATCTGTATCTCTTCTTCTCTTCTGAAAGATACCTTTGCCAGCCATAACCTTCTTATTTGACAGTTGCTTTCTTTCAACATTTTGAATATCTCTTCATACTCTTTTCTGGCAAAATTTCTGCTGAGAAATCCACTGATAGGCTTATGACTATTCCCAGGGTTGTAAAAAACTGATTTTCTCTTGATAATTTCAAAATTCCTCTTCATATTTGATTTTTGATGATTTCATCATAATGTGTCTTAAGCCATCTTCTTCATGTCAGTTTTACCTGCTGCCCTTTGAGATTCATAAATCTGTATATCCCTAACCTTCCAAAGGTTTATGAAACTATTAGCCATTATTTATTTATTTATTCATTTATTTATTTTTCCTTTCCTCCAGGAACTGCCATAGAACCTGAGAAGAACTGGGGCCTCAACAGGTGTCCCCTCTGGCTGAACTTCAAGCTGCCACTCAGCTCCTACTTCAAACGGCACACCTGGCAGTTTTGACCTTCTGCACCTCTGCACATCTACCACCAGCTGAAGGAGTGGCGCTTCTCTGTGAGTCATGAGAGATATATTGTATTATAAATCACCAGTAGGTAATCAAAGCAATGTCCATATGTCTGTATCTCTGCATCTATATAGAGGTATGTTACCAACATAATATGATCTGGAATACCAATTAATATTAGCCCTTTCATGAAGAAATTTTAAAATTTCTGAAATGTTCATGTCATTTAACACCAAATGCTCTTGATCAAATGAAGTGTGTGAAGAGTAATTGTGGTGAGTGCCTCGGTGGGTGCTGATACTGAAGCTGAGGTTTATTGGACTGCTCCCTTTGTGAGCTCAGTCCTCCAGCCCTGGCTTGCTGGGTGGGCTCTCAGGGTTTCTAGGAGCTGTTACTTTCCCTGTCCTCTGTAACCTGCCACACATATCATGTAGGTCATGCTGAGAGTTTGAGTTCTAGGCCTTGGAAAATAAAAAGCAGTCTCCTGGCATAATCTTAACTTACCTTCTACTGGGTTTTCATGATCAAGATCTTGGTCTGAGGAACCAAGAACCTGGGACTGAGCTTCTGTGACCCAGGTACACTTGAGACCTACAGAAGGGATGTTGGTTGAATCCCTTTCAGTGGCAGCAATGCCCAGCCTCCAGGCAAGAGTGGGAAGAGAGTGAGGAGGAACTAGAGGAGCATCCGAGTTGGTGTGCTCTGCTGCAAGTAGTGCTGAGATCAGGGATCCCAGTGAGAAGGGCTCACTGGGAGCAAGGGTAGTCTTGTCCTCTCTAGGAAGATATTATCGAAAAAGAAATTAATGGGAAGGTTGTTAAAATTTTGATACACACTGGCTAGAAATGTAGAACTGAATCAACATTGTGCATAACCCTCAGAGTGCAATTCCACATCAGGAATCAACCACTGTCCCCAAAGCAAAACAGACAGCCCAGGACAGCACAGCCTGCCATCTTCAGATGAATATTTCACTAATATAAATTTTATGAACTTCAATGCAGGAAAACGGTAAAAAGAAACAAATGCCAACACCAAGTGTATGAACATGATGCATCAGTTGGAGAAAAATAAACCTCCCCAAGTGAAACAGAAGAGGGGAATTGTTGGGCACCGTTAGTGGAATACAAGAACGGGGTCCTCTCTGTGACCTCCAGACAACTTCCACAGGACGCCTTAAACACAGACGAGACACGATAAGGCAGCGTGAAAAATGGTGACATTCAACACTGGATTTCAACAGAACAAAAAATTCATTAGCTGTTTTAAAGTGTGTGCCAGCGCAATGAATGAAGGAATGAGTTCTGGAGAGAGATGAACGCAGGATTAAAGCAGAAACATAATACATTATCCTGGAATACAGAGAAAAGGAAGATAATTTGACAAAAGAGGATAAATACAGAAGAAAAAATGGACAACTGGGGTTTCTTAGAGGCACCAGAAGATGTGAGAAAGACACATTTTACTGTAAAATATTATAGAAGACAAACTTCATGAACCGAAGAAAAGCATGTGTGTCTTGATCCACAAACCTAACATGTGTATGGAAAAAAATACCACCCAAATCAGCATTCTTGGGTTATCTTTGAACCTCAAAAAATAAAAAGTGCTAAAAATATCCACATTTTAAAAAGAGGTTTAAATGTTACTTACAAGAAAAGTTTTGTCCAGACTTCCCTGCAATAGAAAACGCAGAGAAGACACGAATGAAGCCATTGTGTACAAAAATTGAAAGTAAACATTTTTCATGATTTGAATGTGGGATATCCCACAAAGCTCCTGGATTGAAGGCTTGGTCCCCAGGGCAGCATGTGTAAGAGGGGCAGCCATTGAGAAGTGAGCGGATCGTATGGGCTCTGACCTCATCAGTGACCTGCTGACGGCTGGATGGACACTGGGAGGTGGGGGAAACTCATGGGGGTGGGGCTTAGTTGGAAGAAGTGGGCCCTGGGGCATGATTTGCAGCTCATATCTTGTCTCTGGCTCCCTGACCTCCTCTCTTCTTTCTTTCTGTCCTGAGCTGAGCAGCCTTGCCCTTCTGCCTTACCTCATGATCACAGCAATGGAACCAGCCAACCACAGATTGAAACTTCTGACACCATGAGCCAACATAAACCTTCCTGCCTCTGAGTTGTTTTCCTCAGGTATTTGTCATAGTAGCACAGCGCTGACTAACACAACACTGTAAGTTCAGGTCTAAGAAATGCATAGTCAATCAACTGTGAAGGCAAGGCAAACACATTTTAAGACCTTCCAAAAATATCTCATGTACATAATTTTGAGAAAGTCTCACATCCTCCCAGATAATTCAAGAACTTGCAATGAAAAAGTGTCCACGTCATCTATGAGCTACTTCTGTCCTCCTGATTCCTTCAGAGTCGAATTACAGTGCTTTCCATTCCAATGCTCTTCCTTGCTTCCTGCCTCCCTGTGGATTCCCAGGCTCTAGGTGAGCACACACTTCTACCCTTGCTCTGTTTGCTTTCTTTCCACTGAAAAGTGCCGGGGAAGGTTCAGACCAATTGGGGGCACTGATGGGAAGTGAGGCTAAAAGAGCGTGACCAAGTGAGGCCGGCAGTGTGGGCACTGGAGGTGGACTGCCTGGACAAACCCAGCCTCATGGGGAAGCCAAGTACAGCCAGGAGGCACTGCACAGAGGTGCGTGTGGAGAAGAAGAGCACTGGAACACAGTGGTGTGGTGAGCAGCGGGACTGGAACTCATGGACTCTGAGGGAGTGTGTGACATGGAGCCAGTGATTTGGAAAAGACTTTGTCAGTTTCCTGACAAAAGGCATCACCCCTATCACATGGCCACATCCCCATGGAAACCAGCCAATGCCCATGATAGTGAAGGCAGGCGGGGTGGCAAACCCACACACTGGCACACTACTCAGGAAGCTCAGAAACTGCCACATGCCTAACAGCAGGTGAGTTTGACAATAGTAATGCTGAGTGAAGAAAGTGAGGCAGAAAGAACATACACCAGAGGACTCGTTGGGAAACTCTGGATGATGCAAATTGGCTTATTGTAGAAATTGTCGCACATTTGCCCTTCTCATGAGCTGCCCATCTCTCTACTGAAGACTCAGAGGAATTTGGGGGAAGTTCTAAACTACATCCTTGGGACAGATGACCTCTTTGTTTCCACCTGTTATGAAAAGAATGGTTCCGGCTTATTTTGTTTTGAAGCTCATGTAGGGAGAATCTGAAATGCTGTCGAGATAAATATAGGTCTGCAAATCACAAATAATAGATTAGCAAGCTAAATATGAACACAATGTGAGCAGTGTTCTGCAACCATAATAATAGGTGGGGGGTCCCTCAGCTCGTTAGGAGATTAAAATAAATTGTTTGATACTTGATAAATTGTTTACTTCTGATCACTACTTTTAGAAAAAATGACACAGAAAGGACCTGTTGTTTACCTGAAAAACGGAGCACATTGGGATTCAGTATGAAGCATCACAGTAAACAGGGAAATGCTGTGAAAATCTCCTCACAGTAGAGCAAGTGCCTACTCCTAGCTAGCACTGTTCCTGCCGGTCTGAGCCAGTGCAGCGTAGAAGGAAAAGAAAAAGACAATACTGGAAAACAAACCTCAAAATAATTGTCACCCTCCCTGAGTTTGCTACCTGGGGGATCCCAGGAGACCAGGGAAGAGCTGTAGGAAGTGCCAGAGCTCCAGGAAGCCTGCAGATGACAGTGAGCACACACATCAGTAGCTGTCCCTCCTGTCAACCTGCTCTGGGGAACTGCTGAGCCTGTGTGAGTGGCTGAAAGACCCTGGCCATCCCCGCCTAGCAAAGAGAGCCTGGGGATGGAAAGTCAGGGAGACAGGGAGCCATGCCAAGGAGTCCAAGCAGGCAGGGGAGGGGTCCTGGGAAATGCTGGAAGGTGGAGAGGAAGGCATGACTTTTACAGGGCCACGGAGAACAGCTCCAGACCCCTAGCAAAGCTCCACGGAGGCCAGGCATCTGCAGGCCCACTGCCCTCCCCTCCCCACTGAGCGTGCTTATAAAGGCCACCACACAGTGAGTGGCCCAAGGAGGGCGCTGAGTCTGCACCTGCCTCTGCACTGGGGTCTTCTCCAGTGTCCCTGAGCTTCCCCTCCTCCAGGCAGAGATGATCTAAGGAAACAGAGGATGAAGACCTCTGAGGCACAGGCATGGAGATTGAGAGGCTCACTCCTTGCAGTCCAAAGCATGGTAGAATCAGAAAGCAAGCACTCTTGGAATGCAGGTGGTACTGGGCGAGGGCTTGACAGCAGGGCTCTGCGATGGCAGAAACTGGATTCTAGACCAGGAGGCTGAAGGCCGAGGGAGGAGTGGAGGACTGAGCACTTCTCACAGCCCCAGGTCAAAACAAGAGCCAACTGGCAGAAGACAGGCCTGTGAAGGTGGATGTCTTCATGGGAAAACCAAGGAGACGAGGGAGTGCTATTCAAAGGAACCTTGGAAAACGGGTCACCTCTGCAGCCAGATCTGTACCAGGAGGCCTCCCTCCCCGTGGCAGGACACGAAGGCCCTGAGGGTGACAGCGTCTGGTTGGTGCAGTGGAGACCTCGGCCCTCACCTTCGCTGTGTGCCTGTCGGCCTCACTCTTCACACCTAAGGAACCAGCCGCAGCCATTCCAGTCTATTCTCTTGTCAACCACGCTATCAATCTTGAGGACTTTAGTCCTTGGGGTTCTCATCCAAAGTTCTTATGAAACTGAATTCCTGGCCTCTTTGTTAGTAAAGGGCAGAATGGGAGCAAAACACAAGGCACACAGATGACCCCACAATGTGCTTCATGCAGATTTTCCAAACCACTGGCATATAAGCCAGCTAAAGCTTTGTATAGAACAACATGGAGGCCAGCATTTCCATTATCTTTGAGAGGTGCTCAGATTATTCTTAATAAGAACTTTCTTATAAATATAATCAAGCTTTGTTTAGAAAATCCATCAATAAAAATATAAGTCTTCCCTATTTTTTGAAGTTGGGGTAAATGCACTTTGGTTTTCTTAATGAACAAATGATCATAATTTCAAATGAATTTATATAAATTACATATGCATGAATCCTGGTTCCTTAACTGGATGATGGCTTCTGGGGCAAAAGCTAGAAATCCCTAACCGACCCCATTGTTCTAGCATTTACTTGTTCACATTAAGATTTTGCTAACCTTATAATTTCCTGGTACAAAATTGAGCTATGAGCTCCTCCACATAATAGAGCAGGATTTCACCTCATTTGTCATGAGATAAAAGTCTCCAAGGGCCATCAGCATACTTTCCAGAACACTGTGGATGCCAGAAGAGCAAGCTGGGCTTGCTCAGTTCCACGAGGGTCCACAGCGTGCCCGGGTAGGAAGTGTTGCCTTTCCTCCAGGGGGTGCAGTTCAGAGCTCTCTGCAGGCTCTGTGCAGACGGAATTACGTCTCTCTTACCTTTGGCTTTAGCAGAAGCCTGGACTCTGTCCAGCAAGGTCACTGGGTGGAGATCGGCCAGAGCACAAGGGCCACAACTTCCATTTCACAGGGTCCAGTGAGGGCTGGAGTGAGGACAAGTGGTGGTCAGACTGTGTGGCCAGAGAGCCACACATGCTTCAAGGAAGTCAGTAGCAGGCACATCATGGGGGGGGGGGTTGGGGAGGGAGACTACTCTCAAGGGAATAACGAGGTTCCTTAGAATGAGAAAGAGTGATGGTCTCAAAAGGGAGCCCAAGGTCAGTGACTTCACTTCTAGGAGCCACTCACTGCCAGAGGCTTCGGCAGCGCTGCCTGAGATCTGAGGATGACCTCAGTCCCGTGGGGCAAGGGTGCTGCCAACTGCTCAGAGGAACAGTGCCTGAGCAGTTTGCCGTCGGGATGGTGGGTGGGTGATACCAAGAGGGATTCCTGGGACAGCCCTCGCTGCCTCTCACCCCCTTGTCAGAGTTGCAATGTCCATAAATTGTTCCTAAATCTTGCTGCTTCCTTGTTGAGAAATTAGCATCCCCGTTGGAATCTGCTGCTTTGTGATCTGAGCTTTCTGGATTTGATTATAGTCACATTATTAAAAGTGCCTTTGTCTTCAAGATATTCCTTTGAATCATGCATGAATATGTGAGCCCTGTAGTTCCCACAGAAACTGGGGACATTCATCTCTGTGGATTGTGACCAATGTATCAATGTTCTCTGAGAATAGTTTTGCAACCAGAAACAAATCCTCTCAACTCCAGTTGTGCCTTTCATCCCTCAAGTCCTTCCAGATAGCCTCATAAGGACTGTGCCTGAGGCTTTCTCAGGTCAGCACAGCTCTGTCCACAGCATCTGGTGCTGGGCTCTGTGACTTAAAGGGAACAGAGGTCAGACGGCCTGGCCCAGCCTCCTTTCAGGGCACCCAGGCCTGTGTTTGGTGACTTTGGCTGGTTCCCTATTTACTTCAAAGTAACCCAACTAGCAGTTTGCTCCAGGAACCTGCTGTGGTTCAGTGACAAGAGCATCAGTCAATAAACCCGGGGGTGACTTGCCCTTGAAGACACATGTGCTATCTTAACATCTGGAGGCACTTCTGCCCTTGGAGGGAAGAGCAGCCAGGTCCAGCCAGGTCCCTGGGTTGGCACAGTAGCTGAGCCACCTCTGCAGCCTGATCACAGCTAGGAGACCCCTGCCTTCTCCTCCATGGTCACAGGTGTCCTCCGCCTCCTTAAGATGCTGACTTTATTCTTTCCTTGAATTCATTTTATTTTTCTTTCTAGAAAAAAACACTGTAAGGGAACAGACCTAATTTTTTTTTTCTGAATTACATTAATGGTAAAGAATCAGATCTCTTTGTTCCTCTTCCGACACGTTTAGATGAAGCCAGGCACTTCTTCCCGCTGCCCAGTGCTGGCCTGATCACATCTGGGGGAGCCAAGCTTTCACAGAGGCCTCAGATGAGGGACAGATGCTCTCTGTCCAAGAGACTCATCCTTTCATTTCCCCCTCAATCTTTCAGAATCTTATTAATTCTTTTATAGGTTAAAAGGACATCATTGCAAATCTCACCTAACTAATACGCCCTTTCAATTTTTGGGGAAAATGCAACTGAAGAGCAAATGCTCATCTACAAGTCGCATTTTTCATACTGATTGAAATGATCCTAGTGTCACCGTGGGAGACCAGGAAGGCCAGTCTCTGGACTCGGTCCATCTTTATTTTGGATTTCATGTCAAGTTACTTTTGGAGGGAAGATCTGCATTTCCAAGGACAGCAAGAGCCTTTCTTGCTCTCCACTCAGCCGGGAGCCAGCAGAACCTTGTTCCCCACCTTCTTCTTTCCTCCGTCTCTCGATGGGCTGAGACCTGCTGTGTGCACGCCTGCGTCTGTGTCTGTGCTTCTGTGCACGCAGATGGCTGTGTGCAGGGCTCTGGGTCTCCAGGACTCCAGCGAACACACATGCATGTGTTTCTCTGTGTTAAATAACTTCCCCAACAGGGCCTTTCTGGGATGCCTCTTCAGAGCAAGGAGCTTTCTGTCCCATCACCTGATGTCCCCTCCTCCTCCAGGTCTGGTGACCCTGACACCTGCTGCTCACATCCCCTCACCTATCTGTGCCATCTTCCACCCCTACAGGGTAAGTGCTGACATGGAGACGGTGCTGTCTTGTTCAGTGCCAGATTCAGTAACCTGAAGAGTGTCAGACCCGGGGCAGGACTCAGGAAGTACTGTCTGACCGTGTCTCAGTACCGCGCACCACCACACCCCTGCACCACGCTCACTCTTGCAGCCTCCGTTCCTCAGGGTGTAGAAGGGGTCAGTGGTATCATGCCTTTCCCTGCCTATCCTCAACCAGCCTGCAAAAAGAAGAAGAGCTCCTCACAGAATGCTTGTAAGTCAAAATTCAGAAAAATGCTAAATCTAGAAGTTGCCAGTCTCAAGCCCAGGGCTGGTGGTGACACGCCTATCTTCAGGTGTCCAGTCTAAATGGCGCTTCTGAGGTCGTGGCTCTAGGCCTGAACTTAGGTTGTCCAGCAGACTATCATCTTAAGTCCCTCTTGTGTAAAAGAAGCAGTTGGCTAATCTCAAAATTGACAGAGAGCCTTAAGGCTGAGCCATTCACGAACGTGCTGAGCGCCGCCTGCTCCTCAGAGCTGCCGTTGCGTTATATGGGAGCTTAGAGGCTGGTTTAATTAAAGTTATCTGAATAGAGTACAGTGTGCCAGATGTTCATAATAAATATAATGTAGCTTATGTAATGTTATGCCATCATGGAATATATTGGAATGGTTGTGATTATCCATTATGACCCACAATAAATCTAAATTTATTTTGCTGTTTTTAAGCATTAAGCATTTCTCAACCACTATAAATTAGCTTAGTATTTGAACTTTGCCTTTTGCTGAAGTTTTTCCAATAGAGATAATTAAAGAGCTCTTTTGGCAAAATTAGTTCACATTATTTACATTAGAATTAAGCATACACGTGGGATACTGCAGTCTGTATTGATGCTTATGACTGACATTTTAAAGTTCGAATGTCAAGTAAGCATTTTTTCTTTCCATTTTTTTCCTCTGGCGTACAAAGGTAAGAACCCTGACTTTGTAAACTCTCCATCTCTACAGTCAAGTGCTATCTTAACATTTAGAGTGCAGGAATCTGATGGTTTCTGAACTGGAAGACCCTGGCTGGTAAGCCCTCAGCACATGGAGACCCCTGCTTCTCCCGTCTGATCCAACATTTCCGTGTAAGTTCAAGAGGGAAGGCACAGTTGTGGGTGTCTAATTTTTTATGACAAGGACTGGGGAGGGGCAGTCTTCTGGCAGGGTCGGAGTAGAGGACCTTCGATTTTCTTAAAGATTATTTTCAAAGGAAGCACCTATGAGATGGGACAGGGCCACGGTGCTGAAGAGGGGACACCCTCCCAGTCCAGGGGAATCCCACCTGTCCTTTCCCTGGCCCAGAGAGCTTGACTTCCAGCTCTGGGGCAGATCAGGCTGAAGGTTCTCTCTCCTTATTGACAATTACCTTAGGAGTTAGAGGTTCAATTATTAGTGTTGAAATGCCACTTGGACAGCATGTGTGAGGGTGGATGTGTTTATGCAAGCGCTTGGAGTTCAGGGCATAGATTTGGGAGTTGTCAACATACAGATGGTTTTAAGCAAGCAGCCAGGATGAGATTGTCCTGGTGGCAGACCTATGGGAAGGTGCAGAGAAGGAGATGATGTGCACCAGCAGAGAGTACATAGAGGTGTGGTTTGTAGGGATGAGATGGGGCAAAGGCACAGAGGGAAGGACCCTGGGAGACTCTCAGGAGCACAACAGCATCTGGGAGTGAGATGTGGGAACTAACTGCTTGTGCATTTCTCACCAGCCGTGCAGGTTGGGCAGGTGTGCCTCCTGGTCCCATCAAGTCATGGATCAGGATTTCCTCCACCACCTTCTCAGGATGTAAACCCAGGAGAAGAAGCCAGCCGTCTCCATGTGCTTTCACATCTTGAAAAATGGACTTTCCATTGCACAATACTTTGCAATGCTTCTGTTGTTCTAGACATCTAGATAAATTAACTGGAGGAATTCTTTATTAAGGCTACTACACACTATCGCTCTTAAATGACACAACAACAGTTTTTTTGTTAAGTGGAAGATTTATTAACTTCTGTTCATTTTCTGAATAAGTTAATCCCCATATAGAAGCTAAAAACTCAAGCAACCATGTAGTAGATAGCCACACTCATCCCCAGCTACACCTGCAGGCATGTCTGGCCACACATCCACTGACCCTAACCCATATTGAGTAAAGTGCACAAAACTGTAAGAGATGTGGAAAGGAATGGGATTGTGAACTTATTTTGAGAAAAATTGGCCATGTGAAAGACATTTTGATGGGGAAAAAAAAAACAAAAGAAAAGGAAAATCCATTTGAATCTAATTCTGACACAGGTCTTAGAAAGCTCTCACTGGGTGAGCTAGTGGGACAGCCCAACAATTGCTCCAAAGGAGGATCGTTCATTCTGCTTATCCAAAATCAGGGCGAAAATAGCCAAATCATTTTGGAAGTCTAGTTTAAGGCAAAATGGGCATTTCCATTCAAGAAATCAACTCTGACAGGCGGTTCTTTCCTAGCTTAAAATTGAGGTGAATACTGAAAGAAAATTACAATCATGAAGTGATTATTTGGAACTCCATGCAGTAGAAGTATTATTTAAAATGTGGGTGGGGGTGGGGATTAGCTCAGGGCGGAGCAGCTGCCTTGTGTGTGCAAGCCTGTGGATGAATCTCCAGCACCACAAACCATTTTAAAAAATGTGTGTGGGGGTTCTGTATAAAGTTCACAGGCATTTTTAGTGACCTTTATTTGTAAAATTTGAACTAGTAATGTAGCTGTGGGCTACTAGCAACACTTCCTAAAGACTGACCATTCTATATGGGGACAGTTCTATTTGCCCTCACATGCATGCTGTAGGCACGGTGGTATGTAAGTAGAGCTGTTTGTGGATCTACTCACATGTGTGTACAGGTGTGCATTTTTGTATGTGTATTTGTATGGATATAAATACATCTCATATTAGTTTACAAATCAACAAGGTAATTCACATGCATTAATGCCTTAACATATATCAGCTTCTTTAACTTTGGAAAGTATAAAGTTAAAAACAGGAAACCATCATAACACCACCCAGAATGCTGCACAATTAAAACCCATGAACTGGGCTGGGGATGTGGCTCAAGCGGTAGCGCGCTCGCCTGGCATGCGTGCGGCCCGGGTTCAATCCTCAGCACCACATACCAACAAAGATGTTGTGTCCGCCGAGAACTAAAAAATAAATATTAAAAATTCTCCCTCTCTCTCTCTCTCTCTCTCTTTCTCTCTCTCTCTCTCCTCTCTCACTCTCTCTTAAAAAAAATAAAACCCCTGAACTGTTAATTTCTGGAATTTTCAACTAAATATTTTTTGGCTATTGCTGACCAAGGGTAACAAAACAGCAGAAGATGGACTAATATATTAAATATCTTTGTGCTTAAAGAAAAAAACAAACAGAAAATCACATTACTTTTATATTTTCAGATTCTTAAGTATTTTCATTTTTCTTTACAGTTGAATTTTGGGCCAAGATATTTAAATTTTTGAATAATTTATCCTCTGATGTCTATGAAAATTGAAAAAATTAAAGATATTTGCTATTTAGACTTTTATATGTCTAAACAATGGCGGAAATGAACCCAATTTGGACATAATGAGCTCCCTGGGACCCTGCCCCAGGCAGCGTGTGTCCTAGCATCCCAGATGTCACAGTGGCCAGGGTGACCCCCTTGCTCCTGCTCTAGGTCCCTGCTGCTGCCGTGACACAGGACCCGAGCCCGTGGTGGGAAGCAACGTGCTCCTGCCGTCCCAGGGTGTGGAGTCAGAGCCGACAGGCTCTCCTGGGCTCAGGTCAGATTCCGCTGGGCCTGGTCCACCGCAGGTCCTGGGCAGCCCCCCCCCCCGCCCCTTCCAGCCTACAGACTCCGGCACCCCTAGGCTCCTGGTCCACGCCCCAGCAGACCCTGCTTCCACCCTCACCCCCCGCCCCCACTCTCAGGCTTCCCCTCCTGCGGACGGTGAGATTCCTAGGCCCACCCAGGTGGCCAGGACCAGTATCTGCCTCAAAAAGCCTCATCAACCACACCCACAGAGCCCCTTTGCCAGACAAGGCAGGGACTCATGGCTTTCAGGAATTAGGGCCTCCACAGCCCCCGGAGGCCATTATTCTGCCTCCTTCAGCTCCCTTCGGTACTCTCATCTTCATCATTTTAAGATAAAAATTTAAGGTAGCTCATTGGATTTTTGTTCCACTGAAGATTACTATTAATAAAATTAGCCAAATATTTAGATAAAATGAGTATTGAGATAGGATGCTCTCAATCTAGCTTTGAGATATCTGTTTTGTGATCCCATCTGGGACTTGAAATTGCTATTAAACCACCAAAGCACCCAACACCTCCACTTTATGCCAGAGGTAAAGTGCAAGTCACAGTCTCCATCATTTATTCACCCAACAACTTTAGTTGAACATTCAGCCCGAGGCAGGCTCTGCTCCAGGGCCCAGGATTAATCCAGGGAAAAAGGTACCCACCTGGAGAGGCTGCTAAGCCTAAGCCGTGTTGAGAGTTTTTATGTCGGCTAGTATGCCCAGATAGCTGATTGAACTTTCTTTCTGGTTGGGTCTGTGAGAGTGTTTCTGGATGAGATCAGCATTTGAGTTGATGGACTCCTCAGTAGAGCCCTCCCTCCCCTGTGTGGATGGGCCTCGTTGGATCCGTTGAGGATCTGAATCAAACAAAGTGCTCAGGAGGAAGGGATTTGCCCCTAACCCTGCTGCCTTCCCAGGTTGGCCTCCAGTTCCCTGCCAGGTGCTGGGTTCCTGTCCTCAGCCCTGCTGGACTGTACCTTGCCCACTCCATCGGAGGGCCTGCCGCCTGGCTGTCTAGGGCTCCAGGTCACAGAAAGCAGATCGTGGAGCTTCTTATCCTCCATAATGATGTAAGCAAAGTCCTCATAGTAAGTCTCCCCAAGATGGATGCCTATGTACATTTTATATGTTAGATGTATAAAATACTTTAATATGTTTTTGAACAAATATCCTCTGATTTCAACCTCTCTGGAGAGTCTAGCATAGCCATGACTTTATTAGATGAAGGCATTTTATCAGGACGTTCTTGGGGTTACTAAAGACTCTGGAAAAGCAGAAATAGAGCACAAAGACCAGGAATAGGGGCGGGCAGAGGGGCGGGAGGCCAGTGTGCAGAGCTAGGAAGGAGGCTGGCGCCAGCCCGCACTTGGTCTGAAGCAAGTGCCATCCTCCATTTCTGCCTGATCACTCGGGGCTGAGATACCTCCAGGTGGAACCCAGTGAATGACACCATCCCTTCCTGGTAGCAGCCAGAGGATGAGACGTTCCTGGGGCCCTGTGTCAGGGTCCACAGGCACAACACACTGTGGGGTTTTAATGGTGCAGACTTGACCTCAGGGTCTGGAGGCCAGAAGTCTGAATCCAGGCATCAGCAGGGCTGGCTCCTTCTGGAGACTCTGAAAGATAAACACGCTACAGTTTAGCTCTGAAGTGACCCCAAGGTCCATGTCTTGCCTTCAACCATGCACATTAATCAGGGGGAAAATCCGCTGGGTCCTCAGCTTGGAGCTACTGGGAGGCAGTGGACCCTTTAGGAAGTGGGGCCCAGCACAGCAGGTGAGGAGAGGCCTGTGGCCTCCAGTGGGTGGGGGACCCCAGCCCCTTCCTGTCGCCCTCTTGCCTCCTGTTACACTGTCATGAACTACTTTCTCTGCCCCATGATCCCTCCATGATGATCTGCTTCACACAGGCCTGACAATGAGGGTGCCAACTGACCTCTGAAACCATGAGCCAAAATCTTCAGCAGACCGTCTCAGGTATTTGTCACCGTGGGGGAAGCCGACGGACCCAAGCCTCTTCCTTCTGCAAGCTGCCCACACGTCTCCACCCTTCACGTCCGCCTTGCAGCTGGATCACTGCCTGCTCTCCCCTGTCCACACATGGCCCTCTCCCAGTGTGTCCCGAGTCTTCACGTGGCCCTCCTCCTGTGCAGATGCCATTTCAGATCTGAGCTAGAGGCTCCCAGACGCAGGTTTCTGACAGAATGAACCAGAGAAGGATGACAAGAAAAGCCCGTCAGATGGCTTCCCGAGGACATCAGCATAACTACAGTGTCTCCACGAAGCCTGGCCTTGACCCTACGTGTGACACAATATTGCCCAGTGAGATGTAGGTTGGGGCCATTGCTCTTAGCTCTCACTTCTATCTGATTTTGCTTACAAATTTGTTTAAAAATTCATGAGGTCAGATCGGGAGGTGGAGACAGGAGGATCCCAAATTCAAAGTCAGCCTCACCAACTTTGCAAGGCCATAAGCAACTCAGTGAGACCCTGTTTCTAAATAAAATATAGAAAAGGGGTGGGGCTGCAGCTCAGTGGTTAAGCACCTGTGGATTCAATCCCCAGGACCAAAACAACAACAACAACAAATCTATGAGGTTTTTAATTTTCCAAGTAAGCATCACAAAAAATAGCAGATTACTTTTTGTTTTTCTTTTAAAATCAGCACATCATTTTGGACACCAGCAGAATAAGCATCGATGTTGCATTTCAAAGATGCAGTGGTCAATCCGGGTGTTCTCCTGGCTGGACAATGTGGGTCCTGCTAGAGGACCTTTCCAGCGAGGCCACCTGGGCCAGCTGCACCCCAGCAGGCGGTTTGCAGCCGCGTCTCTCCCACCAATGAGTGAGTGCCTAGGGGAGGCGCTCACGCCGTGGCCTTCCTTGCCCCACCCCCACCCCCTGGGCTCTGGGCACCATCAGGATGCTGGGTGCCAGCCTGGCAATGCAGACCGATAAACTCATGCCCACCTCCTGTTTTCTCTCTCTCTGCCCTATTTTAAATGGTGTTATTTTTCATTAGTTTAAATGTCAAATTTGAAAAACACAATCACGGCTGAGTGGTGTTATCATAATTTTACATGCAAACATATTCTCACTGTTCTTCATCCAGTTCTTTGTAATTCACTATTTATTGGTGCAGTGATCTATTTCTAGAAGTGATTCATTTATATTATACCCTTTACTTAACAATCACTTTATATCTTATTTATTTTTTAAAGTTTTGTGTGTGGATTATTTATTGAATATATTCTATTTTTTTCACTCCTCTTCCCACCTATCCAAGTTTAACAAATTTTATTTCCTTTTTGTCTCATTCTCATAGAATTTCAGTTTGGTTCATTGGCCAGAATCTCAGAATTAGATCTCAGCAATCAGGAACTAGGACAGAGTGTGATTTTTGATTTAAAAAAAAAATGTTAAATGAATACCAGATTTTCCTATTATTTTTTTTTTCTAAATACATAAACTTTAATGAACTTACCACACTATATATACAGGGAAACACAGCTACTTCATAGGTAAACTTGAGTCCTTCCTCTTTCCAGGGCATGTACCCCCTTGTAGAACGGACAAGTCAAGGGGCCATGCCTTAAACACCAAAAGTGTTATTTCTGAAAACAACATCCCAGAAGTTCACCCAATTTCTTTGCACTGTGAAATGAGTCAGGCCAAATAGCAACCCAGCTCCACGTGAGGGTTGAAGCTGCCACCCCTCTGCCATTGCTCATGTGAGTGGATTGGAGGCTCAGGAGAGTCCAAGGGATCAGTTCTCAACGGTGAATGGACTGACCATTGATGGTCCACGGATTTCACTCTGTGATGGTTAAGCAGACATACACGGACTTAATCATTTAAGTTGAAAATCTATTTTATTGTCTACAGACACTCTTACTTTCCAGAAGTTCCTTGGCATACAGCCCTGTCCCGTTGCTCCTGCTGTCATAGGCAGCACAGGGTGAGGCTGAGGACTACTCTGAACACAAGCTGAGCAGGACTCATTCCCCACAGTGCCCACCCACGGCGAGCATCCCCTTTACCTGGGGCCAACCCCACACGAATTATAGACAAACGTTCTGTTCCTCTTGGTGCTTGGATTTGCCAGCCCACTCCATACATTTCTGACTTCATTCTTGTCACGTCAGTGGTGGGAGAAGCTAAGAGTCTAAAATCCAAAGCTTTAAACCTTATCAAACGTCATTCAAGAGCAAATGGGGAGGAGGGTAGAAAATCTCTCCATTTGCAATCAGCATATTCTGCCCATGATCTTATCTTACCAGATTGTGCAGCTGTTAAGTAAATTTTAAGAATATCTACTTAGGGCTTCTTGTATTAATCAAGAAAAATATGTTCAAATTGGATGAAAATACGATTGTCGCCAAAATTGACAAGAACATCTGGAGCAGGCTTCAGCTGTCTCCTGGAGGCACATGGCTTCAATATCAGCAGGCAGATGAAGCTTGAGAGAATCAAAGGATGTAGCAAAATTAAAGCCAGCCCCCCTGGGTGCTGTTCCTTTAGCATGCTTGAACTGAGCACAAAATCGGGGGGTGCAGGGCTGCGTGTTGTTTATTTTTTACTCCTTAGCGCCTAGCCTGGGATGAGTTTAGGGGAGCCTCAACAGCAGTGGTATAACTGGAGGAATTAGCAGGTAGGCAACTGCTGGGGTGGCCGTAAAGGGTCACAGAAACACAGCCTTCCTCTGCTCCTTCTTCCTCAACGCCCGATGAGCATCCCACCTGGCCTGGGGTCTCTTTCCTGAGAGTCAGCTTTAGGAAACACAGGAGCTGTCAAGGCTGCTCACAGGGACGCAGCATCCACCTGTTACTCAGAGGAAATGTCCCCCCCACCCCCGAGTCCTATAATAGCCTGTATTTCCTGTTGGCTCCTGTATCAGTTAGGGTCCCAGCAGGACATGGAGGCCGACCTAGGTGAGAATAGCTTGAGGAAAGTTAAATGAAAGGACTCTTTATAGGAGGTGTGAGTGGGAGGTGGAGAGTGGAGTCACGGCGGGGCAGCGATGGAAATTGGACAGTAAGGCTGAGGGGAGGACTGGTGGAGAGGGCTGCCCTGGGGCGCGGGGCCTGGGAGGGGGCAGCCTGCCTAAGCGGCTTTGCAGGGCATGGGCTGGAAGAGTAGGAACCCGGGAGGAAGCCAGGGTGCAGAAGGGCGTTGGTGTGGCTGGTGGAGGTCAGCACCAAGGGCAGCATCAGGGCAGAGGGCAGCAAGGTGTGCCCCCGTTCTCCATGGCGGTCCGCCCTCCGCTCACACACCCGCACCCTACACCAGCTGCACAGGACTCCCCTGTCTGCTCGAATGGGCACCTGCCTACTGCAGGTCCCTGAAATTATCCTCATCCTCATAATTTTAAGAATAAAATTTGTACAGCCCCTTGGACCTTTATGCCACTGAAGTTCACCACTAATGAAACCATCCCCCTATTTGGGTATGTGGGAGATGGCGGTCTTCTGAGCACAGCACGGTCCCAGGGACTGCAGACCACCTTGGAACAGCAACAGAGGAAACAGGAAGGAATTCCCTTCTGAGTTGAAAAGGAAGTCTGCAACCTTGCATGTCACATGTGAGTTTTGTAAAATGTTATTTTTGATTCAATGTTCAAAGAAGAAATGGGGAAAATTAGATTCCTCTTGCACTAAAATCGCTGACAGTTTATTTCCAGGTGGGTTTTAAAAATTATTTTATAGAAGGAGATTTCTAGAAATGATGCATATTAAGTCATTTTTATTTCTATTGTAATAAAAGCACAATTGATCTAAACCTGTGACTAAGACGGGAAAACAACAGAACATGCCAAGTGTCCGTGGAGACCCATTTTGTTGCTACATCCATGCTGTTAAATATCATCACATACTGAGCACCACCCTTTCTAGTTCATAGTGCTTTTTCACGAATTAACCTAAATTGGAATGATATTAATGAGAGTTTTTTTAGCCTGAGTTTGCATTCAGAAATCTCTTCCCTAATGCTGATTTTCCCCCTGATTAATGTGCCAAGTGTGGGATTCACAGCTCCTCTCCTTCCCCGAAACCCCGCCTGCCAGGAGGGGAAGTGAGGCCCCCTGCCTTATCTGCATTCTGCTTCTGACTTCTAGAGATGTCCAGAGGATAAAGCCCTCCCACGTGTGAAATTCTGGGAGCCTCTCAGAAGTAATCTAATTTGCCTACTTAGAAGGTTTACTGGGAGGATAAAGGAAACTCAGATTCCTGTGAAGTGCGTGAGATTTGGGAAGAAAGGCAGCCTGCGCATCCGACGCCTCTCATCCTGGGCATTGATGTCCAGGAAAGCCGAATTCCAGTGTGGTCACCCTTATTTTAAAGCCCTGAGAAAAGGCCTTCCCTTTCAGATGTGCGGCTTGTTTTCTTACTCCTTGGTGAGTGGTATCATTGGATTTCAGGTGGACATAGAGGTGGACAGAGAGGGTTTAGCTGTGGACTTTACAGGTAAACAGCAGCAATCGTGTGTTGATGAGGGCAATCTCACAGTCAAAGCAGGTGAAGGCAGAAGCTCACCCATTTAGAATGTGGCTGTCAAACATGTCACCTACATGCCCCCCTGGGCTCTCTTCTGGGCGGCGCAGGCCTCTGGATCATACTGGACCTCTCTGCTCCCAAGGGCTTGCTCTTTTTCTGGCTTCTGGGTCCTACCCCAGCATGGCCCCTTCCTGACCCTGAGTCTTTGGCTGCTTCTGGATCAATCTCAGCCTGATGGCCTAGTTCTGCCAACCTTTCTTGTTTCTCTTTTCATTCAACCAACTCAGGAACATCATTTTGTGTGTTCCCTTCCAAAGGTGGTCCAAAGTCCTGGCCAGTCCCCAGTGTGGGAGTAAATGCTCAGCTTCTCTCCTGGTGGCTGATGGCGCCTCCAGCTCAGTGTTCCCAGTTGCTCTGTTTGATCCAGCTCCAGCCCAGCTCCACTTCTTAGGGTAGCTCAGGGCGGCACAGAAGGCTGCTGACCAGTCCACCCCTAGGAGTAGTTCTGGTGGACTCCCTCACACCTCCACATTGCATGCCTTGGTGAAATATTGGTCTCAGTGTCCTTCCAGGAAGTAGTCAACTCATTGCTTTAAATACACCTCAAAATCTATAGAAATAAGGTCCCAGGAGTAGGCAGTCCTGAAGGATGGGGCACCCTGGAAGGTTCTGGCTCCCTTCACGGCACAGACCCAAGACGTGAGTTTTTATTCTTCTCCAGCATTTGCATTGTACAAATCCAAACCAGCAAACTCTTGGGAAGTTTCCAAGGTCAACTCTAATAATCCAGAGCTGCATTCTGTCCATGGAATTGGTAACAAAGGTGAAAAATAAACATGGAGGAAAACGTAGAATGTGCACATCACTTATCTATACCTTGGGAAAGTCTCCGGTATTCCCAGTGGGTCTTAGGTTACTGCACTGAACATGATCTCTTCCCTTTTTTCTGTTTCGGTTGGATCTGGGGCCTGCTCAAGCAGCCTGGGTGTGATCCTGGCTTCTCAGGGCTCTCAGAGCCTGGCCAGGGGACACCTGGCCGAGCAGCAGAGGGTAAAGCCGCCCTTCACAGTCAGGAAGGTGGTGGATTCAGTTCACACCCAGGACACACAGGGCAGGTATGAGACACTGTTTTAACTGTACATGTTTTGATTCTGTGGACTCTGAGTCCTGTCACACGTATCTGAATTCTTGGCATCACTCAATGAGCAGGGATGTGGCACATCTAACCCCACACCCAACACGTGATACAGCCGGCATGATGGTCTTGGGCACTTCCATCTTGCTCTAACACATTCTTCTCAAATTGCAGTTAATTGCCTCTGAGTCTGGATCATTTCTATGAGGTGGGCAGGACTCGTTGAAGCTGAGGGCTGTGACTTGTTCACCTCTGTGTCTGCCCATGAGCACCATCTTGCTGTGAGTGTGCTGCATGCTTCTCCAGCATCTGAGAAGAGGCTGAGAGAACGGAGGGGCAGGGAGCCTGTGACCTGGCTCCCACCTTGGGAAGATTTTGTCCCTGACAAAGAGCCATGGGGACTAATGTGCCACAGTCCGTCTGGAGTCCGCTGGAGAGTGTGAGAAGGACTGGCATCTACATGTGGAAGAGCTTCATGTCATCAGCCAACACCACCCAGGAAAGCAAGTAACTCCAGCTTCCAGCTGCTAAGTGAGTTCAAAACTTTTCCCTAAACTTTTTTTCTTCTTAAAGTCACATATTTCTGACTTGCCTTCTGAACTCCTGATTTAATGTGCTACTTATCCATCACTGCACGTGACAGTGGCCACGAACATTTAAATAAGAGCTAGTGACTGAGAGAGATGGGGACCTAGTAAAAGTCAGGAAGCTGGGTCTTACCTTGGTGCAGAGCATATCTCTACGTCAGAGAGCTTTTTCTCTCTATCCTCCACAGACTCCTTGGCTTAGCAAGGGTCAGCGCTCCTTTCTCCTGCACATTTCCCTGGGAGCTGTGCATCGGCTGGGCTCAGCTGGATCAGGTGACCTGGGTTGGGGTCACCCTGGGTGTTTGGTCTCAGGTCTGCTTCAGATGTGCTCACAATAAGGTCGGCTGTCAGCATAGTGAAGATGCATGAGATGGTTTTTAGATGACGTTGGCACGCACTTTCACGGACTCCATGAAGTCCTCTGGACTCAGGCAAGTCAGGTGGCTGGTCACTGAACCAAGAGGCCCAGGCACAGCTGTCCACCATGAGACCAGGGTCAAACATTTGGCGAATGCCAGGGCACACAGACTAGGGACATGAGAAGAGAGAAGAAGAGTGGTAATTTCCACACGATGATCCGCTCTCCTGTGTGTCCAAATGCACTGTACCATTTCAATGCTGAGCCCCGTCAGCCATGAGCAGCAACAATGAACGGGAAAGACCAGCGAACCCAAGGGCTGCGTTCAGTGTAGGAGAAGAAATGAGCATACCACGGAGAGTTTTCTGCTTTGGCTTATTTTTTCCTTTATCTAGGAGACATTCAGACTTCCATTCTTCATAATATAAAGAAGCTATAATTCCGTATAATCTCTACTTTTTTCCATTTAGATTTTTGACTCTTTTGTATTGAAATTTTTTTTATTTGAAGATAAAGTTCAATAGACTTGAGTTCTAAATAGGAGATTAAGTCCTTTAGTAGCTCAATCTTGAAGCAGATTCATTTGAATCTTGATTGAGACGTTGTGAAGGAGCTGGGGAGTTGTGTACCACAAGGTTGGATTAATGTAAATTGATTTGTCTGGGGTTATTTGTTTAGATAACGGAGGTAATAGAAGGAGGACCAGGGTCTCGGGGACGACGCTCTGAGACGGCCCTTCCTGTCATCGTGTTCAAGGCGAGTTCACGTCAGGGCACACTCCATTTAGGCAGGGAAATTCAATTAGGATCCTTCTGTGGACAGAAGACTCCCCGTGGGGATCAGGAAGGAGTGTGGAGATCCTCAGTCTTGGCCTAGTGTACGCCAACAAATGACTGTTTGGGGTCCTGTGTGGGGCACAGTCTCTTGTGTATGTGCGTGAGTGTGAGTGTGAGTGTGTGTGTGTGTGTTGCTGTATTAACATGATACAGCTCATGAACCCAAGTTCGTTTCATTCTTGTCATTTCTCTCTTACATTTTGCGCATGTCTCTTCCAACTTAGGAAGCACAACGGGCTGCATGTCTCCTGTGGGCCCTTTCAGCCTCTCAGCACGTGCATCCTCACGTCAGAGTTCTCATCACTGTGACCAAAAGACCTGAAGAGAACGACATTAGAGGAGGAAAAGTTGAGCTGGGGGTCACGGGGTCAGGGCTCTCAGTCCCGGGTCAGCTGACCCCATAGCTCTAGGCCTGAGGGGAGGCGGGACACCATGGTGGCAGAGTGTGGAAGAGAAAAGCTGCTCAGGAACCAGAACAAGGAAACAGAGAGAGCGCCACTCGGCAGCCACAGAATGTCAACCCTGAAGGCACGTCCCCGGGGCCCACGCTCACCAGCCTGCAGTTCCACCCAGTCGACTTGTCAGTGCATGAATCCACGGACGGGGCCACAGCTCTCGTGACCTGGTCACCTCACCTCGGGGTGTCGTGGCGTGGTCTCACCTAGGAGCTTTCTCCACCACAGCACCCACCTTCAGACATGGCTCTGCTCATGGCAGCCCAGCCCTGATCACGGACCTGGAGGCCTGTCATCACTGAGTGACTGATGAGGGCAATTGGCTTGCTTTTCCTGTTTGATGCTTGATAGTTATGTGAGTACACATCTACATGAAATACCTCCTAGGCCAGCACATTGAAAAGCACATACTCACACAGAAGGAGCACTCTTGACCTGTCACCTACAATTCCAGCTGCACCATTGGCTGTTCAGAAACCTGTGGGCAGGGCTGGCTGCACTTCATGGGGCAGTGGGTCAGCAGGGAAAGCAGCCAGGAGGAAGGACCAGCAGGGAAGAAGCGGAGAGGGGACAGGAGTTGACTTCTAGCTGTCTG
Source organism: Spermophilus citellus (assembly GCF_964194105.1). Classification (NCBI taxonomy): domain Eukaryota; kingdom Metazoa; phylum Chordata; class Mammalia; order Rodentia; family Sciuridae; genus Spermophilus; species Spermophilus citellus. Next base: position 285,061,798 of record NC_138182.1, on the reverse strand, counting down.
CAAACTGGGTGTGTGGGAGGGTGCTTCAGGGTTGACAGAGGACCTGGTGTTCTTTCCCCAGAGTCTGCATTACTCCGGGGACATTAAAGCAGAGTGAGCTTGACGGCAAGAATTCCCAAGGCATGTGGTCTTCTGACTGCAGCATGATATTCAGAGTATGAATGTAGCGCTCGGGGAGGGCTCTTCCTGTTCTGGGCACATCTCAGGTCCAGGGTGAGCAGGGCACATATTCATCTTCTCCAAGGGGTCCTTGGACAGCACATTTCAGCTTCTCATCTTGCTGACCTTGGGTGAAGAGAGACAAGGGCAATCTTGAAGGTGACGGCTTTGTGGGTGTCTAAGGCAGATGACTTTAGAGCTTGTGTGTTTTATTCACAATTTTCATGGCAAGCAGCAAGGAGCCATCAGAGCTGATTTTCCTCATTTTTAAGCAACACCTGATATTCATTAGGCGCTGGCTGACTATGGACTGAGACCTCTGAAACCACAAGCCCAGCTAAACTCTGTCCTCTAATATTGTTCATTTCAAAGTCACAGTTAACGTGGCCTTTGTCATAGCAAGGCTTTCTGCTCTTGGAGACAGCGGTCTCTGCACTGCCCAAGCCAACCTGGGTGAGGCTCCTGTCAGCTCTGTGGCTTGTGTCCTGTTGCCCCCATTCATAAGAGGGCAAGCCTGTGTGCACAGGGCTGGGTTAATTTGCTCCAGATGATGCAAAGTGAGTGGCAGTCACCCGTGGGACACAGGTGATCTGACTCCAGAATCTCTTTAACTGTCTCTTGAGCAGAAGCACTAAAAGAATAATGATACCAACAATCCACTTTTGGAAATGAAGACAGTACTCTGAAGCTTAGAAACAACTGTATTAATACTACAAAATAGATGATAATGGGAAATTGGCTCATGCCCTCCCCTTATGGTTTCTGATACAGGAATAGACACTGTGAGTTGCTAGTGAGCAGACCTCACCTCAAACATCTCCAACGTGATTGACTAGGGTAGCAGGAGGCATTTGAAGGTGGATGCTCTGTCCCTTAAGCACATAAATGTTTGGATGCAGAGAAAATATCTTCCCAAATTCAAACCCCTTTGAACAGACAAGCATGAGCTTTCATAAAAAGATTTTCTAGGTCATTTCATAAATACTTATTTGGAAAATTATAGAGGAACAGAGAATAATTAAAATCCAATTCATGACCATGTTTAATATGCAGTATTGTTGATGAATACTTGCCCTTTGAAATTAGCATAAAAAATTCTTGAAAATGCATTAGTCTGACCCTACAATGCTGTGTTAATATTCCATGGTATGAAGGATGTCACAATAGCTCTGCATTCCGAGTCAGAGCGTCCAGGTAATGAGACCGTGTGATGGTCATAAGTGTGAAGGTTAAGATGATTGGACTTCTGGGGTGCAGGTTGATTGGATAGCTTTCATTAGCATTTCCCAAGAGGAGCACTAACTCAAGCTAAAATCTTCTCACCAGCTGTTGGAATATTTCCCTGCAAGTTGTTACCCAGGGCATCCTCACTACCTGCCTTTGTCTAGCTCCCCTTGTAGCCCCAGATCCGGCAAGCCCAGGCTCCAGTCTCACTGCTGGCCTGCAGATGGCCACTTGCCCCTCAGCCTTCAGCATTAGGCAGTCAGTCCCACACAGCCCAGTCCCCTTGCAGCAATCATGCATCCAAGTGCAACGTATCTGTCCCCCAGTGCGGATCTGACATAGACGGGTTGTTAAGAGCAGAGAAACCAAGGGAGTCATCTAGTTAAATATGGTTACTTAAACCTTCAAATCCTTTAATAGTCAATGGGACAAGATGAGCTTAGAAAGAAGAGTTCACACACACACACACACACACACTCTCTCTCTCTCTCTCTCTCTCTCTCTCTCTCTCTCTCTCTCTCATCCAGAGCAGCACAGGGAGCTGTCCAGTTCTGTCCCTGCACTCCTTGAATACACTAGGACTCTGCCGCAGCTCCATAATTGAGTTATAGCCATCATCCATATATTAGATTGCAGCCTGAGCCATGGCAAGTCTAAGTAATAGATTGAAAAATACAATTATTGCTTACCTACAGAATTCCTTTGCTTGGGAGGTAAGGCATATATATCAGAAAAGTTGTTGTGTTTTTTTCCCCAGGCCTATTCAATAAATGAACGTTACACCAGGATTCTTACACCGAGTATCTCTGAAATGGGTTTTGTATTGATTTTTGCAACTACCCTGTTAGATGACGTTATCCCTTAGTGTGTCAGGTTTAGACTGGTCCGCCCGGAGCAGGTCATTGAGGTGATGACTGTCATTTGGAGGACAGAAAAGCAATCATAGCTTTTTCATTACTTACTGTTTTCCCCCTGCGAGTGTGGGATCATTTGACATATTATGGCTTCTGTGATTTAGGCTGCATTTTGAAATTAAGTGCTAGAATATCACACTGTGGGTTTAGAAAAATCAGCTGGGTGTCAAGGAACCACAGGCCCCGTGGGTCACTTATATCCTTAATTCCCTTATGGGATTCTTCCAGAATCTTAGGAGAGATTGATGGCTAACAGCAGAAATGAAAATATAACTGTGCTTGAAATGCAGTGCATGCAAATCAGGACAAATTTAAATTACTTTCCTCAGTTTGTAAAAACTGTACTGCTGCAGCTAAGGAAAAATTCCTAAAAGAAACAGACTTACCACAAATATAAACCAAATGCATTTAAAACTTCTAATATATAAAGGATCCAGAAATTTTGAAATTTCACCATCTCATGAAAAATCTCTTTTTTTTCCTAGTAATTGCAGTTGAACTGTGTGGCAGAGGAATGAAGGTGACAAAAAAAAATTCTGTAAAAATGGACTTTGAGCAACCACTGCTCAGGGCCATCGAGAGGAATCCAGGGCCGAGCTCACAGTGTAAAGGGTGAGCTCCCATAGAGCGACTGCTGCCCACTGCCCACTGCCCTCTGGGCCATGCTCTGGTCCCTTCAGGTCTCCAGCCCCACCCTGTGCTGTGTTGCTGGGGGGGGGGCGCTGAGGGACGGGGACACTGCTGCACAGACAGTCCTCTTGGGTGGCATTACTAGAATCCATAGGAGCTGCTGGACTTCTCCTTCCTATCCGTCCTTTAAAGATTTCAAGCCCTCATTTATTTCTCTGCCAAATACAGATATGCCAAGATTATCCCTGAAGCCCCCTCAGCCCAAGCACCTCCCACTCCCACCCTTTTCTGATACCATGTTTCATGACAGTCCCCTTTTCCTCCCAGTAAGATCCCCACACACGTGAAGAGGGTCCTTCTTGAGCTGAGTCCGCCAGGAGCCTTCTCTTGACACCACCCACTCTCTTCTCCTTGATCTTTCTCCCTCCATCATGGGGCCAACCATATGACCTCTGCTTCTGCTCCCATTTCTCTGGCCATTGTTTGAAATTTACTGTACAATAATTTTATCACTTATTTTTGCAGTACTGGGGAGTAAGCCCAGAGATGCTCTACCTTTGAGCTGGATACTTATTCTGTTTCATTTCATTCGTGAGATAGGACCTTGCTAAGTTGCCCAGGCTGGCCTCACACCTGTGATCCTCCTGCCTCAGCCTCCTGACTCATTGGGATTATGGGAGTGGTCCACAGTACCAGGCTATATTTTTCATTAAATATTTTATTACCTGTGTACCAGAGCATAGCAGATGACCCCCAAATTTTGTAAACTAAGTCAGATCCAAGCAAGGTTTGGCTGGTCCTCTTCCTCGGTGCTTCCTATAGGCTGCACTCGAGGTATGAGAGGCCCCGGAGAAGGGTCTGCTGGGGGAGCATTTCCTGGGGAGCTAAAGAGCTGTGGGCAGATGCTGGCTGGCTGCTGGAGACAGGGCCGCAGCTCCAGGTGGAAGCTCTCCAAGTGGGGGCTCACCTCATCAAGGTTAGCCAAGGAGTCAGTGGACCAAGATGCCGGCAGGAAGCAGCAGTCTGTGTGACTCTGTTGGGCAGGTGACAGCACTTAATGCTGCCACCTTCCATTGGTGAGAAGCAAGTGGCAGGTGGGGGGATGGCAGGTCAGGAGCACGATGAAGGAACAGGGCGGCCTTGTGTGAAACACAGGCCACAAATGTGACCGCATCTGCTGTCCCTGCTCGAGTAGATTTTCTAGGTTTTGATTGTATGTAGTCTTGACTGTGCTCTGTTCCAGGTTGTGCGCTGCCCTCCCTTGGGTCCCCCTCTGCACAGGCCTTCGTGACTTACTGCCATCCGCTTGTCCCTCCCACTGTGGCCACACACTCCAGACTCCCGAGATCCTGCCGCCTGCTCGCTGGCCGGTCAAGCTGTGACTTTCCACCCTGTGGCTGTGGCACAACAGGAACCGTCCCCGGCCACCTTCTGTTTCCCATCATCCCAATGTGATCAGCCACGGAACATTCTAATTCCAGAGCACCTCCGACACCCAGGGAGCTGCCTTGGGAGGGTCTTTTCAGAGGAAGGAGATTACTCAGCTTTCACCCCAAGGCTTCCTAGTCCCCCAGTCCTGCGGCTACAGCATCCCAGGGCCACTCTCCAGGGCGAGCATCCCCTTGAGACTCTGCTACTGTGACTCTCATCTGGAGGTAGCTCACTCTCCGGGGACTCCAGGCCCTTGGGTGTGCCGAGGGACTGCAGGATGCCTCGCTGCTTCATTTCGGCCTCTTCCCTGGTAGCTCCTCCGGCCAGAGGAACCCCTTGTGCCTTGGTCATGGCATCTCATGTATTTGCACAAGGGAGTTCCTGCTTGGACTACGTCCTGCCCGCCTGCCGCTGTGCGCCTCTCCAGAGCCTTTTCCTCTGCGATCCAAACAGCGCTCCTTCCCCTGGGCTTGTGCTCAGCAGGGCACCTGGGAACTGGATCTCAGGCCATCCTGCCAAAACAGCCCAGCTCCTGCTTGCTGCACAGGGCGGTGCTTGTTACGGATGTCCCTCACCCCTCTCCTGAACCCTGGGCACACGCACCAGTGCTGTTACCCTACAGTGGGCTTTAAATGAGCAAAGGAGTGCTCGCAGCCATGCTTTCACCCACTCCTTCCAAAATGCCATCCCTCCTATCATCCAGAGGATAAAGCTGCCAAGTTTGTCGGAGGAATTCTCTTTATTAAAATCAACAATGTAGGAACAAAATAATTCTGAGAGGAGAAAACAATTAAGGAAATCGGTTATGGATGCTGCTGAGGTCTGAATATTTGTCTCTCTAAAACTCATGTGTTGAATTCTAAGGTTCAAAGGGCTGGAGTTAGGGTGTGGGGCCTTTTGAAAGGTGGAGGGACAGAAGTGGGTGGTATCAACCAAAAGTTCTTGCCCTTCTGTCATAAAAGGTGAGTGGGTCCAAGATTTCCACTGTGCAGCATGGTGTCTGTGGGTAGCAAAAATGTATGATTTAATTAAAATGTTGCAAAGTGGAAAAATGTTATGTTAAATGTTCTTATTAAGAGATGACACTAACAGTAAATTAAGCTTAAGAGGAAATTTTTGGAGGAATAAACTCATGGCATAGCATGTGATGATTTTTCACAGGTGTATACTAACCTCTTAATTCATTGATTTGTAAACATTGAATATGTAAAGATTTTGAATGTCAATCATGCCTCAATGTATTGATCTAGGAAATAAATGGGTTTGATGAAAGAATTGAAGGCACGAATTTTAGATGAAAAATGCTATAAACGGAGAGCACTGAACAGCAATTTTGAGAGGTAGAAATTACAATTTTATTTCAACCCAGAATTGTTTACACAGTGAAGTTGAATGTTCTGTTGTTTCACAGAGAGCGAATTGTGAATGATTTGGCAATATATATTTAGTTTTCAATCTAAGGAACTATATCAGTTTCCTGTTGCTGTGACAAACTGCTTGAGAAAATCAACTTAAAGGAGCTAAGATTTATTTTGGTACAAATGCAGAGGTTTCAGCCCATAGTTGCTGATCTGGCTGTGGTTTGGTCTGTGGTGAGGAAGCACATTGTGGCACAAGCAAGTGCTGAAGCAAAGATGCTCACTTGATGGTGGCAGGAAGAAAAAATGGAAAGCTCACTTTTATAAGAAGTGCCTCACCCCAAACTCATTAAGCTCTGAATCCATAAATGGAGGAGCTCACTCAGCAGGTCAGAGCTGTGATGATCCAATCACCTCCAAAGACCCGCCCACCACCACCACTCTGAACACTGCTTCCTTGAGGACCAAGCCTTTAGCACATTAGCTTTTGGGTGACATTTAAGATCTACACCATAACATTCAGGCTGTGGGCACGGAAAATCCATCTCCTTTTCACAATGGAAAAGTCAATCTCCAAGAGTGTCCACACTGAGTCGGTGTTGCTGAAGCACCCCAGCTGAAGAAGCCCAGTCCCGACCGACGGTCCTCTGAGAAACCAGGCAAATCTTAGCTGTGAGCCCCTTTAAAAATAAAATTACAAACTGCTAATGTAGAATGGTGGGACAGTGTAACCGTGTCCCTTCCAGAGGAGGAATGGGGAGTACCAAGGAGGAATGAGCAAAGCAAGCCTGAAACACAGTGGCCAGCTCCAGTATCCGTCCCATGGTGGCGTTCTGAGAGCTCTGAGGGCTTGGACCCCCCACCCCATGGCCTTGCTGCACACCGTAGCCGCTCTCTGGACTGGCTCTGCTTGCTGCCTGGGGTTTTCCTTCAGAAGACATCCAATGCTCCTGTCATCTCTGACTTCCAGGAAGCTCTGGTGCCCATCTGACATCCAGGTGGCTCCTGGTGTCCATCTGACAAGAGTCGAACTTAACTCCACCTGTGCCATGCCCTGGTTTTCCTTTGAGATCTTGGTGGAAGTTCCCTGAGTCCAGCTCTAGCATCCTGTGTGCCCCCAACCATCAGGATGTGGATGAGGCCAACTCTGCCCCAGTGGGAGCAAAGCCAGGCCCTTGGGCCACGGCCGCAGCAGCCTGAGCGCCTGGACAGCTGGGCTCAGGAAATCAGTCCTGGGAACAGTGACCCTGGGAACTGTGCAAGCAGGGCAGTCTGGGGCTCTCTTCCTAAAGCAAAATCTGTGAGCCCGCCAAGGGGAGGTAACAAGATGCCCTGGAGGCATTCTTCCTATGGTCCCAGGGCCAGGTACTTGTCCTCTTTTAATGGCTCTCAGCTCTTTAGCTCGACTTCACACACATTTTTCAGATCTTCCTGTCCTGATTTTTGTTACTGATTCTCACTGTGGAACCATCTAAACGCTGCCAGCACTGTCCACGTCACAGCCTGCACGCTGTGCTGCCTTGAAATGTCCTCCTCCAGATCATTAGTCCAGCACCTAAGCTCCGTCTCCCACAGAGTGTCAGGGCAGGAGCAAAAACACACATTCTACACGAGTGGACTGTCATCCATTTCCCACAGGAGTGTCCATTCCCAGTGGGACCTCAGCAGCTCAGCCTTTACTTTGCATTCCCACCAGCACTCTGGTCTTCTGAGTCCTCACCAGAATCGCCCACTAGGCTGCACGCATGGTATTCTAGGTCTGCTCCAGCCTGTATCTGCAACCTTATCCAAACTCTTCTTGCAAATCAACTCCAAATACTTTTGAAGAATGCCATTAGGTACAGTCATAGCAACAGTCTAACTCCTGGTACCGACTTTCTGTGTTAGTTTTGTATTGCTGACAAAATGCCTGAGAAACTCAATTAAAGCAAGAAAGATTTATTAGGACTCATGGTTTCCTAAGTTTTGGTCCGTGGTCACTTGGCCTGGTCACAGGTAGGCCTATGGTCAGGTGGATCACGGTCAGAGCACACTCACTCAGTGGCAAGCAGGAAACCAGGAGGAAGAGCTTTCTTTTATAACCAAGACGCCCCACCAAAGCCCTTCCAGCTATGAATCCATAAATGGATTAATCCATTCCTGAGGTGAGAGCCCTCATGGTCCAGTCACTTTCCAAAGCCCTGCCTCTAATAGACATTGCTTCCTTGGGGACTAAAGTTTCAACACATGAGTTTTTCAGGGGCACTTAAGACCAAAATAATAAGGGTCAGCATGTCAGCACTAATTAACCAGGACCCATTATTAAAGCCTAAACTCAAAATATGGTCACAGCAAGATAATGTCTCCAACATTTTTTCCAACTGAGTGTTTAGGCTTTCACATATGTGCACATTCTCTATTTCATCTTGGGATTTACTGATGCTTTCTTATTTTTCCCAACAGATTAATTCAGTCATGAACACACACACACATACACACACAACAAACACACACACACACAGTGGCCGAAACTTTGAAATCCTAAAAAATGTTCATAAAGAAGTTTATTTTTTTTTCTTTTAAATATAGTGCACGATATGGTTTCTTTTCTCTGGAGTGAATACATGTGTATTCAAATGCTTTTATGGATTAAAAGTCTTCATTTTAGGGCTGGAGATATAGTTCAGTTGGTAGAGTGCTTGCCTTGCATACACAAGGCCCTGGGTTCAATCTCCAGCCACACACACACACACACACACACACACACACACACACACACACAGAGTCTCCATTTGACCACAATAAGTATCTCCTTCAGCTCTTGATTTCAAAAGTTTATCTAAGTAATTGAAAATCTGTACTTAGTATCTTGAATAAAAACACAGAGAATTAGCATTCAAACATTTGAAAATATGCCCTGGTCCATGGGCATCCGCATCTTATCATGGGCCTTTTGCCACATGGACCCTGCATCAGGTGGAAATAGCAGGGCAGGAGCATCCAGGCCAGATGAGGCACAGGCGGCTCCCTCGCCCACCTGAAGCGGCCCTTTCCATGGCTTTTCTAAATCAGCCCATCTCCATTCAGCTATGTAAAAGGACGATAAAGTAGCTTTACTCAGACTGAAAAATGGGACACAGAAAGATTATAGCAAATCTTCTCAGCAGCTCTAGTATGGTTCAGTTGGTCTTTTTTGAAAAAGCAGAAGGCATTGAAGTGGTTCTTTGGAAAGACTTCAAATTTGGTAGAATATACAATTTTATTTTAGTTTCAAGTGTAAGTAGAATAAGCTAATAAATAACTCTCTCTTAATCTTTGCACGTTATCAGGGTACAAATAGTATATTTCCTACAACATAATTAGAGCAGTGAGTTAGAAAAAGAAAACAATTTTAACACAATTTAATTGTCAGTGAAGTCAAGTTTTCCAGAATAGAGGACTAAGTAGCTCAGAAAATTCTTTGAAAATACCATGAAAAATTCTGAAAATTTGTCAAAAATCTCATTTTAGGTTTCTATGTGTGACAAAGATCATGTGAAAATTGAAAATCACTTACTCAAAAAAAAAAAAAACTATTCAGAGTTGGGTACAAAGAGTGAGATTCTACGGAGTTTTTTTCTAGGGCTGCTCCAAGTCCCCCTTTAACTGATTAATATAGATGTCATTCAAGATCAGTGTTAGCTCTGAAGCTCAGGAGCTTTGCCTCTGGAGGTAACCAGCCTCCCTTAGCACAGAGGCTCCTATTTCCACAGTAGCCATGGGGAACAGTAGTGACAATAAATGGTCAAAGCCACTTTGGTGGTAATCCAAAGTTATGATTCTGGTTGAAACCGCCAAAGGCCCTCAGCTAAACCAGACCTCTAACAGAGATGCAGGGCTCATGCAGCTACAGGGAGCTTTTATCTGCTCCCAGGTGACACTGGTGGCCTGGAAGATTGTGTGCACGTAAGCTGGGCACAAGAAGACTCCTGGAGAACCCCAGCTATCCACAGGTCCTCATCTGAGACTGAAGTGACGTTTACTTAAAAGGGGGACTCAGAGTGGCAGGGAAAGCTAGAGCCAGGGCCTAGCTTCAAGCAGCCTGAGTCAGTATGTTCTCTAGGCCAAGCCTGGATGCATCAGCAAATGGTGAAAGCTGCTTGTTCAGTGTTTGGAAATCCACTGGAAGAATCGCAGGTTGACTGCTAAGCTATGTGGTCTGACATGCTAGAATGTAAGAATTAAAAGTGAAATTATGCAAGAAAACCCCTCAGGGACATAAGTAGCTAGCACTGCTGCACAGCTACTCTTCACAGATTACATCCAGATAAGTGACTGATCTAAAACCATGTCAACAACAAGGGTTCCCTAGGCAGGATAAGGAGGATGCCAGGGTGGAGTGAGAATCCAAAGTCACTGCAGTATTAGTTAAAATGTCCAATTAAAAGAAAAGAAAGGGAAAAAATGTGAAAGCTTGAAAAATTATACTAAATAGAAACTTTCTGAGGGGAAATAAATGGAATTAAAATGGAATTAAAAATGACTAAATAGAATATTCAATGGCTTTAAAAAGAAAAAAAATGCATAACAAAGAAAAGTTATTATGAGAGTGATTCATGAAATACAGGTTAATAAAGAAAGAATCTACAATTTGAGAAAGAATGGCATGCACGTTAGGACATTGAAAGTGCAGTATATTTGAGAAAGGAGGAAAAAATCAGTGAAGTTCAAGGTATCAAATAGAAATAATCTAATGTGAAGAACAGAAAGAAAAATCATGAACATCATTGCAAAAAGAATTAAGAGAATCGAAAAGAAAGAAAAGGAAAAGTATAAATAAAAAGGAAGGAGCCTTGAATAAGTCAAAGGCACCATCAACTTGTGCACAATGGGAATTCCAGAAAGAGAGGAGAGAGAGAAAGGGCCAGATGGATGTGTGAAGCAATAATGTCTGAAAAAGAATCAGCAATGTTCAAACAGAGATCCACTGTGGGCAGAGTGGAGATGTTAAGAACACAGGGCAGTACGAGAAAACAACTCACAAACAAAGGACAAGTTACTCAGCTAACTGTTAACTGCTAACCAGAAGCAAGGAGGCCAGAAGCAGTGTGATGTTATGTGCATGCTGTTAGAGACAAATGCATCTCATCCAGAGAAAATTTGATATGCACAAGATACCCTCCAGAAACAAGGACAAAGGCAGCAGCGTCATTGCAGACTTGTGAAGAGTTTCCCGAAAGATCAATTAAACAAACTTACAAAAAAGGTAACTGAGGTTTCAGGGGAAATGAAATTGGAGAGACAGTCAAACCCAGATTATTCCAGGTGAGACTTACTTATCTGGAGCAAAAACTACTGAGTAGGGCTGGGGTTGTTGCTTAGCAGTAGAGTGGTCACCTCGCACGTGCAAGGCCCCTGGGTTTGATCCTCAGCATCATATAAAAATAAATAAATAAAATACAGGTATTGTGTCCAAATACAATTAAAAAATAAATATTAAAGAAAACTACTGGAGTAAAAGTGATTTTGATGGTGATTTTGATGAAATTGTGGAGAATGAGTATGGACTATTACAAGAGTGAGAAAATCCTGGGACCCCAATTTTAGGAGAATTCTTATGATATAGTTGGTTTAAATGAGAGGAATCCAACAGATTCTGAAGGTGAGGTTCCAAAAAAAGATCTCCGTAGCCCTAGACGTTGGATATTAGCAGGGTGAACCACACAGAGAATATTCTCCACGAGGCCTGGTCTTAATGTAGACATTTTACTTGAACTTTATTTCAGTAGTGAGAAGCAAGTTACTTACACATTTTCTGGCTAACCTTCCTGTACCTCCCAAATCAACAGAAGCCAAGGTTTAAGGATGGAGATGTTTCAGCTACTAAAATATGAAGAAGCAGGAGAAAGAGGCCCTATCAATGGAGCAGGTCATGAAGGTCATAGCTCAGAGGAACAGGGACAGTGAAAGACTGACACTGATTTATTTTGTCAAATGCTTCTCTCTGTGATCTTCATTCAAATCTATTGTTCTATCTCTTGCTCTATCTCCACCTCTATTCCCAAGAAAAACCAAGGCAAAAGATTTTCGTCTTAGAAAATTCACATTTATAATTAATAATTAGTTCAAACTTCACCTTCAGAGTGAAAAAAGAAATGCCCAATGTTGGGTGCTGCTATAGCCTAAATCAAGGACTCCAGAAATCACAGGTTGAAATTCACATCTGAGAAGCTCCAAATGTGACCTTCTTTAGAGAAAAGGTTATTGAAGTTGTAACTGGTTAAAATGGGCCCTTTCCCCATATGAAAGGTGTCCCTTTAAAAAGAATAAATTTGAACACAGGCACACAAATATAGGCAAAATACCACAAAAAGATGAAGGCAGAGAGCAGAGAGATGTTTCAGTAAGCCAAGGCCTACCCATGACTGTCAGCTGGACACCACCAGAGGATGGGAGGGGGCCCAGGACCAGAGTCCTCCTTCAGCCTTCAGAGGAAAGCAGCCCTGCTGATGCCCTGAGCGTGGACACCTCACACGGCGGGCCGAGGCACTTGCCTTGTGCAAGCTGTCTGGCTCATGGGACTGGGCACACCTGCCCTGGCTAGCGCCTGCAGAGGCTCTGACTTTCCCCTAGGAGCACTCTGACATCAGATTTTCATTATTGCTCTGATGCTGGAAGAAGTCACCACCCTACCATGACTTCTAGGGCAAGGGCTTCTCGTTTCTCATGTGTTCCTCATCCTCTGGCGTCTAACCCTGCATCTTAGGTGACGTGCTATTTCAGAAACTTTAGAGGGAGGCTATGACTGCGTATCTTCTCAGAATTCACAGTGGACCAATTTTCCCTCCAAACATCTTCACAATAAATAAATGATTAAAAAAATCAGAAGAGAAAACTGTGTGTGTATGTGTGTGTAAATGTGTATATATATATACATACACAGATATATATATCTACATATAAATGTATACATACATACACATTATGTACATTCTACATTATATAAATGTATATACAGATACATGTATATAACATTTTATGTACTATATATATATATATATATATATATATATATATATATATAATATATACATACACATATATATTTGGATTCTAAACTAAAAGTTATAGTATTATCTATTATTATTAGGGGTTCTCCAGAGAAACAATAAGATATGTGAATGTGCATGTCTCTATATGCAGTTTTTACTTTTGCTTCTCAACATAACCAAGAATATTTAGTTTTTCTTTAGTTTCTCTTGATAAATCATAGTAAATGTTTCAGAAATTGGGTATATCTCACAGTTTGTTGAGATGTAAAAGCACTTTGAGTGAATATTATTTTTTCAAAACAAAACTGTTATGTGGAATTTAATTGTATACATTGTTTCTTTAATTTTGTTTGCCCTCATTGGCTGCTGTCTTGTTTAGAGTACATGATTCCATTCACATGCAGTGTGCATCACACACACACACACACACACACACACACACGTTTCCCACACCATGCTGAAAAGTGCTAGGCCGTTAGTCAATGGTCTCAAGGGTTTGCGATGGCTCTCTGCATACAAGGTATTCAAAATGACAAGGTCTGTATATGTACGTGAATAATCAGCCAACAACCAGCTGCACAAATTTTGCTTTCAGTCATTTTACTTCCTATGGGCCCTATAGGCTGAAAATCCACCATATACTTTGGAAGAACCCGACCTCCCATGCCAAGCTTACTCATCCAAAGGAAGTTAGTTGAGGCTGTCCCTTCCAGTGATGTCAGAATAACTGGAAGACACTTGCCCTCACAATCTAAGAAGATATAAAATTGGAAAAATATATGAAGTGACTATTTATAGACACTGTAAAATACTGAGTGCAGTTCTGTGACCACTATGAGATTAGAAGAAATATCTATGTGATTCTAAAAGTCAACCTAGATTTATGTCAGAGACAGTTTTCAAACTGCAGTGCAGGAAGATGGAACCCAGATTGAGCACAATGATCTTGCTGAATAGAAAGAGCTGAGGAAAGAGTTCAGAGTCCTTGATGCAATTTGAATTTATTCAGCAGAATATCAGAGAGGGGCAGATATGCAGGAAAAACCCTAGGTATTTGCAGGTAATCCCTCTAAGTCTGTTCTCCGTGAGAAAGGTAAAACTAAGTAAAAGCAAACAAAAAACTCTTGAGTTTCCATTGAAACTGTTCTAAAAAATCACACAGAGCTGTGCAACATTTGAGTTCTCACCAATCATAGCAGAAAGAACTTGCCAAATCCTCAGAATTCAAGGTGACATGGAAAGTTATGCCTTCGGGTAGGCAAAATAATTGCTTTTCCCAAATGTATACATTCCAATCCCCAAGATCAGTGCATGTCTTATGTTACATGGGCAAGGGGGGTGGTTAAATTTGCAGATGCAATTGAATTTGCTAATAAGATGATCTTCCTGGAATATCTGGCTGGGCCCAACATAATGCAAGGGCTCTTACAAGTCAGAGAAAATAGTAGCAGAGGCATCACCAGAAGGGCACAGATGAGAAAAATGCACTAGTGTCAGCTGGCTTTGTGGAAGGAAAGGTACATGAGCCCAGGACCTGGATGACTTGAGCTGCTAGGAGAGAAAAGAAAGGCTCCCCTTTAAATAAATCATAAGGGAGCACAGTGTTGCTGGATCTTGATTTTAACCCAGTGAGCTTAATATCAGACTCATAACCTACAAGACTATAAAATAATAAATTTATGATTTTTGTGGCACTAAATTTGTGGTAAATTGTTACAGCAGTAATAAGACACAAAGTTATACCTCAATAATCAATACACAGTGAGATCAAAAAACCAAAAGAGATACTAAAAGATGTCCAAGATAGCCTTTAATTTACTTGGCAATCTGATTAAATACACTTTACCTCTCTAAGAAGGTACACTCAACATCTTGATCAGAACAATGTCAAACTGTTAGCCAAAAATGACTAGACAGTCAGAGAAACAGAAAATGTAATATCTAACAAAGAATCTTTTAAAAGTCAATAGAGGAGTAATCAGAAATAAAAGTGAGTATGGACTTACCAAATCATTTTAAAGCAGAAATTCAAACTGGTTCAGTGGTCATAGGAAAACTGAGACATAATAAAAAGAGAATGGAAATCACAAAAAGAGAACTGAATGCAAATGCTAAAGCTGAAAAAAAATCAATGACAGATTTGATACTGCAATATAAAATGTCTTGTACTGAGTATAAACAAACAAAAGTTCGTGCTTATATAATTGTCAAGAGAAAACAGACCACTGTGCCAATGAAGACAAACAGTCAAATATGCTACTGGAAGGTTGCTCAACAATAAAATACAAATTTTCTTTAAAGTATTTGCAAGAGTTGCAAAATAAAAAAGCAATCAAAATGGCCATTCAGAGGTAAATCAATAAATAACACGTGGTGTATTCATACCTTAGAATACTCTTCAACAATAAAGAGAACCTACTTCTAACAAATAAATGGTGTGGATGGACTTCATAAATTTTTCTTGGACAGAATGAGCAAGGAATAAAAGTGTGCATGCCATTTATTTCTGTTTACGTAAAACTGTAAGTGGGGAACTAATGCTTGTTAACAGAAAGCTGCTAAGAGCTGTTCCTGGTCCAGGAGTGGGACTGGAGTCTGACTCTAGAAGCAACAGCGAGCGGAGCTCACTCTGTGCTGGTTTGCGGTGGCTGTGATAGAGATGTACAGAATGTTTAAAGCTCATTAAACTGTACCCGTCAATGGGTGTGAAAATTAAACCTCAATATAGTTTATTAAATTTGAAACAAGGAGTCCCTCGTTTCCCACACACCAGAGAGTTTACCAACCTGCAGTGGCTGAATGTCATCCCTGGTCAACTGAATCAAAGAATGGGGAGAACTTGGATGCCAGGCTGCCACTCCTGGGCCCTCACTGGGTTTCAAGTGCCCAGCTCTCTCAGTTTCTCCTTGCTGAAGCTTCCCTGGGCGAAGCCAGTGTGCCAGGGCAGCCCTGTGGAATCCTCTAACTGGACCCCCGCACACCACGGTGAAACTAGTGTCTCCCTGTTGAACTCGACTCTCCTGAGCTGAGTGGGCTGCATCTCGGCTCCCCTGCTGGGGTCTCTGATTGTGGAAAACCAGCCCATCTCTCCCAGTAAGTTCCAGCCCCTCTCTTCAGCAGGACTCTCACCCCAGCGTTGTATTCTTGCCCAATGGCCACATGTGCCCGCAGAGTCAGGAACTGCTCTGGGAATATATGGGACCCACCCAGGGCAGAAGGAAAGGTTGCTGTGATCCTCAGGAACGCGTTCTGCAGCACTCTTCTCACCCAAAGTCTATCCCAGCCACTGACGGAGCTCCATGCCAGGAGCAAGTGCCCTCTGCCATGGGCACCGCGGAAAGCCAGGGCTACCTGGTTGAGCGAAACATCCCGATGCCTGGTGATTGCTTTAGTGAAATGTAAACTGAATGGGAACAAACACTCCGTCCTGTCAGGAAATAGGCAGGTTTGCTAGGAAAGTCAGGAACGTCGCTGTCAAAATATTTCTTACCACGTCCTTTTCATCTTTAATGGCTGTTTATGCTGGTTACTCCTCTGCCTCTGCGTACCTTGCTTTCTTGCAAAGTACTGTTTTCTTTTTCATTTGGACACATTCCCCAGTTTCAGGCCCATCCTGGACTAATGAGTGATTTTAAAGGAGGCCTACAGCAGTGTTGTCTACCCCGCCTGCTCTCCCCAAGTGGAAAACAAACACATGAAACACGCAAAATAGGCCCATGGACCACATGCCTCCTCCTGTGTCACTAGCACCCTTCCCGCTACATCTCCCTTGCCTTTCATCTTTGGGAAAGTACTTTGGAAAGTACTGATCAGTCCACATTTGTCAGTTCTTCCCTTTCATGACACATTTTACCCCAGGTGGGAATTTACACTTTCACACTAACAGAAAGAGAACTGCCGTGACAGAGCACTGCCGTCGCCTCCTCCTCCTCGGCTTCCCATTGGCTGCTCTCACGATAACCCTTTCAGGTGCCTGAGAGCCCCTTCAAATGCCTTCTCCTCCCCTCCCGCATGGGCTCCAGGGTCTCCTTTAGAGATGAGCTTGATTTTCTCAAATTCCTATTATTCCTAAAGCGGCATCGCAGCCTGCAGACTGTTCAAAGGCGCGCACTGACACCTGTGCACCACCTAACTAGAAACAAACCGATAAACTTCTGAAGCACCTTTGAACAAGGGTTCCAGAACAGCCGACTTCCCGGGGCTCCTTTTATGCCTCATCACGGTGCCCTCGAAATTGCTGTCAAGCTCCATCTCATTCCACGTGTAGCCTGACAGTTCTAAGGGGAAAGTGTATCCTAATGCTTCCAAATAAATTAGATTCCATCCACTTTAAAATGAAAACACAGTCTCTGCAGAAGTTATAAACAGATGCTATGGAATACAGTATCCACAGAGGCTCCTGGAGAGTCCAAGACCATGAGACAGCAATATGTTCATCGTGTCTTTGTAGCCCCAGTGATGCAAATTAATCAAGAGACAAGTAGAATGCCAAAGCGGGTCCTTCCATTAAGGGCATAACATCTTCCTAAAAAAGAAATAAGTGGGAGAGAGAGAGAGGGAGGAGGAATAGATGGAGAGAGAAGAGAGAGAAGAGACTATCGGGGAGGGGAGGGGGAGAGACAGGAGGAGAGTCTGGTCATAAGTACATTTTAATTTCTGACTTACAAAAAAAATCATCAAAAATCTAACAAGGTACAACTCACAATGTCAGCATCTAACCAGACATTACCAGGCATGCAATAAAGCAGTCTATATGAGCCATTTTGAGAGGGAAAATCATTTCATTAAAAAGTGACATAGAACCAATGCAGGTGGAAAAATCCAGAATTTTCATATGAGGACATCAAAGCAATTACTGTAGCTGTATCCCTTCTGATCTGATGTTAAACAAGGTTCAGGATAGCTTGAGGGGAAACAAAATCGACATTTAGGGAGGAAAACTAAGATATGTGAGATAGGCACGTGTTGGAAGGAAGGAGCGACGGCTTAGGCACGGCAGAAGGAAGGCTGTGGCCTGAGGACCGCCACCCGAGCCCCACCCACGGAGGCACAGGAAGATGGGAGGAGAAAGGCCACTGCACCCGTGAGCTCTGGAGTTCCAGTGGCCACTGTCGACACAACCGACTGGGCAAAGGGCAAGAGGTGAAGGAGTGGGTGGGACGGTTTCTCATTTGGTGAGTATGACAAATGTAAGGGTGTCATTTGATGCAAAATGTAAAGGAAATTACAGCTGCTACCTCATTTGCAAAGTCTGTCATACCCAGAAAAACCAAGAACAAATAATGAGAAATTGTAGGAGTGGGCAGAGGAAAACACAGAGTACATACGGAGCAATGCGAGTAAGGACGACCCCAGGGTCCCCACCGAACGATGCGGGCCGGGGGAGAGGGGAGGGTGTCTATACTGCCGAGACAACACAAACAGTAAATATCAAACAAATACAAAAACCGGGAGACTTAGAATTCATTGTCAGAATAAAGCAATGCCTAATAAGAGCTCTCAAACTCAGGAAACCTGATGCTAGGCACATGGCGGCTTCTGTCATCCCAGGTGGAGGCAGGAGGGTGGTGAGTTTGAGTCCAGACTCAGCAGCTCACTGTGACCCTCAGCAACTTAATGAAGCCCTGTCTTGAAATTAAAAAGTAAAGAGGGCTGGGGTGTGGCTCAGTGGTAGAACATCCCTGGCTTCAATCCCAGGAACGCAGACACAGACACACACTGAACAAGTGCATCACATCACGAAAGGGTCAAGAACATCTTCCACAAGAGAAAGCGAAACGCAAGGAAAGCAGGGAACACAAAGGAACAGAGCGCACTGGGACCGCACCCGCGAACCTGAGCAAAAACTACACCTCAGAGGGAGGTTTCCAACGTGCAGAGCAGAGGACACAGGGGTGGGAGAGGAGAGGGTGAATTACATGTTGGAGAAGTGTTTGGTATCTCTGATGACAAAGGGTGGTAATTTATTGCCACCACTAAACAGCGAACAGGAGCTACAGCTAACAAGCCAACAAAGGAGATGACATCGGATCTTATGAATTAGACTCCAAACACGAGGCCCCTGAGCCATGGCCATTTTTATTCACTACATGCACAGGTCTCTACCCAGCACGATAGAGGGAATGAAAAGAAATAAGGACATCCCATTTGGAGAAGAGCAAGATTGTATTTGCAGAGAGCATGCCAATTACGTTAATAATTCAAAGGAAGTTCCAAAAACAAAGCTCCTGAAGTTAGTAAATGAGGGGAGGGGACTACAGGACACCATGTCAATAACAAAATCAATTTAATTTCTTCATATGTAAGAGCAACACCCAATCACAAATTTCATAGGCAATGCTATATACAATATCAACAATATGTCCGAAATATTTATAGGTAGATGTGCAAGACTCATCAGTGATAACTTCAGAAAAAGCACTTGGAGCTATTCAACATCTTTTCATAATAGACACCTTGAACAAATTATGTGAAGAAGAAATATTCCTCAGCATGGCAAGTCCTGTGTGACAAAGTCATGGCCCACATCAAACTCAGTGGGGAAAAGAGAGCTTACTTCTTGGACGAGGAACACGAGAAGGACGTTCACTTTAACCACTTGCATTCAACACAGAATTGGACACTCTAGCCAAAACAACAAAATCATAGAAAAAACCACAGTGCATCCAAATAAAAAAGGAGAAAGTCAGAATGTCCTTATGCACATGTCATGATTTTATGTACAGAAATACCTGAAGGCTATCCAAGAATTATTACAAATGACAAACAAATTCAGTAAAGTTGCTGGATTAAAAAAGCAATAAAAATGCAGTAGCATCTTTATATACAAATAATAAAGTTGCTGAAAAAAATTAAGAAGTCTCATTCATAACAGCTTAAAAAATAGACATCAAGAAATAAATTTAGCTAAGGGAATAATTTTTTATGAAATTGCAAAGCACTAATGAGAAAGATTGAAGAGGACACTACAAATGGACAGATATCATGTGTTATTGATTGGAAAAATAAATATTACTACAATGTCCACACAACACAAAGTGATCTACAGATTAAGTGCAACTCCCATCAAAACACCATTAGCATTATTCACAGAAATAATCTTGAAATTCAGTTGTAATCACAAAAGAGCTAAAGCAAATGTGTCAGTAAGCTTTCTCTGTGACTTGACAAAATACCTGAGATAATCAACTTAAAAAGAGGAAAGATTTATTTTGGCTCACAGTCCCAGAGGGTTCTGCCATGGTTTCTTGGATCCATTATTTTAGATCAGTGGTCAGGCAGAATATCCCAAAGGGGAAGATGTGGTGGAATATAGCTGCTCACCTCATGGTGGCCAGGAAATCATTTCTTCTTTGATAAGGAACCGGCGAGGTGCTACTATTCCCTTTCAATGGAGTTCCCCTGGTAACTTAAATGCCTCCATCTGTGCCCCACTTCTCAAAAGGTTCTGGCACCTCCAACCAGGATTTAGCATAGGGACATTTGGTGCACCCTGCAGATCCAGAGCATAGAAGCCATCTGAAGCAGCAAGCACAGAACTAGGGACATCCCCACACTGAATCTCACAACAACCTGTGGTGAACAAAACAGCTTGGCACTGGCACAAACACCAGCACACGTAACAGTGGGGCAGGATGTAGAACACAGAAAAAAGACTCCACAAATCTACATTCAGCCGATCTTAAACAAGGTGCCCAAGACAGATTGGACAGGGACAGCTTCATCAATAAATGATGGCACTGGGAAAACTGAGTATCTGGATGGACAGGATGTGAACTTGACCCCATCTCCCACCACATGCAAAAATAATCTTAAAATGGATCCAACACCAATATGTCAACCTGAAACTGGAACCAAGAAGACTTAGGGACAACATGCTAGACATCCTTATGCACAGCAGATTTCAGAAATGATTGCAAAGACTCAGAACAAAAGCAGAACTAGACAAGCAAGAATGAAAGAAACATCTGCCCAGACAGAGCAGGAAAGTGGGGAGAACCGGAGAGCAGGAATTAGGGGCAACTCTGTCTGATAAGGCATTACCATCCTAATATTCAAGGGACTTAAAAACCCCATCAGTGAGAATCCAACTAAAAATGGAAAAAGAAGATGAATCAATATTTCTGAAAATATGAACAAAATGTCCCAGGAACATGAATATGAAAACCTGCTTATTATCACTAATTATCAGGGAAGTGAAAATCAAATCCACATAAAATATCAAGAACCCAGTTTGAATGGCTATGATCAAAAATCACAAAATAGCAAAAACTACTGTTGATGGGAATGCAACTTGGTAGAGCCATCGAGGACAAGAGGATGGAGGTTCTATGTCTATGTCATCACTT
Organism: Spermophilus citellus; assembly: GCF_964194105.1. NCBI lineage: Eukaryota > Metazoa > Chordata > Mammalia > Rodentia > Sciuridae > Spermophilus > Spermophilus citellus. The sequence continues at coordinate 285,040,724 of NC_138182.1, read as the reverse complement.
CAGACGTCGGCATAAACACAGCAGTAGAGGTAGGTTAGACACAGAAATCAACACACGAAAGATGTGGACAGCAGATGTCAATATCATGCCAATTTCTAAGCACAGAGGTAGACAGACACGGGCTTACGTGCAGCTATTGAATTAGTTGTAGGTGCCGTGTTGGTGCTGATGCCAATGTCAACATTGCATACACACTTTGATATGAATATAAACAAATACACAGACACGGGTTACATACATACACATGTGGATGAACAAGACAACGTCCAGGTTATAGCTATGGATTACGTAAGAAAATTGATGCTGATGTCAATATTGATGCAGGCAGTGATATGAACTCACCCTTTCTACTTACATCCAATACAGAGGCCAATACAGATGTAGACATTGTTAGCCATATCAATCTAGGAATTGACAGAGACACTGATTAACTGTAGAAATAAATACAGATGTGGATGTCAACGTGATGTCAATATGAACATAGGTAGATGGATCTTGGATGCCAAGATCAATACTGGTATCAGTATTAGCATATTGATATGTGGCAATCATCAAGGCATGGGTATAGATTATATATAGATCAGATACAGCTACTGAATCTGCATGGAATAGACCTGGGCATGTACACACATGTAGGTATATACCAGGGGCCAACACTGGTATTTTCCAGGTCACTGTATAGATAAGGAGGTCCCACAGGAGGATCCCATGGGAACACACTATTTTACCCTCCATCTCCCCACCCACCTCTGAAAGGGGTGACCTCACTTTCCTAAGCCTCCATTCCCTTGTGGTAGGTGTGTGCATGTGTGTGGCTAACCGCACACTGAAGATTTCACCCGTTCCCTTTCTTTTTTTTTCTGTTGCATTTTGTTTATCAAAATCTATAAATGACAAACATTTCCACCTTTATAACAAATATAAATATACCTCCAGACTTTTCTGGTGGAGTGAACAGTATAAAACCACAATAAACAACACACAGTGAGAACTACTTCCACTCAATTGACAGAGCCTAATATCATGCTAAGTGAAGTAAGCCAATCCCCAAAAACCAAAGGCCAAATATGTTCTTCGATGAGGATGCTGACTCATAATGGCAATTGGACGGGAGAGCATCGGAGGAGTGTAGGAACTGGAGGTGGAATGAGTTAGACATCATTACTGTAAGTACATGTTGAAGACGTGAATGGTGTGAAAATAGTTGGTGTACAGTCAGTGTCTTGAAGAATTGTGCTCTATATGTGTAATGTGAAATGAATTGCATTCTGCCACCATGTATAACAAATTAGAATAAGTTTAAAAGAATGTTGTTTGGTGATTTAAAGAACAAAGTATTGGGCTAGGGTTATGGCTCAGTGGCAGAGCGCTTGCCTGACATGTGTGGGGCACTGGGTTTGATCCTCAGCACCACATAAAAATAAATAAACAGAATAAAGGTATTGTGTCCATTTCCAACTAAAAATATTTTTTAAAAGGACAAAGTATTATGTGTTTTGCATGGAACCTAGCACATAAGATTTACTTACTCAATGTCACCCGTTCCCTTTCAATAACAAAAGTGCAATCGCGGGAGGGCAGCTGAGTCCTTCCTCCAGGTATGCCACGAGGTGTCCACAGGGGCGTTAAGTGAAGGGTGTGCCTGACACCACAGCACCTGTGCCAAGAACTGGTCTGTGTGTGGAGGGCGAGGGCACCCACCCAGCTCCCACAGGGTTCTGACCATGGCCTCACCCTCCAAGACTGCCCTCCGGGAATCCAAGGCCTGGGTGAGACTGAGGAGCGTTGTAGTCTTCTCAACCCTGAACTCACATCGACAATACCTCTGTCCTTCCAGTAAACAGCCTGGGGGGCGTCTACAGCATTGAGTCAGAGTGAGCCAGTTGGGAACCTCTTGCTTATCCTTATCAACTTCTCTCCAGGAACTGCAGCGTGGGGTCATGTTTTATTTCAGATCAAGTTGAAAGGATTTCTCCTGGAGTTCCCAAGAGCAGGTTGCCATGAGGCTGTTCCTGACTGAAGACGCAGAGTGGGGAGGACACCTGGGCTGGAGGAGGCACATCCCACCTCACAGCAGCACCAGGTGGCTTGGATTTGGGGGTGGCCTCCTTCTGGCACACTGGATGCTGCTCCCTATGGGTCACCAGGTGCCCCAGGTTCTATAAATCTGAGGAAGTTACTGATTAGACATCTTATGCTTTAATCATTTTAGAGTAGCTAATTGTGCACTCCATCTAGGAGACAAAGGCACCTTCATTGGAGAAGAGGGGAAGAGAGTGAGAGATAGCTGTCCCTGAGGCCAGGGGACACCTGAAAACACTTTCCCTGGACAGGGTAGTGAAGTCAGCTTTTCACAGAACAGTTTTGACCCACTAGGTGGCTGTGGTCAGAGATGTCACCACAGCACGGTTAGTTTAAGACTGCTCACATACTGCTCGGCTCTTGACCTCCAAAATTAGCAGTTCTTGAAATCCACTGGCAGCAAGTGGAGAAAGAGAGTTTATTTATGTTTTCCTTCAGTAACAAAATGTCTGCACCTAAAAACAAATTTCCATAGACGACTACAATTAGAAAAGTCAGCAAAATAAACTGAAACGTCTCAGGAAGACTCTGGAAATACAATTCCATATTCAACACGACTGCTTTGAAGTGTCTCCATGTTTGACATTAGTAGCAGTGCTCAGCTCTGAGGCTTCAAACTCTTCTGCATTAAGAAGCTGTGCACCTCTGATTTACCTGACGCTCAGGCTTCTCTGTGTGCCAGGCAGTGCCATCTGCCACAGAGGACCAGCCACTGACAGCTCTGAGTGCCTTTTAAACTTTTTTGCAATGCTTGCATTTTTATTTTAAAAGTAAATAATTGTGGCGGAGTCAACAAACGTGCTTGCTCGTTCTGTTACATCCTTCATACTGTGAGCCCAGTTTGTTCTTGTTTTCATACACTCTTCTTCATGGTGAGATTAACTGGATTGTGGAGTGGCTATATCCGAACAGTCCTTCCAACTTCTCCTCTTAACCACTGTGATACAGATTAACAGATGGCAGTAAATTATCATTTACTGATTCTGAACATAATTAACCAGAAACTATGAAACGTTTATTGTCTTGTCCAAGTTGATGTAGTTGAGAACAGAAAATCTAAGAATCCAGATTTTGAGGACCAAGGCAACTCCTTGGAGCTTATCACAGATGAGGGTGTTGATCTACCTTCTTCCTCCTCTTCCTCCCCCAGTCTTCCTCCTCCTCCTTCTAATTTCCTTCTTATCAACGTTTGCATTGCTCAGAAACCATTCTCTAAAGAAGAGTCTAAAGAGCTTATTAAAATCTTACATTGTAAATAAGTCTAAGGTTTGGGCCATCAAATAAGCATTTGTCAATAAATAATCTTTGATAAATTGAAATTAGTTTCATCTCATTATAAAAATGAGACATATTTCTTGACAACAAATTATTTTAAATGAATTGTAACCATGTCTTCATTTACAGTTTCGTCAGATATTACATGCCTAAAGATTTTAGCTGAGTCAGTTTGAGTACACAGGGAAGCATTCTTTGGACCCCACCCCATGTTACCAAGAGTCCCCTAGTTAGTGGCTACAACCGAAGGGAACAGCTTTGTCATGGGAATCCATGTCCATGCAAAAACACTTCATTATTAAACCAGTGTCCCGGGTCCTATTACAAATGAGGGACCTTGAATTACATGAGCCGAGGAGATAAGACCATTGAATTAAGCTTTCCCTTCCTTTTAAATTAATGTCCTGTTGTTTGGGACCCTGCTTTCACTACTGTCAAGAAACAGGTATTAAAATACAGGTTTGATTAAAAATGCTTTGTGTGGATGCAGACTCCACAGTAGAACATTGTTTTTTCAGTATACAAAATGAACAGAAAGAGATCTCTGCTTTTTCAATGTCGTATTACAAAAAGAGTCACATGATAAATGCTTGGAAGTACTAGGTTCAAGGCTCCTCGCACATGGAGACTCAGTTTTCCAGAACATTCTCTGGGTTTCTGGTTCACATAAGGTGCAGTGCAGGCATTCCTGCACCCCCTTGACCCCCACGCCTGGAGAACTAAGGCAAGTGGGGCCCCTCTTCCTGCTCCACACTTTGTTCAGAATGTCATTTTCCAGATGGTCGGGTATTTTAAAAATTAGATTATCAAGAAAAGAACCCAGTAGAGAAACAAATCAGAAGCAAAGACTTTTTTAAGTTCAATGAGTTTGGCTCAGTAGGTAGTTGTGACTCAATTCCTCCCTCACCCTCTTCCTCACCTGAATCCATATGTACAAGTGTACACTGCTCTCCAGGATAACTCAGTTAGGTCCCCCACCTGAGACGGCACTGCAGGGATCTGCTGAGGTGCACACCTGTGTCTGTAGAGACCATTTCCAACTCAACAAGAAAGATTCTATACTTGCACTTTTTATGCAATCTGAATAAGCACCTGTAGATAAACAAGCAATACCATTCTGTCCTTCTCTCATAGAAATAGCACAATAATGATTGATTGGCTTTTCTATTTTTTTAACTTTTAGCGATTTGTTTCCATGAGCATTTATTTTTATTTAGAGAAGGATCTGTTTATAATCTATGAATAATGAATATGGGATTTTGGCTCACATATCACCTCAAGTTGATAGCATCTATTAAACTGTTAAAAGGAGCAATAATTTTACCTAACATTATTAAGAAAATAGATGAAATCTGTAGATTACATGGGGAATACTGCTTTTGCCATTGAACTGTTTTTATGGACAAAACATTAAACATTAGTGGTGCTATAGTATGAGTGTTTGTGTCTCTTCTAAATTCATAGCTGGAACCTACTCCCCACATAATGGAATCAAGAGCTTGGGCTTTGGGAGGATATAAGGCCAGGTCCTCAAGAATGGGACTGGTGCCCTTCTAAAAAGGCCAGCGGCAGCCTGTGATGCTTTCTGTCCTATGGCCATGGAAGGAAAGTGTCATCTTTGTGGCAGAGAGACGGTTTCCCTGAATCTGCTGGTCCTTGACCTTGGATTTTCCAGCATGCAGACTGTAGAAGTATATTGCTTCAACTTCATATGACCCAATCTAAAGGGTGAAGCCACAGCAGCATGAATGGACCAATGCAGATTCTATGTTATCGCAGCAGAAGGAAAGCTATAAACAAGAAAGGTGAACAGGAGTGGAGCTAGAGGTTCACAATCCTATAAATACTCAAATGGAAGCGACTGGCCAGGGAGGTATCAGTATTAACACTTAGACTGAAGATCTAGAGGTTTATTAAATACTGTGGGAAGTATAATACCTTCTTGATTTACTTCCTCATTTTATGTAGCAATGATGAGTTAGAAAAAGGTGACAAGATTCAGCTTACCATTTATATTTTAACTGGCTTACATACTGAAACAGCAGTATTTCAAACAGAGGCTCTGATATATGACTTACTAGTAATAGTATTTATAGCTCATAACTCTAGGAAACTTAAAATTATGTAAATTAGGAAACACTTTATTATAATTAGAAAATTCTCAAATACTATTATATCTGTACTTAATAAGGGATGTTTTTGTGTTTTTCTGGAAAAAAAAATAGATTGATCTGAGTCCTTGTTTACATACCTATGATCACTAAAAGATTTATTTGATTTATATTTGGAGGGTTGATCTCACATAAATTTATGTTTAAACTGGTGGCTTTCCATAGATTACATACCTGGTCTGACGACTCCCTCCTCACCAATCCAAAGGTGAGTCCTAGCTATGACAACCCCTGACTCTGGCCGCACTGTCTCTTCCTGAAGTCAGCCAGGTGCTACAACCAGTGTAGAAATGAGGAGTGAATGTGTCTTCCTGATTATCATCCAATATGGTGCTTTTTCACCAAATGGTGTCATTATTCTACATCCTTCAATAAAATAGTAAATTGAAATGGTATTTTTCCATATAGAAAGCAAACAAAAAGTCCAGCAAAAGACAGAGAGTGCATCTCGAAAGACCCTGGACTCTCATGTCCCTGTCCTGTGTTTACAGACAAAGCATCCTGCCTGTGGGGTGGGGCTCCCTCTCCCTTCTGTGCCCCACCGCCCTCCTGGGTGACTCTGTCACTTCCTTCTCCGCTGACCATCGTGCCCGTGAGCTCACGTCCAGGTTTCTCCTCACCACCACAGGTTTGGAATGGGCTTGCTGCTTGTTCTCCCTTTTTCTCCCCTTGGTTTCAGCCTCTGAGAACAGGTAGTCTGTGGCCTCAGTGTCCATCCCAGTGCCTGGAACACAGAGGAGCACTCCCTATGGGCATCACTGGCCTCCGAATCCTAGTGTCAGGATGACGATAACAAACAACTGCATATCGAAAGCTAAATTTCCATTCACGTTTCGGGTATATGAGAGTTGATATTTAGTTCATTTAGTTGTTGTTCACAAACTGGAACAAAATGATGATGAATATTGTAGATCACCATCTTACTTTGGGAACTTCACCTTGTTTTCCTGTCCTCAGACACTGAATACATCTCTAAATACTAAAAATGATGCCACTTGTCACCAAAGATAAGGAGCAAAGGCATGTGGTTTTATCAGGTCAACCTTCTTTCAATATTCAAACTCCAACTCAAAGACTATGGGGTGATGGTTGCTTTTAAATTCAACAGAGAGACATGCCTGTGTGCACACACACACACACATGCACACAAGTTCATTGGCAGTAATAAGAGACAAACCCACTTACTTCCACACACATTTTCTGATGGTTCCAAAGAATTATTTCAACTTTTAGGTTGGCCCCTGCAGATCTGGCTTTGCAAGATTCTAAAAAGCATTTCTGCCTCTTATTCCAGCATGGTGCACTGGTCATGCACACACACACCCTGAACTCAGCCCAAAGACACAAGGAGCAAGTGGGACCTGCTCTCCCTGCTTCCTCCCACAGGGGGACATTAGCATACAGGTCACCCACCCCCAGTCATCCAACATGGAGAACATCAGGAGCTCTCTGGGAAGACCACGTAACAAGGACATTACGTGGAAGCAAGACGGTGTGGTTCTCAGGAAGCATGGTTACTGTGTTAACTTCTAAGAGATGTTCCTGTTGTTTTTCTTAACACTGAAAGGGTTCAAGCCACATTGGTATGATTGTATTTCTGAACAAGGTGTGCTTGTTCTACCAAGGATATACCAATAATTCAAGGTAATCAGCAGAGTACATTACAGGGGGAAAGCTGAACCAACAAGCTGTACAAACAGAATAGCAATCAGAAGATTTAATGCATTTCTGATGTACACTTAAGGCGCTGACACTGGGCCACAGATGTACATGTGTTGTGTTTTATATTGCCGAGATATGGCCTGCGAGAACCTATTACAGCATATCATCGTCCACAGCGGAGGGGCAGCGGAGGAGAATTCCATCACACCTTGCTCCCGTGGATGGATTAGAGAAACAAATTGTACTCGGAATTGAAAAGTCACAGGCTTATTCTGTCTTAATAAATTTCTGCCAAAAGGCTAAGTGTAAGACCAGAAATACTTCCCAAATGTGGTTACTGTATTATCATCTGTGACATCCTGGGCTGCACCCGGCACCCTCAGATACTAGGGCAGAGGCCTCACCATAAATTCCTTTTTACTTTTCTCTTCCCTCTCTTTCCATGACTCCTTGATTCCAGGCAGCCACTTGAGCTCCTGTCCTTGAGACAGAAACCTTCCTTTGGCTGAAAGGAAAAGGTAGTTTTAAATGTTTGTCATGGGGCCATTCCCACTGGTTAATCTAGATAGATAGTTCCCTAATTCAAGGAACTGATCCTCAACTGGAATTTCCTATAAATTTGTTGGATGGCTTTCATGATCCATTGGAAGAGGATAAAAGGAGAAGCAAAACCAGCAAACTCTGCTCCCATAAGAGATTGCAGGTCCTCATCGTATCAAAGGCTGCAGTGCTTAATACCTAGTGCAGAGCTCAATTAATACTATCTACCAAATAAATAAATGAGTGCTGCTGTGATGAAAAGCAAGGTTGGCACATTCAAATATGCTAATGCTCTAGTTGTTCACCTAGCTAACATTTTATAGGCCACGATATCAGATGACAATGTTATCAAGTACATGCCTTAAATTGTGCCTTTCTACCTCATTTGTGTACTGAGACTTCATCTCTTCAGAGTGATATTTTTAATCTTATTATGCCAGCATGGCACATATCAAAGTCTGGCTTTATTTTAGACTGAAAAACAAAAGGAAAAAAAAAAAAACTAAAAACATCCAGTGTTGGAGAGTGATTGTGCAGTCCACAGGTTTACATCTCAACGTGGAATATGGACTAGGTCAACATGGCGATGTAAAAACTTACCCCAAGGTATGGAATCCCTCAAGAAGCAAGCACTTATGATCTCTGGTTTCCACTGCCTGGATGGAGGGTGCAGTTCAGTTTGGTCCCATGCTCAGGACTCCCAGGGAGTTCACTTCAGCTGTCACACAGGGCAGCAGCCAAAGCAGGGCCCTCCTGGGTCTGCACCACCCACTGCCAAGCCCCTCAGCTTCGGACAGGTATCTGTCCTCAGGGCGTGCTTCTGGTGATCCAAGTCAGCGACCTCTCACTGTCATATCTCATCTTTTGAAGCAAATCATTTAGACCATCAGGTTTTAGGAGGGTGTTGATCCTGGAGCAGATACCAGAAGTGGGGCTCATTAGAGCCACTGTAACATCTACCCAAAGCCCGTCAGCACAGGGTGTCGAGGTTCACAATGCTTGGTGTTATAAAGTGCTGTAGCAGTTTGAGTCAGGTTGTAGCACAAAGTCAGGAGTAGCCTCAGGAGCAAGGTCCCCCACCCACACTGGCACATTTTAATGAGAAGGACAGGAGTGAGAGCAGGTGGAGGGATCCAGTGTGGTGCCTTTCAGGTCCCTGCTTGCTGCTCCTCCCACAGCCTCACCAGCTCGATGATGTTGCCTGTGAGTTGTGGAGGCTCACAAGCTGGCATGCTCACGGTCACAGTCTGGCTGGGGCTCTCGGGTCCAAGCTAGCTCATTGGAAATCCTGAGCTTTCTCTTCTGCTTCAATATTGCAGTGTGGATCTAGCTGGCACTGGGGGCTGACAAGTGGATCCTGAAAGCCACCCCTTCCTGTTATCTTAGGCAGGGAGGGTCCTGCCAACTCTCAGATTCCTAAACCACAAAGCTGTGGATTCTCAGTCCAGAGCTCCTTTGTTTCAAGATACGCTCAACTTTGAATGACTGGCCAGTTCAGCTGGAGGCCTGCCATTGTCTGATGGCAAAGGTAGGGCTGTGGTGGTGGTGACAGAAACAGCCATGCTTCCTGTCCTGGGGATGCTAGTGAGCACTGTGTAAGCAGAGTGTGCAGGAAGGGTAACTCAGGACTCAGACAAAGGTGACCACAGAACTCCCATGAGAGCACTGTGTCTGAGAATAATGTTGTGCTTGCTGATTATGAATAAAGCTTCCCCTTTTCTAAAAAACTTCCCCAAGAAATTTTTCAGAAAGTCAAAGGACAACATGGCAGAGGAAAAAAATAGTCTTATATTTCAAAGATAAAGCTACTTATCCCTACAGTAATTAAATAAAATTTGTTACAGCCAGTAATAAAGAGCTCTTAGAGATGAAGCTGAAGTTAATGATGTATTAGCCTTTTCAAGAGATGACCTGGGTCAAATGTGTATCACCCACTAAAACATTGCCTACAGAGAAGGCACACACAGGGTGTAAGGGCTGTGAAGTGTGTCTCCGCACACCAGGCAAGGCAAAGGAATGGCTTAGCTGTAGAGCTGAATGTTCAAGGGCAGATGTTGGAGTCTCTGGCCAACAATAATACACTGCCTTTCTACTACAGCACCTGCCCCACCACCGGGATGGACCAGGGCTGGGACAGAGTCCAGCAGCCTCCCATCAGCCTGAGGGAGAACATCTTCGGAGGTTACAGTCCCACCAAAAGCAAACCTGTCCCCATCACGGCCTCTGTCACAGAGTCATTCCCACCATGAGTGTCCAGGATAAGCTCTTTCTTCCTGCCTGCCTTCAGGTAAAGATGGAATGGATTTGAGATTCTTCTACAGCAAAGACTGGGGAGACCCTCATGGAAGGTGCTGTGTTGGGACCTGAAAGACGTAGCCATTTCTATCCCGTCACAGGTACCCAGGACATTTTGTGGACTCCTCTCAGAGTCAGAAAATCGTCATTTTCCTCAGTAAAGTGAAATGGCAATCCCTTGCTAAATATTTGAATATGTGACATCCATGGAGAAAAAGTGGAATTTCTTGATCTTTCTTTTAAGTATGTGGAGGAATTATGATTACAGAGCTCCTCAGAGGTCAATGAGCACAGATGTAAAGAATCACTAATGATCATGCTCATCACTGTAGTGCTCATAACAAACATAACCTTCTCTCAACTCTGGGAAACAAACAGCACTGCCGATTGTGATTCCTGACTCCTAGGGTATCTCCCCTTCTGCAAAGATGACACAGAAGTAATTAGGAATTAATTGAAGCTACTGTAAGCTAAAGTTGATCTCCCAGGACACACAGAGTTTACAACAGACCCGGGGCTTCCCCTCACCGCTCTTCAAATAAAATTCAGTTACTATTCCTGGTGGAGTGAATTTTTTTCAATAGCTTTGATGAGAAGAGAATGTTCTTCTAAATCAGAGAATATAAAGTATTACACAGTTGAAACAGGTTCATGTTAGTTGATCATCCTGGAATAACAATCATGAGAAGAAACAAAGACCTTAGGGTTTCTGATCTTTTCCACTACAGAAAGTGATGTTGAAGAAGTTGTATTTGGGAGATTTCTTATATTGTTCACTACATAAATGAGGGATGCTTTCTTACCCCAGCTTTTCCTGGAAAATCCACAGAGAACCTACACCATGCATTAATAATTGCAGTCACTAATATTTCTCAGATGATTGACATCCCTTTTACAGTGTCTCCAGTGCACTCATTCATTTAAACCTCAGTGGCAATGCTCCAGCACTGTTCAGACAGGGCACGTTGTCGCCTGGTGTGACAGCATTAGAAGGGGTTGGAACAGTCAAGAGAGGCGAGATATGTTTCTGAAACAAATAGCCCCAGTGCCTCAATGGCTTGCAGAACCAAGAGTAGCTCACCGACACACCATTCCAGCATGGTCTCCTTCCCAGTGGTGACTCAGGGACTCAGGCTATGAACAAATGGAAACCTCACAGGCTAATGCCCTTTGCTTCTGGCTAGGGGGCCAGGAGTAGGGGCTGTAGAGAATGAAAAATGGATAGAGTAAGCTCACCCCTAATTGCACTGACCTAAAAATGACCCATTACTTCTATTCAAGGTGTGTGGACAAGAATTACTAACAGGACCCCATTTGGATGCTCGGAAGCACAGTAATGGGCCCTGGAAATGGCCCTAACTATGGGAATGCTGGAGATTACCTCAGGAAGGCTGACACTGCTAGTCACCTCTGCCCACGACCTCTGTCATGGTGCACTGGCCCACAGGGACCTTGGCTGAAGGGAATGCACAGGATCCCGTGACAGAGGCCTGAAGATGGGTCCCCAAGTGCTCCTGGCTGCAGTGCTGTCAGCGCCTCTCGGCGAGGACAGGGAGCACCCAGCTGGGAGAAGGGCTGCCGAGGGCAAAATTTGCTGTTGATCCCATGAAGAGTCTGATCAGCAGCCAGCGGTGCCAGACCTGCGGCCCTCGCATATCAGCAGTGGTGTGGAAACAGCCTGCCTGGGCTTGGGCTCCTGGCTGCAAGGTTTTTCCACACATAAATGGATGAAGTCATTGAAGGGTCCCTAACAGGAAGCTGCTCCTGGGAAAGCTGCTGCAGCCCAGCATTTGCAATTCATGTGATACTTGCTCGCCTTCAGGGGCGTCATCCGCAGAGTCCTGTTTGGTTTAAAATGTAACTTACAGCGCTGTAGATGGAGCATTCAGATCTCAGCTGGGTTACTCTTGAATTTATTAACTTAAATGGAAATACACTTAAATAGTTTCTCTCTTTCAGTAACCACTTCGCAACTCCTCCATTTTCAGAAGTGCCCCTTCTCCCAGCTTGTGATCTCGCAGTGCCTCTGACTTCTGTCCCTGGGACCATCTTGTTTCCCAATCCTGCAGATGGTGCTTCCACAGCGGTGTTCTGAGTCTTGTTGTCTCTTTCTGCATCGTAATTGTAGTTCTAATACTCTGAAACTACACTTGATTGCTCCCTGTACTGCTAACTAAAATAATGTATTGCCCATGCTTTTAGAATTAATATCCACAAGCAGTTTGGTAATGGTATTATTTTCCTCCCAAAATTTAAAATGATTTGGGGTCAGCTTGGGGAGGACCTTGAAACAAAACAGTCAATGCTGACTCTCTCAGTGCAGCTAGATTTGTACATGGACTGAACGAGTTTCTGGAGTTATACAGCCATCATTAAACAGCCTGGGAGAGAAGGGAAGCCCACAGGTGATACGGGGAATGCTGGCTTCCTGGTGAGGGTCAGTTGCTTTGGGCTGCCGCTGTCACCTGTATATTTTCACTTACTGACTCTTCTAGCCAATACTCTTTTCTCCTTATGAATGTCAACCCCTTCCCTAAAGCACAGAGATTATTTGCCCCAGGGGCCTGACTGGGATGGGAGGTCTCCTAGTTTCACTTTGTCTACTCAATAGTCTACCCCAGTCCCCAAAAGTGGAACAGACATGAAGGGATATTCCACCTAAACACCAACACATGCCAATGACGAACTCCCCCACCACCACCAAAGAAAAGAGTACAAGGAAGTGTGCAACAGAGGACTCGGAGCTTGCTAAAAGTGGCAACATGAACACGTGTTATCCCAGGAAAGAGTTCCTTCCCCCTCTGCAACAGACACGAAGGGAGAAAATGCACTGTGGCCAATGACCGGTCACAGGGCAGTCGGTCTACCAGCTGTCAACACGGTAACAGGAGTGGGGAATGAAAGCAAATCAAATGTTAAGGGCTCTGATAAGCCTCCTTAACAAGAGTCTCAAAAGTCACAGCCCTTCTTCCCACGAGCGGGCAAGTGTGCAATCCCACGGTGACAGCACACACCGCAGACCCCATTGTGCCGCGGGATCTGCGTATGCAGCTGTAGGTCAAGGCAGTTAATCACCAGAAGGCCTCGGGGCAGCCACAGAGAAGCTTATTTATGGGCAAATCAAGAAACAGAAATACTGAACCGTGCCTGATTAGCTGCACTAATATGCTACTTGTGGCTAATTTCTGAGCCGCTGCGCCCACAGGTGTTTGCCCTCACCCGTAAATCATGTGTCCACCTCCTCTTTGCCCTACCATGCATACAGATAGCCTGCTTAAATGACAGGCAGGAAATAATGGATGGCGCCCTGGGTCATTCCAGCACCAAGTCACCTGGCCCTCCTCTGAGACAGCCCTCTGCATGTTCCCACAGCCCAGCTCCTTTCAGATGTTATTGTAACCCAAGTCCTCTGTGCCACTGCATGCAACCTTTCAAAGTACAGAGTGTATGTTTCCCCATTTTTATTTGTTTTACTTGTAGAGCACACCCTTTGCATAAGAGAGCACCATTAAAATTTCCACAACAGCCGGCCGTGCGATGAAGCAGAACAGAATCCCAATGACTTAGATGGCAAAGGGAAATTCGCACTGGGAATTTAGCAGCCATGGCCCTCCATTTACCTTTAATTTATTTCTTTAAATTAAAGGTGTTAATTAAATGGATCACAAACCAAACAATCTAAACACTAAATATTATGGGCAGGAAATACTTGGTTTGCATATAATTTGATTCTCTGGAGTAGTTCCCTGTTTCCAATCAACTTTTAGGTCGGTATGAAAACCAGTAGCTATGAAAATGTGCATTGCACATATATTTACACTGCATGTCTTCTCTTGGCGCAGAGAAAATGTAGAACTTGGAAGATGATCTCCCCTCGCCCCCCCCCCGCCCCCCGCCAAGCTCTGGTTAAGAAAAATACATTAGGAAAAAGATTAATCTTCTAAGTGGACATAATGCATGAAAAAAAAAATCAATGTAAAGCAAGGGAGGTGGATTTAGTATATGGGACCAAGGTGGTCGTAGGTGAGACATGACAGAGGCATGGACAAGAACTTGAACTCCACGGGTGGTCAGGAGGAAAAGGGCTGATTAACACTTTCAATTATATGTCACATGCCCCACCTTAGATAGAAGTATGTTAATTTAAATGTTGTTTTGGGCACTTTCTAATTGAATTTAAATAGCCACATATCATGACAGGGTTTTGATCATAAAAGTATAACTATTTTCAGGAAAAGATAGAGTAACAGGAACCAGATTTATCCTTCTGGCTGAAATAGCTGAAAAACAGATGAACTGTATGATAGACTGGATGCCAAGTCATTGAACTCCAAGCGGTGAGGTCCCCTGGGATTTGGAAAATGAGGCTGGCAAGCCCTGCCATGGTTCCAGCTCACTGCCAGAGAGATTTTAGGCCACTGTGCATGGAGGGGTGTCCTGAGAGCCCAGAGGACTCCTTGAGGTGAAGACTTTCAGGTGCACATCACGGGTGGTGATGTGGCTACAGCTCTGCCGAACAGGGTACCCAAGGCAGAGACAGCCACCTGGAGACAGAGCCCCCTGATGAGGACCAATCGACATAGCAGTCAAGGAGCTACCAGAGGCTGGCACAGAAGCTCCAGACAGGACTAGAGACCCAGTACTGGGCACTTGCCCAGGGCTGGCAGGTGCCTGCTCTCACCAAACAGGCTGGAGAAACCTATGGTCCATAAGCACTGGGTGAAATACTCAGGACACCTCATTCAGGCCAAGGACTGGTAACTGCTTCAGTCCCACCTGCGCGCCTCAGGAGCCAGACCAGTGGAAACAAACAGTTCCAATAACGTAACTCATCATAAAGTTTGTAGAAGACAAGTATCTTGAAGCCAGAGAGATGAAACCACCGTGGCCAGGATGCAACCAACATACAAAGAAGCAGAAATCTATGCTCCATGATGAAGATGGAAATCACTGGGTCAGAAGCAACCAGAAACAACACAAAATGTTCAGTCAAGGTTTAGATATCAAGAACACCCAACCCGAATTCCAAGAGATAAGCACTCTGTGTGAATTAAAAAATTCCATGACTGGGTTTATTTGTTTAGACACTAGACAAGGAAATCTATGTAAACCTAATGACACTGAAAAAGAAACCGAAGAAACTGAGAGACTGAGAAAATGAGAATTAAAAATTAACAAACCAGGCTGGGGTTATAGCTTCATGGTAGAGCACTTGCCTAGCACATTTGAGGCATTGGGTTTGATCCTAAGCACTATATATAAATCAATCAATCAATAAACAAAACAAACAAATAAATAAATGTGTTCTGTCCATCTATAACCACCAAAAAGAAAATTGCAAAATTTCAGTGGGACAACTTCAAATGAACCAACCCATATGCTCTCAGAATCTCTTAAGGATTGTAGGGCCAGCATAAAAGAACATTGAACAAATAATGGTTGAATTTTTTTAATTTGATGAATGTCACCAACCAAAAATACAAGAAACTCAAAAAAATCCCAAGCATAAGAAGTATAGCAAACAAATAAACAGCCTGCATCCAAACACCATAATTAAAATACCCAACATGCCATTAACAAGCAATGTAAAAGCAAACAGTAAAAGTCATGTTGTGTGCAGAGGAACAAAAACATGCATGGCCACAGGTTTCCCATCCAAAACAAATGAAAACTCTTCAAATTTCTGAGAAAGAAAAAAAAAAGTAATCAACATAAAAAAATCTTTCAGAAGAATAGCTGAAATAAAGGGTTTCTACCTATGCATAAACAGGGAGACTAATCATAAACAGATCTGCACAGAAAACAATGTTAGAAGAAATGTTTTATAAAGGAGAAAAGGGTATCAGAAAAGTCTGATCATGTCAAATGGAATGATGATGATGATCTCACTGGAAGGACAGGTATATGAGGTTTAATTTTCTTATTATTTAAATATTTTTCAAAATCGATTCATTGTTCATATAAAAATAAGAAGAAAGTACTATCAGGTTTAATGAGTGCCAGCAAGAATGCTTATTTGAGAGGTTAGGAAATGAAATGTTACTATTGCAAGCTTCTTAACTGCTCATGAGGGACTGTGATAAGAGATTTTGACTAACATGCCAAAATGAAGACAGAATAGAAACATAAACATGATTATTTCAAATGAAGTCAGAAGAAAAGATAATAAAAAACAGGAACAGAAGGGACAGTTAGAAAGCAAAGCACAAGAGGATAGAAACAATTCAAATCATATCAAAAATTGCATTAAATATAAATGGCCTAAGAACCCATAATAAGAGGCAGAGATTATCAGATTAAAAAATAGAAACATCAACTCATAGTCTACCTATAATAAACATGTTTAACTACAGAGACACAAAATAAGAGCTGGGGTTATAGTTCAGTGATAGAGCACAGATTTTACCAGTGAAACTTCCTGGATTCTATCCTCAGGACCACCAAAAAGAAAAAAGGGGAAAAAAAGACACAAAGTAGGTTAAAGAAAAAAAAAAAACAAGGAAAAGATACATCATAGTAACAATAATCAAAATAGAACTATAGTGACAATATTAATAATAGACAAATTACATGCCAGATAAAATGATATTACTTTGTATAAACAAAGTCATTACATAATCATAAAGGAGAAAATTTATCAGGAAGATGTCAGTCAGTCTTTAAGATTTATGAACTTAATGAAAGAATTTAAAATTCATGAAACAAAGAACTGTAGGGGGAAATTAAGTCAAAAATCATAACAAAATATTTTAATACTCTCTCAAGAACTGATAAGAGAATTGACCAGAGATCATTAAGGATGTAGAATATCAATACAGTGTTATTGACTTTTAACTGAGTGATGTTTCTACAACATCCTATAAAATAAGAGAAGAATGTACAGTATTTTTAAGTACATAGGAAATATTTACCAAAATCAAGAATAGTTTGGCACATAACACAAATTTCAAGAATAAAAGGATTCAACTTGTTCAGAATAGATTATCTTACACAATGAATTCAACTAGAAACCAACAGTAGAAACATATCTAAAAATCATGAATATTGGAAACTAATGATCTATATCTTAAAAACCCATATAGGAGTGAAGAAATCAGAAATCAGAAATCAGAATTATTTTACTTAATAGAAAAATATCTACACATTTGGGGGATACAGCGAAACTAGTGTATGGTGGAAGAGGATGAGACTTATAGTAATAAATGCCTCTATTAGAAAAGAAAATGTGTGAAATAAATCAGACATTATTACTCTTTGTGCATATATGGTTATATGACAGGTGTAATTCCACATCATGTACAACCAGAAAAATGAGAAGTTACACTCTATTTATATATGATATGTCAAAATGTATTCTACAGTCATGTATAACTAATTAGGACAAACAAAAATAACTTTGCAAATGAAATAGAAAGATGAGAAAGTGTATCACATCCAACATCTTTAATGTTCTGTAAGAACCAGATAAAGAAGAGAAAACTTCATCCAAATATGAAGTAAAAGGAAATAATAGATAACAGAACAAATAAAAATGAGACAAACACCAGGAAATCAATAGAGAAAATTAATAAAATCAAATTGTTGTTCTTTGAGAAGACCCACATAATTAAATTGATAAAATGTCCAATATCATGCATGAGAGAGGTCACATTATTGTAGATTCTTCTTACAATGATTTGGTACCTAAAACCAACCTAGAAATACACATATTTCAAAACTAATTGTTCTTTTTTCTACAAAAATCCAAATTTGTGGTAAAAAGGTATATTCACCAAGATAGTGTGATATTTACACAAAAAGAAAGGAAATGCAGATCCATGGAAAACAGCAGAAACAGACCCACACATATGACAACTATGTTTGACAAGATGCAAAGTTGAAAAGGCACCCATTCAACACCCAGTCCTGTCACCAAGGAGTATCCTCACAAATGGCAGCCAAAACAGAGACAATCACACTTTGGTTTCTTGCATAATATACAAAATCAGTTAATAATGAATCATAGACATACATAGTTGCTTCAAAGTATAAAACTCATGAATGTTTTCTTTTTCAATTTCATAAATGCTTTCAGAATCTGCTACTATATTTTTGCCGTAAAATAACACATATCCCCGAGCTGTGCCCACGTGCTGGTGGAAAGGACCAAGTTGACCAATTAAGCCAGCGGAGCTCAGGTCTGTACAAGGTAGCACATGCCTGTGCTCCTAACGTACAGATCATGGAAGTCCCTAGCAGCCTTGAGATGCTCTTTGCATAAGAAATAAAAGTCAACATTGGATTGTTTCCTCAGTTCATCCTGTTGACCTTAATGTAAATGACGTCCTTGTTAAGATATTACAAAATCATATGCCATGTCATCTGTGAAACCCTGTGGCCAAGCTCCTCAGTGTGGTGACATGAAACTTCTGCTCACCTTAATTAGTCTCCGTACTTTCTACCCTATATATAAAGACACTTAGGACTACTTTAGAGTTCAGGGAAAAATTCCTTTTTGTAAGTACGATGCTGAACATTTAATAAATGTGGTGAGGACTTAATATTTTCAGCACAGCCTAGTATGTTGTACCCGGATGAGTGTAACCTGAAAGTCCAGATGCCACTCTCTCCCCACATGTCAAGCAGGGGCTTTATTTGGCAGCCATGAAAGCCAGTTCTGTATCAGCACATTCAATATTTGCTAGAGTCGTGTTTAGAGAAAAATCATTCTTAATCAAAACAAAATAGAGAAATATATGCCTAATACAGTACATTTGATCAAGCAGATTTATAACTTCTTGCAAAATTTTATTTTTAGATAATGGCCCTGTTTCCATGAAGAAAGAGCTGCACAGAGGTGGACCTTTGGCTTGCCCAGGGCCTCTCTGGTCACCCACCCTCCCATGGTGGCCTGGTCTTTACCAATGCCTTGAGCCCCGCCTTCTTCCCACCAGATGCACCACAGCTGACTCAGTCAGTGACTTTGGACTAGTGAAGAGAAACAGAATGTCCTAGATTGTGCCTGTAGCAGCTGCCTCCGTGCTGCCTCGCCGGGTACTGCAGAAATGTCCCCACCCGCTCTCCCTGCTGTCCTGCTCCAGACCCCAACCCAGCAGCTGTGTTTGTGTTCTGTTTGAATGATCAAATCAAAAGTGCGATTCTCGTTGTATTCCTAGCCACTCCCGGCTCACCCCTAGCCTTCCGTCACCCTGGGGATAAGGTCACAGGTCCTCAAACGGCCTAGCTCTGCTCCAGTAGGGCTGTGGGGTTCCACTGGCCCATGTTGCTCTGCCCACCTGCCCTCCCCCAGCCCTTTCCACCGGGAGTGCATCCCCAGCCTCAGAGCTCGGCTGATGGAGGCTCCACTCTCTGAAAGCCTTCCCCTCCTGCCCTCCACCACTCCATTGTGATTGCTGTGGAAAATCCCTTCGTGTCGGACTGAGGCATTGACCTGTGGAGTAGTGGGATAATGGCCAGCGGTGCCTACTCCCACGTCCTCTGTGTAGCCCTCAGCGTGTGTTAGTCCATCTTCTGTCTCTGTAATAAGGTACTGAGCAAATCACCTTTAAAAAGGGGCCTTATTTAGCTTGCAGTGTTGGAGACTGAGAGTACAAAGAGCACGGCACCCACTCTGGTGCAGGCCTCCTGACCGCGTCACCTCGCGGCCAAGGGCAGTAATGGCAGCAAGTGCAGGAAGAAGAGGGCCCGTGGCCAAGCAGGAAGCCCCTGAGGCCAGGCGGACGAGACTTGGGCTTTTGTACCAACAACCTTGAGAGCACGGACCAGGACGCCAAGTGCTTCCTTCTCTCCGAGGACAGCACCCTCAGGGCCCGATGGCCACCACCAGGCTGCACCTCTGCGAGGTCCCACCACCTCCTTTTGCCGGCTAAAGACCAAGCCTCCAGCACAGGAGCCTTGAGGAGACACCTCACCCACATCAAAACCACGGCGAGGGAGAGTGTGAGCCAGAATCAGGTCGAAGCCTTAACCAAGGTGGCACATCAGCTAAATCCAAAGCAGGAAGGTCACCCTGCTTGAGCTCGGTGGTCCCAGTGGGATCACCGGGGTCTTTTAAAGTGAGCAGAGAGCAGAAAAGTTTAGACCAACTTGATATGAGAAGGGCTTAGTGTGCGGTGCTGGCTTTTCAAAGGGCGGGAGGAGCCGTGCACTAAGGGAAAGAGCGACATGGAAACGGGGAAAAGCCGAGAGCAAGATTCTCTTCTGGGACCATGGAGACGACTCCAGACCTACTGACACCTGGATGCTGGTCCCTGGAAACCTGGCTGGCCTTCCGACCTGCAGACCATAAGTACACAAACATGCTGCGGTCCACTGCCCAGTGTGTGGTGGCTCTGCAGCTGCAAAGTCCAACTCCAACAGGTGGCTCTGCCTCATCCTCAAAGTCACACTTGCAGTAGTTTTTTGTTGTCTTGTTTATGTTTTTCCCGTAGCTGTATGGCTGTTCCTAGATAGGCAGTTTTGTGAACACAGGGGCCTCGTCTATCCTCTGTGTCATGCACACCTGCAATAGGGTACACAGCACGTGGCAAAATCTGTTTGTAGAACAATACGTGGGTGGCATAATCTCTTCAGGTCACCTAGACACTGAACATCCGTGACCTAGGTGAGACCAGGAAACACTCAGAGAAGAAGATTCCCTCCAAGGTGTGTGTGCGGACAGTGCTTACCCGCGGACTGTCCTCAGGGGTTCGGTGCTGAACACAGAGGTGATGCCAACACACTGACACAGCGGATGAGGCAGAGGTGGGGCAGGCTGCCATCACCTTGAAAGCAGGACACAGCTGCAGGCATGCACCCTTCTTATGGCCCTTGGCAGAGAGGAAGTGGAGTGACCAGGAGGGCCTCCTCCTTCTGATGTGCTCCCGAGCCTGCAGGTGACAGGCAAAACTTTGTGAGGCATACATCAGTCCTCCTGCCCAGACGGGTCTCACTGATGAATTGTATGTTTCCATTACATGTCTTTAGGCAAATGACTGAAAAAGTCATCTGACAATTCCAAGAAGAAAACTGTGTGAGTTAAGGGGGGAGGGGCGACACCCAGAGTCAGCCCCGCGCTGCCTCCAATTTAAGCAGCACAGAGGAGTCGGGGCGGGTGGGAAGTGTTCTAGACAGGCAGGTGGCTGCAGCACAGGAATTAAAAGGGCACCTGCGAAATCTGTCAGAAGGCACTTTGGAGATGTAGCACCAAAGAATTATATCAGAAAGGTCACTCAGAGAAATACGAGTGTCACAAAGTTAAGTACATCTGGGGAAGATCGGATAATAGGAAATATCTTTTTTCAAAGCTGAAATGATAGATTGCAAGAATGGTAAAGTAAAGCACACAGCAGATATGAAGAGAAATCAAGACGAGGAGAAAAATAAAATAGAAGGGTAATACAATAGAAGGGAAGCCGTAGAAATCATAGAAGCTATGCTTGGAAACAGCAGTGAAACTTATTGAATAAAGGGAAATTTATTCAGAACATTCAGATGGTGAGATTCAGAAAAATAACCCGCGGAGTGGCATTCTGGCTGATTGCAAGAGGCTGTGAAGAATACATCTTTAAAAAATTGTCATATGCTCTCGTGGAACACCGAATGAATAATTTAACAGGAATGCCCAGAGATTTATGGAAGGAGTGTTATTGGTGAAATGCTAATGCTGGCCCTTTACAAATTTGTTTCTTAGGTGATGGTTTGGTTCTAACCAACATAATCATTTCTGGTTTTCACCCCAATGCCAAATGTGAAACAGAGAGCTTTAAGACTTTGGGATTTGAGATGCAACCTGTGACTTGTCGTCTCAATCACTTAGAGCTGCAGGTCCTGCTAAGCAGACTCTCCACTGTCACCTCTTCACCAGCCTCCAGCTTTGTCTTTGCACGGCTGGGTGTGGTCACTAGCTGGGTTTCCTTGCGATCCCAAAGGCTTTCTCGGCTGCTGTCGGTTGCTTGTTCCACATGGGGCAAGTGGGAACGCCTTCCCACTATGCAAAGCACTGCAGGGACCTACTCTTGAAGGACAGATGAGGACAATCAGCACCTGCTGAGTGGCAGTCCCTTGAGTCACCTGGTGAGAGGCAGGGCTGGGACGAACTTTGGGTAGAGAGTCCTGGGAAGATTCACAAGGCCACTGACCAGCTGGGGAGGGGCACTGGGTGACATTCCCACTGAATTAACAATGCCAGCATATGCACAGGTGGCCATTTGTCACTTAGCCTGAAAAATGTTCACAATCATCAGAGCAGAAATGCAAGTTCTTTATTGCGCATCATGAAGGGAAGGTTGAAATAAGAGGCTAGAGTCCTGCGTCAATGATTTTATCTTTGCAACCCTTTCGAAACAGTGGTTAGCACTTGACATTCTGTATATAACACAGAAGGCCTGTGGAGGTACAGTGTTAGCCCCGGGGGCCTGAGCATGTGGCATGTGACATTGGACCACATGATTCATTCTTTTCCAACCTTTTGCCCCAAGCTAATCTGTGCTTTATCTACTGATGCAAAGATAACTCAATTTATGGAATGTTATGCAAGCACTCATTGAACTTTATGAGACTGTTAAAAACCAGCCACTGTTCTTACAAAGGGAAGTAAAGAAAGCCAAGGAGAAAATTGCTCATCAGATCAAGTTGCTGATGATGTACTTTCAAAACTGACATGTAGATAAGCTTTGGATTTCTAACACCTTGCACTGGTTGGACAGTTTCCTAACATAAAATCAGTTCTTATTTTTTTCTCTTAAAAATAAAAATAAGCCAATAATAATTTAAAAACGGAAAGATGGTAATAGGCAGATACAGGCCATTCAGGTTTTATAAAGATGGGCTGGATAGCACTGTGTTTTCTCCAAACGACTTTCTATCTTCTGAAAGGGTTATTTGCAGATATTGCTTAATTTCATTAATAAAGCTTGAACTGTGTACTTATTCGACTGCCATAAAAATAAAATGGAATAGAAGTAATGCAATTATAGATACAAGTACTAACAAATACATCAACTAGGTAAATCCCAATAAAATCCAAAATCTACTGTGTTTTACTGACCGGGCATTGAGATCAAGTGTCACTTTTATGACCCTGTGCCACCTTTAGAAATGAGATACTTGTTACTTTTCATGCACCATCACAGAAAAGAGCACCCTGGATATTCTAGCAGATAAAGAAACACTGAGGAAGTAATTTATGTCTCATATATAACATCTGCAGTGGAAAATAACTATACACAGCTTTCATCACAGATGCAGCCTGCATTGGAAAAGGCTGCAGAAATTCTTTCTTAATATATAGATCATTCATTGGTTAAATTTAGGATTACTGTCTCTTTTTCTCTTTGTTAAAATCTGCCTTGAAAGGCAGAGTACTCATCACTCATTTGGGGGAATGACTTGCTATCTCACTTAAAAATCATGCTTTCTATGGCCACAGGGGAACCAAGAAAGAGCCAAGCAAATGACATCACTTCCACCCACTTTACGGTCTCCTTCTTCCCATCAAGTGCAATGAGGCCAACCGTCCCACTGCGGATGGCACACTTGACACCCAGTGAACTGTCAACCTTCCCACCACGCTGTAGCCCTCCTTCCTTCTGAGTCTTCCACGGTTGCTCCCGCCCCAGTTGGCCAGACTTATGCCACCAACGGCAGGGCTGGCACGTGCTAGGTGCCACCATGGTGATGGGGCCTTATGGTTATTGCCCAGGACCTTAGGACCAGGGCCATCATATCTCCTGACCCTGCCAACCTCCTTCCCACCAGTGGCTCAAGTCCTCGCGCCTCGTCACCTGGATCTCTCCTTGTGATTCGCTTATTTCACTTGAGATGATATCTTGAAGGTCGGTCTGTGTCACAACACACGGCAGGCTTCCTCTCCTTTTCAATGCTGAATAATTCACACCTAAGCCAAGCCTTTCTTGCTTTTCACCCTTCCCTCCAAAAGCATGTGGGTTGCTGGAAGCATGCTGAACAATGCTGAACTATGCCACAATGAATATGGATACAAAGTAGCTCCCTGTCCTGCTCTCAGTCCTTTCCAATCCTTGCAGACCTAGAGGTGGGGCTGTTCCTTCAGAAAGGAGCCCTACGTTCCATTTTCAACAGAAGCAGCACCACTTTACTCTCCCACAGAGAGCGCCCAGGACTCCAGCCCCTTCCCTGCCAACTCGGCTGCTTTTTCTTCCTTTCCTTTTTTATAGCAGCCATACTGATAGAGCAAAGTGATATCTCCTTGTGGTTCTCACTTGCATCTCCTTAATGACTGTTGATATTAATCACCTTTTGATATTCTTGCTGGCATATTATACCTTTTTGGAGGAATGTCTATTTACATCCTTTACTGGTTTTGTAATTGGGTTGTTGGATTTTTACTGCTGAGTTGCAGGCTGTCTTGATCCATCCCAGACATTCCTCTTCTTAGATGATGACTCCGTGTGTCTTCTCCCCTGCTGGTGGCCGGTCTTTCGCTCTGGCTATTTTGCCACTGCACAGAAGTTTTTCAGTTTGGTGCAGTCCCATTCATTTATGTCATTTTGTTGCCTGTGTCTTTGGTTACACATAAAATAAATCATCACCAAATCCAGTGTCATTGAGCTTTCCCTGTGTTTCTTCCAGATTTATAGTTAAAGCCATGCATTTTGAAACTAGGAATTATACAGACCTTAGATTTACTTCTTTTGTGGGACTGTCTGTCTAATCAGGAGCCCTTTCAGGATTTCTTTTTCTATTTCTGAAAAAAAAAAAAAGTGCCCTTAGGTTTTTGATTAGTGTTGCTGTGACCTGCACTGTGCAGCATGAGCATTTTAACAGCATTGTCTTCAAAACTATAAACACATGAGGTTTTTCCATTTATTTGTGTTACAATATTTTTTCCTAGTATTCCATTGTATGCTTGTATTGATTTATGTAGTTAGTGATTTAATTAATCCATGCGTTATTGCTGACTATTTGAATTGGTTCAATTGTATAATCAGAAAAAAAATTTGTGGTATGTAACCACCTATGCACCTATGTGCATGGTTTTCTTCATGTTATGCAAGGATGTCCAGGATAAAATCCAAGAAATGGAGTTGCTGAATTAGAATCTGCAGGCTTTTGTAATTTTGATAGATAATGCTCAAGTGTCCTCCAGAGGTTGTCAGAGCCATAAAGATAAGAGCACCTCTTCCACACCACTTCACAAACAAGTAGGGAATCCAATGTCCAGGTTCCTGCCGTGCCGTGTGTGGAGGAGAGCACCTGAGTACATTTCCAAGGGGCCCCAGCAAGGCGAGCACTTGGACTCACCTGCATTTTCTGTCCAGTGAAACCTCTGCTTATCCAGGTTGCCTATTTCCTCCTTGACTTGCTGCTTTTTTCTTGTCAACACGAAGAATTGCATGTTAGAAGAACACTTCAAATGTGTGGCCATAGTTGTTCTCCCCTGCCTCTGGGATTGACTTTTTGTGTACCCCTGCCCCCTCTGGCTGGTTCATTCAGAAGATATTTGGGTTCAGCAGTAATTTTTGCCACTTTTTTTTTCAGCTTCTCAATATGAAACAGACTTTCCTTCCTTCAAATAGAAAAATGTGTCCGCATAGCCACACACCTTTGTAGTTGTGTAAAGGGTTCACTTTTAGAGTTAAACATTCAAACACTGGAATTTTCTGAGGTGCAGTGTTAAGAATGAATCCAACATCAGTGTTTCCACAAGTCAATCAAGCGCTGCTGATTGAAAAGCCTGCTCTTGTCCTCTCGATGTCATCGCCTCACTGATTACATTCCAAAGCCCCTGTGCACGTCAGTGTCCTTCCCTGGTTTATCTCTTCACATGGCAATGCCATACTATTTTAATGATGAACATTTTGTCAGGTGTTTTCAGATCTGGTAGGACTGTTACCTTTCATAGCTTTTCCCCTCTGATTATTTTTTAGTATTATCTTCCATGCAAGCCTTAGGATAAATTGGTCTTATTCCTCCTGATGTATCCACTGGTGGCCCATTAATTGCACCAAGTTAAACTGTAAACGAGCTTGCAGATAGATCTTAAGTGTATCCACACCTCTGCATCATTCTGTATTCTTCACTTTGTATTCTTCAATACTGTTGAACATTGAAGTACATGTTGCTTCTTTCCTCTTAATTTTAGTCCTAGTTACTTTATATTTCAGGAATTTTCCTCTATAGGAGCTATTTATGAATTTTCATTAGCCCTCTACCTTGCATGAGTTCTGAATTATAATATTTTTCACAACAGTTTGAGCTGATTCTCTTATTTTTCTCAGGAAACTTTATTATTACACAGTGATAGAGTTGATTCATCTTTCTCCAATTTTGCATCTTTGTTTTTCTCTCATGTAATTGTTCTGGTCATTATTAAATGATGTTGATAACAATGAGAATAATATGATAGTTGAATAAATGATTTCTCACACAAATGTCTCAGCAATTTCACTTACACATGTAAGTGCAAAATCATAAATGAAAACTGAGCAAACATAATCAAAGAGCACTTTAAAAATGTAATCATTTAATAATCCACTGGAGTTTATTCCAGATGCAAGGATAGTTGATGTTTAGGAAATATATTGATCTAATTCATAACATTAAAAGATCTAAAGAAAAAAATTTATGCTCATTTCCATAGATGTTGACAGGCATTTGGAAATATTCAACAAACATTCACAATTTTTAAAAAATTAATAAATCCAGAACAGATGGCCATTTCCTAATTGATAAAACATGTCCATCTCTGTCTAAAAGCCAGATTATCCTCAGCACTGGGACACAAGAGGCACTGCTGTAGCTCAGGTCTCCTCAGGCCGATCCCATGGGCACTCCTGGCCTATCATGGTCCCAGGAGAAGAAGACGTCTTCACTTTTAGGACACAGCACTTGTTGTAAATAGGTGGCTTTTCTTGGTTCATTGTGATCACTAGCAATTTTATCCTCTTTTCACTGAAAACCTGGTCTGTCAGGGAAGAGAAGAATCTCCTGAGTTGGCCGCCATTCACCTTCTTCTAGTTCTCCTGTGGCTCCTGGCTCTGCCATCTGGTGAGCTACCATGTACTTCAGGCACAGACGCTCATAACTGCTCCTTCTTGTTTGGCAACAATTGGTTTTTATAATTTCTCTTTCTTATCTAATAGTTTTACCTAAATTACTACTTGTTTTGTCAGATAGTACAATTGCTTCCCTGATGTTCTTTTTTTCTCTTTTAATAGAATAATTTTGCTTTTTAATTCAGTATTTTGATCTTTATAGAATCATGTTGTTCCAGGTGTGTCCTGCTAAATAGCATAAATTGGGGTTTTACTTTGTGATTGCATTTTACTTGTCTTAAAATAAGAAATATGCATGGACATCGTTTTGGAATATTATTGTGTGTATATTCTATACTGAGAGAACTTTTAAAAGTCTTTGTAGCCGGGTGCATTGCCACACACCTGTAATCTCAGCATCTTGGGAGGCAGAGGCAGAAGGATTGAGAGTTCAAAGCCAGCCTCAGCAACAGCAAGGCACCAAGCAACTCAGGGAGACCCTGTCTCTAAATGAAATACAAAATAGGACTGGTGGTATGTCTCAGTGGTTAAGTGACCCTGAGTTCAGTCCCCAGTACTCCCCCCCCAAAAAAAGCCTTTGTGTTCAGTTTTCTATGTGTTGATCAATAAGAAGACTGTGGGGGTTTTTGGTGTTCTATTGCCTATCTTTATCATTGTAACTCTGTGTGATAATTTTAATCCTTGATTACTTAGGCAGTGTCTGTCTGTCCTTCCCTGCACACGATGGCTAGGTTACGTGTTCTCTTTGTCCTCCCTGTTCTCCCTGATTCCCTCCAGAGTGCTGTCCTCCTTGGCATTACCACTATTGTGTAAATGTCCTGATGTGTTTCTCCATATTCCACTGACAAGGGGAAGCTCCTCTCAACACTGGGCTGTTGTTGCTCTTCCTGCTGCTTGGTCAGTCAGTCACCTGCTTGTCCTCAGGAAAGCCTGTGTGTGCTCAGTCACCTGATTCCTCACCTTAGTCTTAGTTCTGAAGCTCCAGGGTTCACCGTTGACCTTGAGGGTTAGTTTCTGTAGTCACTGCTTGATTGGCAGAAGTTCTCCATCTGCTGGTTTCCTTAGTGGAGCCTGAGAAATGCAACAAATCTTTCAGTTTTTGTGTGCTCAATTTTTCCAGGATAAAGTTCAATTGTTAGGTTAAGTTTTTCTGGTACAAAAATGTGACTTTTCAAAAAATAGTTCCAAATCTTCATTTCATAAAAACACATTTCTAGAAGCTGTCTCTCCACAGCAGAGTAAAGAGAACTTGTAGATGATACAGCTTCTAGAAATTCTCTTTTGCACCCAAAGAAATTTTTCTGCTCTTTATTGTTCAGTCTTAGTCTTTTAGATGATCCAGTTATACATATATTGTATCTCCACATAAATTTTAGAATTTGTTATTGCTTTCATCAAAAATGTCTCAAGGATTTTGGCTATGCTTTTTAAAAATCTATAAATCAATTTGGGGAATTGATAGCATTATTTGATTTCCAAAGTATGAACACTATCTTTTTTTTTTAATTTAGATTTTTCTTTAAGAAGTTTGATATTGAGATAAAGGGATTATCACAGTATATCCATGTAGACCTAATTTAATTGCATGAATTCTTAAAAATGACAGAAATTCTTTGAAGAATAAAGAAATGAGAAGGAAAGTACAAGAGACCCTGTGTATGAAAAGGAATTGACTCATCAGATTTTTGATGGAATTTGCCAGTAAAGATCCCTAGGTCCAGAACTGTGTTTGTGAGACTATTTTAAGCCAAAAAGAAATTATTTAATAGGATTATACTGTTTAGTCAACTTATTTTTCCTTAAAATAGATTTGATAGTTTGGAGGATTAAATAAATCTGTTTAATTTATATCAGTAGTTTTTGATAGTTTTATTAATATTTTCTTGTTATCCTTTAAAAAACTGTATAAGCTTTAGTGATAGATAGCCCTCTCTTATTTCTTGGATTTATAACTTCTTTTTTGTTTCTCATCATTCTGACTTGTGGGTAATTAACTGCATTGATCTCTTTTAATATGATTTTTTATTAGTGCATTAAAATTATACATAATAGGGAGGTCATTGTGACTTGTTTGTATATGTGCATAACATAATTTGCTCCATTTTATGCTCCAGTACTTTAAAAAAAAATCTGCTTTTTCTAGGAATGATGGCGCACGTCTGTAATCCCAGTGACCTGGGAAGCAGAGACAGGAGTATCGTAAGTTAGAGACCAGTCTTGGCAGCTTACAGTGTCCCTATCTCAAAATTTAAACAAAGTATAAAGGTCTGAAAGTGTATCTCAGTGGTGAAGTACCCCTGGATTCAATTCCCAGTACCACACAATAATAATATTAAGAAGAAGAACAACAACAAGAACCTACTTTTTTTTAATAGTGGTTTTTTTTTCTGTTTTTTTCCCTGCCATTGATTTTTGCTGTTATATGTTTTATTTTCTTCTTTATGCTTACTTTAGGTTTACCTTTCTTTTATTCTCTGTTTTTAATGTAATAGTTTTAGCAAATTTTTTAAGGTCTTTTTTGTCTTTTATTATTATTTTTATTTATATATGACAGCAAAATGCATTACAATTCTTATTACACAAATAGAGCACGATTTTTCATATCTCTGGTTGTATACAAGATACATTCACACCAATTTGTGTCTTTATTCATGTATGTTGTATAATAATGTCCATCACATTCCACTACGTTTTGTTTTTAATTTGTCTTGAATGCTATAAATTTTCCTCAGGGCATTGCTTTATCTGTATTCCATATATCTTTATAAAATGTGTTTACACTGTAATTTAATATGAAAATATTTCCAGTTTTCATGAGATTGATTCTTCTATGTATACGCTATTCAGAGGTACATGGTCTAGTTTTCATACGTGGGACATTGCACAGATACCAGATATTCATTTCTAGTTCATTTATTGTAGTCAAGAATATACATGTGGTTCCAAGTATTTTAAATTTTTTGAGTTCTAAGGATTTATTTTTTAAAATAGCTACATAGTTTTCTCAATACCAGTTGGTGAACAATATTATTTTTTACTAGTAAGTAAATGTGTCAGGATTAGCATATACATTAATCTCATATTTATTGAACCACATAAATAAGAAAAATAATGTTTAATGGAACTCGGCAGAAAATATACTTAATTTCCTTCTTAGCTTTTTCTTGTGAACTACATTCCAAAGAAAATCAATTATGGGCACAAAGTCATAAGAAATTGTGTGATCAAATGTTTTTCCATATCCTTTTGAATCGAGCTCAAGGATTTTTCATAGATTGAGTCATATCCTCCTCAATAATTATTTTTTTGTCAAGTTTACTTGTTTAACACACTTTTTGGTATTCTGGGTTCTTTCATACAGTAAGAATTCAAAACTTTTTACATAACTAAAGGAGGGTATTGTTTTTAATTTTGGCTTCACTTTTGAATCCTGAGTGTGAAGATCATGGAGATACTGTTGATATAAGACTATACCTGTTCCTCTGGTCTGTGCTATACTCAAAAAGAATGTTCAAGTAAAAGTTAAGATCCAAGGACAAAGGTGATTTTTTTTCCCAAAAAAATTTCTAATCATTTACTTCTTAAAGAGCTTGACAAAGGTGATACACAAAAGGCACCAGAACACCTCTACCTGCCCCAGGGAAGCAGTTAGACAGAGGCAGACATGCAAATCAGCAGGTGACACTGAGAGGATTCACGCCTGCCAGGAGTGTCTCTCTCTGCCTCTGCATCTGTGTCTGCATCTCTCTCTATTTATACACAAAGGGCACAAAGCAACCTCCTGAACTAAATTCTCCCTGTGAAAGAATGAGAAAAAGCTTTACAAAGTGCTTTGAAATTCATAGTCGCTTGGAGGCCTTAGAGGATGTTCCTTAAGAGAGAAACCCAGCTCCCACCCCAGAACAGACCCGAGAGGGCCACGGAGCATGGGGTTCTGTGGATTGAAGACTGCTTCTGCAAAGCAGGTGTGCAAGGGAGGGGGAAACCTCTGCTCAGAGAGGAGTGTCCCTCTCCAGCTTCTTTCAACAGAGGATTCATCCATTCCAGGAAATGCCTGCGCAGGAAGTGGACCCTCAGGCACAGATCCGGCAGCCTTCTCAGTAGAAGATCTCCCACTGGTAACTGGGTCCTTCAGGTTCTTCTTGGAAGATGGCTGCAGGCATTTTTTTCTGTTTGTTTGTTTGAGGAGTATTTCCTACAGCTTTTCAGACATTGGCATACATTTTTAAATATGTAAATACATGTACCTAGATGCATATACATGGTCTTTTTAATGCGGGAAAGCATCTTTGCCCCTAGATGACATTTCATATTGACAGCGCCTTCCAGAATATCTGCTCATTGATGATCAGGATCCCGTATTTATGGCAGAAATATTTTCTTGGCATTCCTCAAGGCGTGACTATCTTGCATCTTTGCAAACCGCCCAGGGCAGAGTATTCTAGCGCTATCTGTTAATACCAGAAGGTTCTGCATTACATATTTTATGTTAAGATGCAAAACAGTGTCACCTAGGGGCCTCAGATCTTTGAGGAGAAATGATATTTTTGTAATGAGTGTGTCCTTTTCCTTCATCAAGTCACTTTCCCAAGCACCAAGAGATGTTAATTTTTTGACCCTTCTTCTGCAGTGATGTTAAGAGGAATTTTCCATATGGATTTATTGGATGTAGTTAGGGTGAAACATGCTCATGAGTTAAATGCTAAGAAAGCGGAACGCCCCGGCTGCAGATCTATACAATTAATATCTAACTACATCTCAGACAGCACGGGTTCATTTCATCTATTATTTTGACTCAAACTAGAAACATCAGTGACCCCCCTCCTGTCTGGGTTTAACAATTCCTGGAGTCCTCCTTCTGCTCCCTGTGAGGTGGAGAGGAAAGACACAGAGGGCTGCTGTTTTTATACCGAGCAGCATCCACTGAGCTTCGAATAGTCATAACTCACAATTTTATTCTAAATATAATATCGCCTGTGCAAAAAAAAATAATATTATTGGGTAGGGGGACAGTAAGGAAGTCACAAATGACAGTTAGTTCTGACTGTCAATCTACACATTTAATGAGAATCTCTGCCCAATTTAATGAATCCCGGAGCTTCCCCTGGCATCATTTGAAACAGACACCGCCCGGCGGTGTCACTTTCCGGGCTCCATTATGGCAGCTGGCTGTACCCCTAATAGAAGGAGTTTTCCTTGTGAACTATTAAGCATATATAAGCAATCACTACTAATTTACGCAGACGGAGAGGGCAGGAGGTGTGTGTGTGTGTGTGTGTGTGTGTGTGTGTGTGTGTACGTGCAGAGAGGTGTGTGCATGAGTGGGTTGTCAAAGCAGAAGAGTTTTAATCAGGACTGGAAATGCCCTGTGTACATATTAGCACAGTAGCAAAAACAACGAGAGAGGAAAATGCACAAGTTCAAGGAGACTTCTTAGCCTAACTGGGGCACAGTTGAAGGTGCACTGTGGCCATTGTCCCCTTACTTTCTTCCCTGGAGAAGTGGGTGATGTCAGCCTGATCTTGCCCACAGTGCCTTCTCCTCTGCCATGTTTATGGCCTGGAGAAAGTTGCAGGAGAAAAAATGACCCTGCTTTCTTTACTTGGACTCCTAAAATCCTTGGAATTCATTTTGCTTCAACATTCCAGATCCTACCAATATTTCCCCTTATTATGTGAAACGCACTCAGGTGCTTATTCCACAGGGTCTGTGGGTTGCTCACCACCAGGGATCCCATGAACACTGGAACCAAAGGCCATCATCTCAGTCATTTCTAACCAGGAGGAGACACCTGCCCCAGCCCCTGGGTCAGGACACGTCTTTTATCACCTCCCTGGCCCTCTTCTCCTCCACTCCTTGTGCTTTCGGCTTGGGTCTGCTGGTGATTCTAAGCCGTGGGAGAGGTCAGTACTTTCTCTGTGGTCTCAGACCTCAGCCTGGCAAGTTCAAGGTGGAAGAATTCAGGTCGTGTGGTGTGATGCCACCGTCAAAACAGTGAGTGGATGTGTGATTCAGACAAAACTGCTCTGAGCCAGGTGACGCTAATTACTAGACTCAGCCTCAAGCAAACAATGGAGCCTTCAAAGAGATGACAATAAATTCACAAAAGGTCAAAGCACCCTTCTCATGCAAAACTTCCTGCAGGACAGATGCGTCCCTGTCAGCAAGGCCTGGCTGCGTGTGACAGTGCTGCCACCTGCTGCTGCAGGAGGTTGAAGATGCAGGGCTGCTCTGCCCCTTGCTGCAGTGGGGCTGCAGGACTCCCCTTGGTTCAGGCTGCCAGCTCCAGTGATAGCAGAGCCTGCAGGGGCCTGGGAGCAGGGTCTTAGGGTGGAGTTGCTTTAGCAGATCCCTGCTGACCCCAGTCAGACCCCTCCAGGTGAACCCCAGACACAGGTTAGGAGCCGAAGTGCAATGGGGAGGTCGTGTGGGCTGTGGTCCTTACTGGCAGGTCCTGCTGAAGGTTGGCTCCTGGGCCCCTGCACTCTCCGCTCTGACGCTGAGCTATCAAACACAGAGACGGAGCTAAATGCTGAGGCAGCTGGGTTTTCTTCTCATCAGGGTGGAAGAGAAACTTGAGGGGTTTTGCTCTTGCTGTCTGGGGATGAGGCAATGTGGCCATAAAGAAGAAGATGCAGTGTAACGTGATGGAGGACGCGGATCAGCTGGAATTCCAGCCAGCCTCCCTGGGTACAATCCACATGTGACCAGCTCTTCAGAGACCTCTCCTCAAGTGCAAATGCTCCTTCTCCTTTAGCATGGCTGGGCCACTTCCCCAGCGATCCTTTACTTCCTGCTGTCCTCAGCTTGCCTCGAACCATGAGGTTGCCATTAGCAGAGTCAGATGCTCCTGAGAGATGATCAGATCACCTACAGCTACTTTGTGATTTTTTTTTTTTTTAGAATCCTGTCTCCAAAAGTGGTTCTCAAATATTTTCTTTTTGCCTCCACATTTAGGGCCAGTACCATGCCTCAGCTGAGTGCAGGAAAAATAACATGTATTTTCCTTTGCATTATGAATGGAAGAAAAGCATCTGAATAATCTCCTTTTGCTAGTTTAGAAATGGCCTCATCCTCGCCAAAGGGCGATTCATGTTTCTGTCCTCAGAGAGAACAATGGTGAAGGATGGCAGCGCTCATCAGGGTCCAGAGATGAGCAGGGAGCAGGGACATCCTGACAACAGTGGCTCGGGCAGGAGAGGAGCCACCTGAGCTCTGGCTTCTGAGGAAATGAGGAGTTACCAGCGAAGGAAATATAAAACCAGAGCAGGCATTCGCAGCCAGTTCTATAATGTTAACTAGGAAGAAGGATCACTCCATCACCCAGGTCAGCCATCGCCGGAACTCTTCCACAGGCCACTCATCATTCTGCAAGGACGGGGACAACAGCCGTCCACAGTTCGGATGGAGCCTTTCCAGTGAAGGAAAACGTTTCCTATGAAGCCGGTTTCTAAAAAGTGTTGCACCATATGAATTTTCTTTTGATTTCTGATAAAAAGCAGTGTTCTGAAATGGGTCCCTTAAGTATGAACCCTCATTCAGGAGGAAATTTGATACTGATCAGGAAGCCTCAGAATCACTCATTACTTTTTGTAAAAAAAATTTGGTTACTTGAAAAAAAAACTATTGGGAGGGTGGTTGGTGATGGCTTTTCTTTGACTTGGGGAAGAACACGTGCTCTTCTCTTTTCATGTTTCCATACCCTGCATTTTGTGATAGGTCTTGATTTTGATAAGCATATCAAATATCAGAAATCCCTCCACACTACAATCTCCCACAGCCCCTGGATTATAAGACAACCTTTTGAATCCCATCCAGCAGTCCCCTCCAGAGTCACACCACACCCTTATTTTTGCACACTGCTAATCAAGTATTTAAGTAAAAAGCACAAAATCCAACACAATTTTAATTATGCTCAAGGCTTTTAGTTGCAAATAGGATCCCTGGCATTGCAACAGTCAGATAAGCACTTTCCTGCCTGTCCTTAAGAAATTGGTCACCAGCCATGTCACTTGAGAAGCAGTGGGCACTTTGGCACACTAGGTTTGGACCTGACTCAGCACATGAGGGGAGTCTAAAAAGATGGAAAAGGCAGAGCTCTTTGGAGAAATATTATGATAAATTATTACAAAGCACTGTGAACTTTCGTTAAATATAACCTTGGGCTGACCTGGCATGGCATTTCAACAGGTAGATGGGACCATCCTTTGTTTCACAGCAAATATCAGGCCCCAGTTGATACTTACTCGACTCCCAGGAGTCGGACTGTCAGATAGTTACCCTCTTTAATAAAGTGTGGAGGCAAGTGCAGAGAAAGGGGAAATGACCCTGCTTGCACCTCACAGCCCCGGTGACCCCGCACGCCCTCTGGGCTAAGAGTTCTGTATGGCATTCAGGGTGCCAAGGTTATCACTCCTTACACCATTCCAATTCTCACAGGTGGATTTCCATAAAGCACACACTTTTGTTTAATCTTTTTTGCAATCTAAATGTATAATGTTCATTTATTTTAATTTAGACTAATGTTCTGTAATAGATCTTCTCCCAAGTCTTCAGCAATATATTAATGATTTTAGGAAACACAGTCTGAAATGAAATGTTTCACCATTTTATCTAATGAAATAATGTTCTTTTCTATGTATTTCTTTTCACTTTCTCCTAAGTTTTCATACTAAGGTTCAGCCTTTCATTGTTTTCCAGATTTTTTTTTTCTCCTGAGTTCTTCTGCCAACATCCCTGTTTAGAATTCCCTGAAAGCATTACATAAGACAGACAAAATGCAATTCACTATTATCTATGGTTCTTTTTATTCTTTCCCATAAATCAATCCTCCCAGTCCTTTATCATTTTTGCTTCTCTGTGCTTTTGAGTTTGTCAACATCATTTTGATAATGAAGTGCACCAATTCTGTGTGGGTCTGTTTGTGTGACGGTCGCCAGGGTAGGTGACACAGAAATACCAGGTGGAGCTTCCTGAGGACACACACACACACACACACACACACACACACACACACACAGGCTCCCCCATTCTGGCAGTCCAATCAATTTAAAGACCTGTCTTGTTTTAACTCTCAGCACAGACAGAGGCCCCTCCATCCCAGCTCGATGCCAGAGGGCTTACACATAAACCCTGCTTGACTTGGAAATCAAAGAGGGGTGAGAGAGTTCAGCCTTTCCATGCTGAGGCATGAGCTTGCCAGGAGACAAGACTGGACTAATAAGGGCTGGAACCAGCTTTATCTAGTTAATAGCAGTCTTTGACATCACAGGACCGTGTGCCGCTGCCTTGCGTTCATGTCCTTAAGAAGTGCCACGGTTAGAGCATTAAAGATTTTAATCTGTGCACTAACAGATCTAATAAAGATGTGCAGTGAAAGTGAAATGATATCACGCTCCCTCTGCACCACCATCTCAGGAAGGTCACATGGTATTAAAACGGTTATTAATGGCTAATTTTCTAAAGTTTGCATCTGCGTTTGTGGCTCTTCTCTCATCTGCATCTGAAGTCACAAATTCCCCTTCAAAGACCGTCTCCTCTTCCTGAAATATGGTCCATCATCTATTCTAATATCATGCATTATCTAATCCCCTCTGGCCCATGAAGTGCTCTAAGAACTTCCGGTTGAGTTTGCTTGTATCGTCTCCTGTGAGCTCATTGCTTGAGAAAAAGAGAGCTTGGCTGTGAATCTAACTGAGAGTCACAGATAGGCCGGCATTCTCATTAATACCAACCCTGCAAAACAAGTCTTGCCTGCAATTCAACACTTCCAAAATGAACAAAGAATTACGATGCCCTGCAGTCAAAGTCAGCTTAATTGCATTCAGCCAATATTTATTTTGTGCCCACTGTGTGTGACACATTGAACTACAGAGTATAAAACTTGGTAATTCTCAGTCCCTGAACTAAATAATCTCACACTCTCACGGGAGGAAGAAAGCACAATAAGTATACAAATAACAGCTGGGATAGCAATAACAGAGGAGATGAGAAATGGTGATTAAAAAGTCGTTCCGCAGCAGTACTGGAAGCAGTATTTTAGCATTCACTTGCTTTTACATATGCCATCCATACCTGTGCTTGTTCTCCCTGTGTGTGTTGAGTTCCTACTAGGTGCAGGGGTTCATGGGAGTTTCAGATTTAAGGGCACATGAGCAACACACTCTCACACACCCAGACACACGCATGTGCACGTTCATCATGAACTCTGCAACCCAGACAGTGGGAGTGAGGCATTGAATAGCTACCTCATCCAACTCTTAGGGCTGCCCTGCAATTTAATCCCCTACGACATGTGACCACCCCAGGACAACCATGGGATTGCCCTGCTGACAGCCCAGATGAGGAGCTGGGGGGATTCCAGGTGTCAGCTGTGTGGCCCTGGACATGCGGCTCAATTTCTCACTTCCTCAGCTGAGGTTTCTCCCTCCTTCTCCCTTTTCTCTTCCTCCCCCTTCTCTTCTTCCACTTCCTCCTTTGCTTCTTTGCCCCTCCTCTCCTCTCCTCTCCCTTCTCCTCCTCCTCTTGCCCCCCTCTTCTTCCTCTTTCTTTTTCCACTTTTATTTATTTATTTATTTTTGGTACTGGGGATTGAACTCAGGGCACTTGACCTCTGAGCCACACCCCCAGCCCTATTTTGCATTTTATTTAGAGACAGGGTCTCACTGAATTGCTTAGTGCCTCGCTGTTGCTGAGGCTGGCTTTGAACTTGTGATCCTCCTGCCTCAGCCTCCTGAGCCACTGGGATTACAGGCGTGCGCCACCGCACCTGGTTATTTTTTTCCACTTTTGTTTTTGAATTAGCAATGAGTATCATTAGTCACCTCTTCAGCAGCAGAATTAAGTCCCCAATGCCCTGTTTAATTTCTCTAACTTCTACTCTAATTCACTTGTAATTTATCTTCCAGGGGAGAAAACCACAAAAATTTAAGATAAAATGATTCATGATAATATGCTTCACATATTTTTTAAAACCATCTTCAAACCCATATTCTGGAAGGCTCTGGAACTCTTCAAATGGTGGGCAATGGGAATTTGAGTCACAGTAAATAAGACATCGACTTCTGATGCACTTGTGTTACCTTAAAAATGGTTAAAATGCCAAAGTGTTTTTCTTTTTTTTAATATTTATTTTTCAGTTGTAGCTGGACACAATATCTTTAATTAATTATTTTATTTTTATGTGGTGCTGAGGATTGAACCCAGGACCTCGCCCATGGTAGGCAAGCGCTCTACCACTGAGCCACAACTCCAGCCCACCAAAGTGTTTTTCATCTGGTTCACCTAATGGGGAATTAGAAGAAAGGGCCCCCCACCGGGCTTTGTCTGAAGGGCGCTGGTGATGGAGGAGCATGTCAGAGGCATCAGGGTCCTGTGGCCGGTGTGGTGCCTGGGTGCAGGTGTTCCTGCTCTGCTCCGAGGTGCAGAGGGCCCCAGGACTGTGGTACGTATGACAGTCTCTCACACTGCTGGAAGGCTGGGATACAGCAAGGGTGCACTCATGCCATCCCACACACTCAGTCCTTCCTGAGGATCTTCGGTTTACAAAATCAGGGAACGCTGCTGTTTTTATGAAATCTGTGCCCTTGAACGTGGCTTCTAGAAGCAGGAAATTGCTCAAACATTGTAGTTTGAAGCCATCCTTCTGCCCTCCCTTTAGCTAGAAACTTTGGTTTGGGGAAAGCATACCACACTTTATCAATTGCAAAGTTTGTCTCCTATTAACAACAAAAGGCCGTCCCTAACTTTTGTAAGGACTCCAGGGTCTGCAGCCCATCCTCTGCACTCTACTTCCCCACGCCACAATATCCCACCCAGCACTTCAAGACTGAGGAAGAAAACCAGGCATGTCAAGAGAGGAGATCGCCAACTTAGTGCAATGCTTCCTACCAATGGCGACCATTCATTCAATAGCACTCAGAGATCAAAGGTAAGAGCAACATAAAGATCACTGGGCTTTGTTATTTAGGGATATTGTATAGATGTGAGTTCTAATTGAAATTAATTGTCAAAGGAAAATCAAGAATGTTCATTTTGTGGTCAAGGGAAGCCTAGTGAATGCCACTGTTCTCATTGGTCCAGGAATTGAGCATGCTAAAGCGGTACAGTAGTACATGTGGTACATGGGATGGCATCATTTGAAATTTGACCATTTATGACATAATTATTCAAAAATGTACAATCATCATCTATAAGTTTACTTGAAATACATAGAGGTTCTCCATTTTCAAAAATAGTGTACTACTTACAAAATGTATAGTGCAGTATCTATTATGTAAATAAATGCTCAAAACAGGAAAAAAATTTCCATACTAGCAAACATCAAA
The DNA here is from genome assembly GCF_964194105.1 of Spermophilus citellus. Taxonomy (NCBI): domain Eukaryota; kingdom Metazoa; phylum Chordata; class Mammalia; order Rodentia; family Sciuridae; genus Spermophilus; species Spermophilus citellus. The sequence goes on along the minus strand of NC_138182.1, from coordinate 285,001,358 downwards.
TTATGGCACAGTGAATAATCTCTATTTAACATTATGTAATGTGAATGTTTTACCTCTTTCAAGTAATCATTACCACCTATTCAGAATTCCTATTTAGCTGATGGAAATTTTATAGCAAATACCGTCTTTTTAAATATCTCAACTTTGAAAATATTAAGAAAGTTCCAGTGGATTTCTATTTGTGTTATTCTAAATAATATGGAAGATTTGAATTTCCTCCAAGAAGAGGGATCCTTTAGAAGAGTGTTATTGCCAAAGGTTATGGTAGGAAATATAAAATTGAAAAGAACCGTTATTATAGAGCACCTCTCAATATTTTTTCCCCCAACTAATCCAACACCTGGGATTATACTCAACCTGGTTATTGGATAATTTAACATCTAGGGTATTATCAGAATAACCACGTGGAGGAGGCTCAACGAGTTGGTCCCTCCTGTATTGGGTTTGAAGTCTGGAAGTGGGTGGACTGCCTTCCACATGGTGTCTTGGGGATGGCACAGGCTGCACCATGCTGAGATGTCCCCACACCCGGAGCCGCCTCCAGAGGTTCCAACCCCAATGCAGTCAGCAAAGTGGCTGCATAGGCAATCAGCGCCCTCATGGCCCATTTCTGTATTCAAGTATCAGCATACAGAGCAAAGATCAAAACCAGCACCTTACTCAGCCCTCTAAACAGGAGCAAAACTGGTAAGAGAAGGGGGGAGATGAAGAAAGGGCGATTTCAACTCCAAACAAAGAGCCCCCACCTTCCCAAAAGTGATGCGCCTGGAGAGAGACAGATGACGAGGAGAGCAGCGCACCTGGCGTCTGCGTGCTCTCTGACTTAGGCTGGCGGCGGAGGGTGTAATTAGAGCTCTCTGCGCAGGAACAAAGGCCTGTCACCGCGCGGAGAGGCCCCAAGCTAAGCAAAACCCTGCCTGGTTACATCTTTCAGCTCCCTGCGCTGCTTCAGAAGAGGAAACAGAAGAAATGGCGTGGTGCGGGTTCTCCTGCCTTTTGGAAAGGCAAGCGCTCTCTTCTGTTAATGTCCTTGCAGAGAGTAATTATGGCTTCTTGAGGCCAGGGAACAACTCGCCATCCGTGGGGACAAATGACTGTGGGAATAGGATTAGGAGGGCCATTCGCAGGCAGCGCACTCTATTTCGCAGAGACGCTGGGCACCCAGTTGATGATCCTGTGGGGTACTTGGCTGTGTTGTTCTCTCCCCGCCCAGCAGAACAGAGCTGAGTGGGCGTCAGGGGTGGACGGCTGGAGCCGGCTTCCCTTCCTCCAGTGCGCCAAGTTCCTAGACTGGAGAAATCCCAGCAGTTTACAAAGGTGCATTTTTAAAGCAAACGTCAGTCCTCTTGTTTCATTAATTTTAAATAATTGCAAACTGCGCTTCTCCATAAATCCTGATATCTATTTATATATTTTTACATGTTCTCCATCTCCCTGAATTTGCCTTAATTCTTAGATCCCTACAAGCAAAACTACCACATCCACAGACTATGTAGAAATTATTATTAGGTTGAATATTTAAATTTTTCCCTTTTGTAAATTTCATCAGAAAAGCTTGTCTTTGGGGACAAGGAAAGAAGGCCAGGTACCCTCTAAAGACGGGCTTGCCAGGTAGTCCACAGTGTGGTTGATTGGCTGTCATTGATCTGAGTGCAGAGCCTACCTGGTCTAGACCCACAGCCCACCTCCAAAGTGGTAGATGGCTGAGCATGCCCCAAAGATGCTCATCTTCAAGGGCTTCACACTTCAAAAATGAGACACAGCCCCTGAGGCTCCCAGGGCTTGGGAAGCACATAACGGCCCCACCACGGGCTAGTGCTAGCCTTCTCCATCCAAACCCCCAGAGTCCTGAAAGAGAGCATCTTGCTAATTCCCAACACACCATTCTCACTTGGTCTTATGAACACAGACCATGATGAAAGAGACAACAAAATGTAAATACACAATAAAGGGTGTCACTTATAAACGTTACTGACTGAATTTCTATATTTTGGCTGATACCCTGAACCTCTTTGTACTGTGCATTCATAAATTTCCGTGGCAATACCCCTAGGTGGCAGGGTAATATTACAATACTTGAGTTCTGAAGGTACTCAATTTCCTAATCTTGAGAGAGAGAGAGAGAGAGAGAGAGAGAGAGAGAGAGAGAGAGAATCTGAAACAAATTGCTAGAATTCTTAATCTTGATTTTTGACACTTCCAAAAATAGATAGCATAGACAATTGGTTGGTAGTAGGTGATAAGCAGGTTTCACCACCAATATTGCACCAAAGACATGTTTGACTGTTCTACAGGCAACATTAATCAGAACAAGGTTCTCTTGTACCTTGAAGAAGAAGGGGGAAGCAGAGGTCTCAAAGCCAATTTTATCCCCATATACACAAAAAGATCACTACTGAATGATAATTTTTTTCTAATATATTCCATATTTTATTAATGTGAAGAAGCTCAACAGAACAATGTATCAATTATGAAGCATGGTCTATGGCTAACACACTTTTCATTTAAAAAAATAAGGTTTCAGACCACATTGTAAAATATTTTTCATTTCAGGTGTGGAGCAAGAGTCCTCAGAAACACTGATCCTATAAATCACTAGGAACACATTTGGATGCACAGATAGGAAAACCCAAGAAAGACATTTAGAAACTCGGAGATAGCACTTCCACCTTTTAAACTGCTCCCATAGAAAGTATATTAGATATAATTTAAACATAGTATCACATAAGACAACAAATAATATTGCCCATATGCATACTGTTGAACCTCTACAATTATAGCTTATAAATGAAAATAACTATGTATTCATGTGATAGAACAGTTTACAAATGCCAAAATCATGTTGCACATTTGTGTTGCACATTTATTTAGCAAACTGAAGAAATATTTTTTATTAATAATCAAAAAATCAGAACTTAAATCATAAAAATATAGATCATAGTAATATATTCAAAAATAGTGGGGCTGAGATTGTGGCTCAGTGGTAGAGCACTTGTCTCACATGCATGGATGGAGCACTGGGTTCGATTCTCAGAACCACATAAATACATAAAATAAAGGTATTGTGTTCATCTATAGCTAATTTTTTTAAAAAGAGAAATACCAGCATAAAATAACATGATATGTAGAAGAGTTTCCTGTAGGTAACAGAATTATGTGTTATTTTCTTTTTGTTCAACCATTTTATATTTTTAAGATTTCTTCAGTGAGTTCATATTGCTTACAGAGTAATAAACTATTTTAGGTAAAGTAGTTCTTTGTGTTATATCTAAAACCCAAGTATTAGGAGATGGATAATGAAGATATAGCTACGTGACTCTCTCTGGGACTTCTATGACAATATTTAGGCTGAGGACAGTCACTGAACTTATCTGTGCTGGCTCTTTTGTTTGTTTTTGTTTGCTTAATTCTTAAGAAAAAAATCTAGGTGGAATAAAGTTACAATAAGGTGACCAGTAAGATATTAAAATTCTAAAATTTAGAGATCGGTAACGTTGTGTAAGATAACTCTGTAAGGATAGTGTCAGCTCATGAAGTTTGAATTCTGTATGTGACAGTCTGGACATCTGTGGTGCTGTGTGTGTATTCGTGTAATCTATTTGCATATTATCAATGAGCAACATTCTTCAGCTTATAAACATGATGTGTATCTTTGTGATCACTAATTAGAAAACAGACTTAGCTTTTCACACCGTTGCAAAATGCCATGAGATCCATTGCCCGCAGGGTCACTGAGATTCCTCATTTTCATACCTCAGGTTCATTCTTGTTTCAAGTCGTGGCTCAGTAAGTGCCTCTTATGAGCCTCTTGTGTGCGAGCTGGAGATGGAACTGGGAGGAGTTCACCCCACCCTGTCCCGGGAGCAGCCTTCAATTGAGCCTGGAGGCAGGTGGGAGGCTGCTCCTGGGCAGGCCTGAAACTCGGGAGCAGGTGGGGAGCCCTGGGTGTCTGGGTGAAGCAGGTGGGATCAGTGCGCAGGTGGGAAGGGAGGTCTGCGGAGGGCTGAGGACCAGGTGAAGATGGCCTGGTTACTGAGCCCTGGAGGGAAGGGCCCAGCCACCCCATTCCCTCGTGAACCAGGTGAATGTGTATACCACCCCACTGGGTTATTTTGAGGATGAAAGGGGTAGCAGGTGATGGTGAGAAACACACAGGATGGGGTCCTCGGAGCCATGGCGTGGTGGCCAGGTGGAGAGAGTGGCTTGGAGAAGGCCCACTCTGGCTGGGGCCTTTGGGTGGTCAGGGGTCCTGAAGTAACAGCAGTGGGCCAAGGCCCTGTCTGGAGTGGCCAGCGAGGGAATGTACTGGAGGCCCCCGGGAGGCTGAGCAGGCCAGGTGGAGGTGGGGGCATGGCTTCCCCTGACCCTGCATTAGCTGGGACAGAGCCCAGGAAGGCAGCCATGACCTCACAGAGGAGGACAGGGATGGGTGGAAGCCACTGGTTCTGAGCAGCATCTGCATCTTGGTCCACCCACGGTGTGATGGGTCTGGAGAGGGGAATGAATCAGGAAGACGAGTTTCCACCACGGGCTTCAGCAGGCCCTTTCCCTTCTCTGATTCAACTGTGCCATGACGTTCTCTGTGCCTCAGAGGCGAGGGTCTGATATCCATTAGACGTTATTTATATCTAATATACTATCTAATACTCACTAGATATTAAAGGCAAGAGCTGGGAATGGCATCACCAAAACCTACCCACAGGTGAAGCCTGGAGACAAAATGATAAAGGGAAGGTCAAGGGTAGCGGCCCCTAGGGGGCAGGGCCTGGTATCCACTGAACGACAAGAAGCTGCATCGTGCCGGGCAGGCAATGGGGAGATGGAATGTCCTCGTTCCCTAGGGGTCGACAGGCTTCAAACCCTCAGAGATCAGAAACCGTAGAATTGTGATTCACGTAGGGAGGAGGGAGATGGGAATGGAGCCTCTGGGTCCACCCTCTTCCAGCTCTGCAGGCTAACGCATAGGGAGGCACCTAGAAGCTGTCCTCAGGGCTGAAGGGCTGGATGACTGATTTCTCTGACAGATATTTATATCGCATTGGTACTATGCTAAATTTTTCTCCAACAGATCTAAAACTTGTGGTGTATACACAAACATTAGATGTATATGTAGAAATAAAGCTGTTTCTTGGATGGTAAGTTTTCATTTCGTTAAGACTGCAAGTTTGCCAATCTAGATCATAAATTTTAGCAATAATTCTCAGACTTATCCAGAAAAGAGATGCACAAGATAGGGATGAAAATTACGGATGGAAGTGTAAAAAGGATCATGTGACTTATTAGACAGCAAAATTCATTTTATAGCTAAAATTAAAATGGTAAGTAGAGTATTGACAAGCAACAGATGGTGAGACAAGAACAGACTGAGCTTCTAAAGTAGATTACCTTTGAGAATCTGAAGTTTGACAGAAATGACCTTTCACCTCTTGGGAAAGTTGGGTTTTCCAATAAATGATGCTCTTTCAGTTGACTAGCATTTTACTAAAAAAAAAAAAAAAAAAAAAAAAAAAAAGGAAGTTTAGAAACCTCTTTGTTCTTTATGTGGAAAAAAATGGCAAATGAAAACACAAATCCTATATTTTTTGTTCAAAAGTTTATATTCTATCTTGTAAAGAAGGAGAGCAAAATTTATATTTGGCACAGTTAGTATCTTGATCAATATTTGTTGAAATATGAAAAAATATGTTCTTGGAGTTCAGGTGGTTACCCAGTAAACATCCCCAATTACCCTCCCCTCCCCCACAATATGAAAAAGACACACTACCACATCTGCTGAAAGCAACTAAACCAAGGTGAAAAGTCAGGCAGGTGACTGATAAAAAGATTTGACACAAAAACAACACGGATTTATTGACTGGTCCCTACGTCATCTTACACATCAGCAGGAAGAAACTTCATGTCAACAACTCACAGGGACTGAGTGCAGACCTGGAGCTGACCTCGACAGACCGGCAATGCCAACGGCGGAGGAAACAAGCGCACAGGGAAACCAGGGGCCACTCTTCATCCCCTGGCAAGCTCACACTCAGGAGCAGGGAGCATGGGGAGGTCGAGGGCCAGTGAAGTCAGCAGTATTCACCAAACCCAGCGGGAAGCTACCAGAAACACCCGAGTGGGTACATCCTCCATGGTCACAAGCACGTGCTGAAGTTTCATGAAACAGTTTCAGAAATTTGAAATGTGAGAAACCAAAGACTAAGGAATTGCCCTTAGTGAATGTGCTCTAGCAAAATAAACCCAAGAAATTTCATCACGACATTGGTTAAAATATGAAGAATTGTGGTCAGAATAAGTAGGCATTGATATATGACTTGTTGACAAATTAAATTAGGAAATATTCATAGAATGAAGATATATGCAATCATCAAAGGAAGCCATAATTTTAATTTTATTTCTTTAGCTATAGAAATACATGTGATATGCTATTAAATCAATAAATGTAGGTTAGGAAAGAGTGGATGGCATCCACATGATCTGCATAATGTGGTCCTATTTGGGGGTGTCTCTGTGCATAGACGATTATGCTTGACATGTACCCAACATCAGAAGTGAGCCACACTTTCATGTCATTTTTATTTTCTTCTTTGCCCTGCTTCTGCGTCCCACTTCATCATGCAGAGGGAAACAGGAGTGTTGTAAACAAGAAACATGCTGATGTTTGGGAGGAATGAAATAAGAATACAGGCCCTGTCTCCTCCAGTGCTTCATGGCTGTGGTCAGCACCAGGCAGGAAGGACAGGCCTGTGTGGCTCACACCTGAAGCCCAGCCCGACGGCTCCCATCTTGGAGATGCCTTGCTGACCTCCTTGGAGCATGGCTCACCTTCCTACAGCAGCTAGTTCTGATTAAATATGAGCCACCTGGAAACTCTACCTTTGGCCTTTCAACCCCTTGAATGTGCATTTCAATGTGGGGGAGAGACCCAGGGAGTCTGCAGGCAGAGGTCACTGAGGTGGAAGTCCTGAGAAGGGCAACATGTCCTGCCAGGGGAGCCCTCTATGGTACACCAGGGACTGAGGAGTCAGACAGGCTTCAGCCTGAGGTGTCCAGGAGGGAAGTGGGAACGCAGGTGGGATGGGACAGACGGACGAGGTCTGAGAGGTTTCCGAGGGGACCTTCCTGCAGCCCGAGGGCTTCCACCCCGAGAGCTTGCAATCCCCCCTCAGAGGCATTTCAGTGAGAGAGCAGGAGAGCATGGCACCCCTACCTGTCTCTGGGGGGAACTCGGGTCGTCACGGAGCTTGAAATGGTAGTCTGACACCTTCAACTGTGAAGTGCAAACTTGGAGCAAGTGGGTCTCAGAGGTAAGTGGCAAAAACACGACCTTGAGGAACGTAACAGGGAGCCAGCGTGGCCTGGCAAGACCTTCAAATGACCTTCCTGCTGGAAACAAGGTTCCAGGTGATACTCAGGCCAACACATCGTAGGCCTGTTCACAGTTGTGTTCAGGGTCATCCAATGGCTGAATTGACCCCATGAGAAGCACTGTCCCCACAGAGCAGGTGTCTCAGGGTCCCAAACTGCAGTGTTGGAGGCCTCCTGCAAAAGTGGGCAAGGAGTGTCCTGGTGGGCAGGCAGAGCTGGAGGCCCTGGAAAGGACAGCCAGCTCCAGCGGGCAGTGTGGCCACTTGGTTTCCACGTGCACCTGTTCCTGACTCAGGCTTTTGGCCAACTCTTCCACATGGCAGGGGGCTGGGGGTGGGGTTGAGGATGAGTTGCTCAGCTTCAGGTCACAAATTACGTAACCTCTCTGTGCTTCTGTCAATTGGTGTAATAATGATAAGAATCACAATCATCAGTTATCATCATCACCTTTTATTAATTAATAGTAACAAGTGATAATATTTAGAATACTGCCTACTTTATGAGACTATGGAAAAGGGCAGAGAAAATAGTAAATGCAACAGGCTTAGGTGAGCTTCTGGCTTACACAGGAAAGGTGAAATAAATAACTTTTATCGTAGACAAAAGCAGTTTGCTATTTAAAATGTCCTTAATTGTTTTTAAAAAGTCATTTTGAAACTTGTTTTTGACTACTTCTCTCATACAGCTTAATTCTGGGCAAGGCTGGGGTCAGATCACAGGGGCCTCCTTGGTAGGGACGTGCTGGACATGTAGGCACCTTGCAGCCATTATGTGATAGGAGGCTTCAGAAGCTATGTTTTAATGCTGTGTTTCTGTATGGTTTTGTCCCTTGAGTTTTTTGTTGGAGTCACAACCCCATGTGGTTGAAAGTTTGAGGGATGGGATGGAAACACAGCAACCAGTTTAACCAGTGGGAAAACATTCCTGTGAACCAGGCAAGGAGTACAGACCTGCTGGCCGTAGTGGACCCTGCCTCTGGAGGCTGAGGGTCGGGGCCTCCCAGTTACTTTGCTCCTGATGTTGGTGCCACAAAAGAAGCTGTGGCCGTGAGCCGAGCATCACTCCACCACAGCACACCGCCCTTTCCTCACTCCAGGGAGCTGCGTGAGGTGGGGGTACAAGCCCGACAGGTTTGAGAAGTCGGTTTAAATCGCCCAGTGCCCTTCTCCAGGCCCCGAGCCATTTCCCCTGTGCTGCTGCTATGGTTTGAGGTGAGGGGTCCCCCAGAAGCTCATGTGTGAGCCAGTGCAGGAGGTTTATAGGAGAAACGACCTGGTCACGAGAACCGTGACCCAGTCAGTGCCTTAATTCCCTCTAGAGATCAGCTGAGTGGAAACCCAAGGTGGGCAGGGTGCTGGAGGAGCTGGGGATCAGGGCTCCCTGGGTAGGTGTTTGTACCTGGCCAGGGGAGCCTCTCTCTGCCTGCTGACCATCCTGTGAGCTGCATGATGTTCTGCTCCTCTCGATCCCAGAGGGGTGGAGCCGGCTGTCTGGGGACTGAGAAATCTGAAACTGTGAGTCCCCAGATACACTTTTCCTCCTCTAAAGGTGCTCTTGTGGGGTCTTTTAGTCACAGCAGCAAAAAAGCTGACTAAACAGTTGTGAGGAGCGCCCTCCTGCTGAGGCCCAGGTAACTACTCTCACATGCTAATCTCAACCTGGGCCCTGTTGATCTCTGTCCTTCAAATTCTCAGAATCTTGTTCCAATTTTGTAGAAAAGAAAATTTTGTGGAAATAGTAACATAATTGTCAGGCTGAACCATAATTCCTTTGCTTTTAATAAAATTAATGTTCAAAAGATAACATATTTTTAAACATTTCTAAATAATTTGAAATTTATAAAGGCAGATTACCGTCATTTTAATCTAAGAAAATGATGCACTGAGCTTCCAATTGCTCCCAGTAAGTGACCACCAACATGCGTGTTGTCTCCACAGCGGCAAGGGTCAGCTTGTGTTGGTGATTTGAGGCTGTTAACCACATTTACCATTGATAATGGGGGGTCCTGGGTGGATTGTTGAATACAGCTCCTCAGAGGAGGGCTTGGAGTGAGGACCTACTTTTGGGTATGGGATAGAAAAAGCAGGACGCAGCGTTTTGCTATTTTGTTAAATTTCACATCAGATTCTATTTGGAGGCATCCAGCGCACCACGTCTACTCACAAGGACTCTTGGGCAGGAGCTGGCCCTGGATGCACCTGCTTCCCTCCCCAATGCTGGAGGACGGGCCTCCTCGGTCAGACACTTGAGCACCTGTGGACAGGAGAACCGCTGGGGACACAGGGCAGGGGGTGCCACTGAATCCTTTCAGCAGCTCAGCTTTACCCAACTATGTGTGAACAAGGAGGAATTCACACCCCCTTTTGAGAGGAAAAATAAAACACACTCCTACAGCCACACTCCTTCCCCCGAGAGCGTAATGTGGCCTGACGCGGAGCCCAGCAGAAGGCCTGGGCGACTCTTGTCATGGTGACCTTGAACACGCCAAGGGAAAGCTGGGGAGAAAGCAATTTCATCTTTGAAATTACACACCACTGTTCTCATTCATCTTGATAAGCACTTTTCAGGAATAAAAGGGGGTGGGAATATTGCTTCTATAAGGGCTGGGGAAGCCACCTTCTGCCGAGTCAGTTTAAAGTAAATTCAGACGTTCAAAGATGCATTTGATTTCTATTGTGAGCCTAAATTGGCCACTTTAGAAGGCCTAAAAGAGAAAGAAAAAGGAAAAAAGACGGTCAAAAAGAACAGTGGGAGAAGTGTGTCTAAGAGCAGAATTATTTTGTATTCTTCTTAAAATGTGCATTTATTCTGATGGTCGTGTTTAAATGGAGAGACAGCCATCACTGCTTGTGGAGATGGCTCACTGAGAAGGGAGAGGACAGCTGTGCTTTTAAAACAAGTGGAGGTCACAAGAGGGTACCCCAAAAACAGGCCCAAGGAGCAGGCTCCGCCCAGAGAAGGGTGGGGCTGTATCTAGAAGGGCCTCGTGGTTCACAAATAGAAGGAAAAGAAGAAAAGCAAGTTCAAAAATCATCCTGGTCCTTGACTGGAGGCCACTCAGCCCCTCAGCCACTGGGCAAGCTCTCGGGAATCAGCCTGGTGCCCAGTCTTGGGAGGATGAGAACCTATTGGTGACAGACAGCTGCTTCTGAGGGGGAGGACAGAAAACAGGACACCACAGGGCACTGGACGCTTCCCCCTCTATGTGCTAAAGCCAGGATGGCAATGCACCCTTCCCCTGGTCTTTCCCCTGGTATCTCCTGGGCACCTGTCCCAGCTGGACTGTCACCCTTCCCTGCCATGTGCCTGTCAGGGTCATGTTGCACACTCCAGCTGGCCATCACGACCCAGGAAGGTCAGCCAAGGCCAGGGGACAGGGAGGACAGCCCACAACCAACAGGTAACAACGTCCCTCGGGAAGATGGTATTGAGGACGATCCTCCTGACGCACAGTGGTCCTGACGCGTGGAAGCTGCAGAGCTCATCCTGGGCCCCGCAGAGCGCGCCACGGAGCCTTCCCAGTCCCAGGCTTTGGGGTTGGAGACAAGTTACACAGACCTTTTATATTCTCTTCTTCCTTTTGAGTAATGAGCATAAAAATAAAACATACCACAAAGTTCTGTAGGTGCCAATGGCTTGGGGTAGTTCTTCACCAGGATCATGGTGACGTTACCATTGTTTTTTCCATGAAGATGAATGACCCTAGAGAAAGCCCCTGACATGACAAAATTCTTCCTAAGGCCCTCATTGATTTATTCAAAAATAAGTATTCAGAGTATATTGAGTACATAGAATATATTTAGCATATTGACAATCATAACAAAAAAGTATTATCATAAGAATAACTACAATTGCTAGTTATTCCTTGGCCACATCTTACATGCTGTGGGTGGGGTTGTAAAGAAGTTCAACCACTATGGAAATCTGTAGGGAGATTCCTCAAGAGACTAGGCAGGGAATACCAGTGACCCAGCTATGCTTCTCCTTGGTAATGATTTTCAGCATTAAAGCCATCGTACTGTAGTGACACACATGCACATCCATGCCTATAGGAGAACAAGTCACAATAGCCAGACAACAGAGCCAGCCTAGGGGTCCACCAGTGGATAATGGATAAAGAAAATGTGGGATATGTACCCAGTGGAGCTTAATTCAGCCATAAAGAAGAAGGAAAGTATGACATCTTCAGTAAAATGAATGGAACTCGAGAACTTTATGTTAAGTGAAATAAGCCAGACTCAGCAGGTCAAGGCATATGATTTCTCCCTGATGTGGAGGTAGAAAGAAAAAAGGGTGGGTAGATCTCATGAAAATCAAAGGGAGACCCCAGCATAGAAGAGAGGACCCAGCGGAGAGAAGGGAAGTCCTAGAGAATGAGATTGACCACATTGTGTTGTTACATTGTGTGCATGCATATAGCAATAAATCCCACTATTCTGTTTAATAGTAAAGCACCGACACAAAAGTAAAATAAATATGTTATTACAAGAATCACTTTAACTGACAGGAGGCCCAGGTGATTTGTTTTTCTTTTGGCTCTCAGGCTTTCAGAGATCAGCTTTCTTGGACATCCCATCCTAACTGCCCTCCTGCTTCTAGTGGCCTCAGGTCACCTACAGTAGGAGACCACGTGTTGCACACGCTTCTGTACGTACAAAAACTCCGTGGAGAGCGTGGGTCTGACACTTAACGACATGGAGGAAACCTACGCCCCTCCTGCAGTCTGTCCCATCTCGCCCACATCAGGTGCTTCAGGGTTGAGCAGAGCAGGAGCACACAGGCTGCAGTTCACAGAAGGCGGGTCCATGTCTTCAGAAACACAGGCTGGACTAAGGGCCTGCTGCTGAGGATGCAGTCGATGAGACCAGATGGGCACTGGCAGGCCAGCCCTGAGCTCCTCCCCAGCTGACTCTGGGAAGCCTCCATTGCTTTTGAAGCCTGGGATTACTTTTGTAAGTCTCCAAATTCTCAATCATTTGCTTCTCAAGGAGAAAAGAATGCCTTTTACTGGGAGGGGAGTTATCTCCTCTTTGAAGATAGTTCTCCTTTTAGAAGCCAGGGAGCCCCCTTTGTATGATGATTGCAAACTCCCCCGACATGTCCCTGTGGGCAGATTTGGCTCTTCCACAGAGGTCCACTGAGGAGCTGCTGGTTTCCCAGTGCAGAGTCCCAGTGCAGAGCCTGGCCATAGAATCCCAGAGCTGCGAGGCCGGCGCTGTGCAGTCCAATGACGAGATAAACTATAGATAGAATCTGAGAGGCTATGCCATTCCTCAGGCACTCACCAAACTGGACTGTGACCCTTCTGTGTCACCTACTGCCCTTGGGCTGCTTGAGCCAGAGAGCAGGTGGGACTGCCTGACCTGTGGCATAGAGTCCAGGTGCTGAGTGAATACCTAGGTGATTAAGTGGATCCCTTAGGCGACCTGCATGGAAATTCTTGAAACTTCAAAGCAGCATGTGCAATTAGAAAGTTGGTTGCACAGATAGCCAGGCCGGCTGCTGTGGGCCACTACTGTCCGTAGGTGTGAGCACAGTCACCTTTCCTGAGTGCTGAACAGGCAGGGCTGGGTCCCCTCCTCAGGGCACCCCTGGGAGGGAGGAGCTCCTATGAGTCCCCATTTTCTGGAGGAGGTGATGAGGCACAGGGGGCAGAAACTCGATGGAGTCTCATTCACACAGTAGGACGCAACCTGGGTGGTGTGTCTGCAGGGGTGCTCAGGGCTTTCACCGAGCTGCGGCACAGTTAGAGGCCTGTAGTTCATCAACCTCAGCAGAGCAGCTGTTGGGACCCCCCCACCGCGCACCTCTAGGGTGCACCACAGTGTTTTCTGGCTGCAGCTCTCAGCAGAAGCACTCAGTGTAATATTTAGGGAGTCTTCAGGCGCATTAATATCCATTTTGTCTGGAAATGGCTGGAAATAATACTTATATCACAGGACTTCATGAGGTTAAAAGTTGTTGTGTAAATTTTCTGAGAATGGCCTGCTATACATGCCCCAAAATTATAATTTTAAGTATGGTAGTAAATTACCTGTATTTCAACAAACCTTGTATATGTGACCCTGTGACAAGGCACTGTCCACTTCTACACAAACAATGCAAGGGCAAATTGAAAACTTCAGACTCATTATTTGCCATATGGGTATCTTCCAAATTCAAAAGCCGCATTGAATGGCAATATAGTTGCTCTTCATTGTGTGTTGTCGAAGTTGTCTGCATGTGGGAATTTACTCTCAGTTTTTCCTCTTTCATTCAGGGTCCAGGCCAACTTTCTCCCAATACTCCAGTAGGAATTCCAGAGACCAGGAAAATGTGTCAGAGTCCAGGTCTAGAGGTCTGAACCTGGGACACAGAGGCACTTAGACTAGAGTCTGTTTTCCTGAAACCAAGGTGAGAGATGCTGCTGTCAAGGGTCATGAGGAGGTTCAGAGGCCGGGGCGAGTGACCAGGGCTCCTGGCCAGTGAAGAGTTGGGTGGGTTCTTCCCTGAATTCTGGTCGTCACCCAGGCTGGAGAACAGGGTAGGGGCCGCCGCCGCACCTAGAAAGCACCAGAGCCTGCTTTTTATGCGGCCACGCTGCACTTGGGACCCTTTTCCCTGTGGGCTGCCACATATGAAATAATGTATTAAAACAAGTCCAATAATAGGCCACCTACTGTGAAGTCTCCTGCTCCTAGGACACAAAGACCCTTCTCTGAGACACTGTGTCCAAGGGTTGGCCTCCAGAGTGCTCCCCAACTCTCAGATTCTCCAAAGAAAACACGCAACCGTGGTAGAAGGGACTGGAAGAGAAGTCGATTCCTTGCCAGAAAAATATTGCCGCAAATATGATGTAAGAAGGAGGGAAACAAATTGCCATCTACCCCACTCGGCAGAGAGAAAGCCCGTCCAGGAGCGCGGGCTGCATGCCTGGGTCGGGTGGAGAAGAGGAACCTGGCTACCCTTCCTGAAACTCTGTAGCATGCGTCCTGTGTGTCAGCTCTGGGCTCTGACGAGTTGATCTCAGATTTAAAGTTTAGATAGCACACTTCCTAAGGAACTCGATCCCTTCCGATTTTATTGCAAACCAGGGAGCTGTGTTCACAAAGGCCTCTTTCACAGACAGGAAGGTCTTTCACCTGGAAAAATACATGGACAAAGACAACATTTTCATCCTGCTGAGGACAGAGGGCCCGAGGAAGCCTGCCTGGTCTTCCAGCTCAGAGGGCGTCTGAAGAGGCGGGAACGCCTGGGGACGGTAACCCGTGACCCGCCTGCTTCCTGTCCCAGGGCCGTGGGCTTCCAGGTGCCATGTCCCTCTCTTGCCCCAGCAGCATCTGTCTTAGGGAACAAGCCCGTCTTCTGACAGCAGGCCCAAGGTGCTCGGATTCCCTCACTCCTCTGTACTTCATCTAGAGGCTGGACAGTGGTCCTCCGCACTGACGAACTTGAGAAAAACACACAGAGGAGAGAGACACGGTGACGTTCTCCACTGTCACAGAGCTCATCCTGAGCAGCTCAGCAGGAAAGAAAGTGCACGCTGGATCCTCCTACAAGAAAGGAAGAAGGACTCAGTCAGTAATGTGTGAAGTTGAAGAAGAGGTGCCTCCAAAGACAGGCCCTAGGAGCTCGTGGAGAGAAGGGAGAACGTGACTCAGGGACAGCAGGACCCTTGGAATACAGGGCAGAGAGAATTGCAGCACACCCCAGGCAGCCATAGAGATGTCTCACCCCAGGACAGTAGATACATATGAGTCAAGAGGTGGACCTGGGCAGGGCCATCTCAAGAGGGAGGCCCCTTTTGGAGGTAGAGCAAGGGATACTAATTCATGGGAGGATGCAGGTCCTCTTGAGAGCAAGAGAAGCAGTTTCTAGGACATTGGTGGTTCTGGAAAGGACTGTAGGAGTGACATCACTCCAGTGACCTTGAGATAAGTTCTGTGGGGAGGGTCAGCCTTCAGAACCTCAGGTTGACGAGTCTTATTATCTGACCAACAGGTTGTACTGTCTTTCACGTGATATTACTAACAGTGCTCACCTGGATTTACAGATTTCCCAGGAATTTGGGACTAGCAGGTCTGGAAAAGTGTGTGGCATTTCTGGGTTAAGATCTTTTTGTCTCCTTTCTAACCCGTCTCATTTCTTTATCCTACCTCAATACCAACTAGTCAACGGAGGGCTTGGTATGACTGATTTTGGAGTTGGTATGACTGATTTGGGAGACGGAATCAGGGGACAGCTGCTGGGGACATGTTACAGATCTGGGACCTTCTGGGAAACTAAGGCAGTGCCGAGTCCCATCCCTCAAACCTGGTTCTGGGTATCAAGTCAGAAATATGCAGGCATGTCACTTAGGGTGACAAGAATGAGTTCATTGAAGGGATAAGAAAAGGGTCCTCTCAGAGAGGAGAGGGACAACATGTCTTTCCTGTGTCTATCGAGGATTCCAGGGAAGCTTCCCAAGAGTCCTGCCCACGTCCACCTCTTAACTGCAGCAAGATGACATCAGACTTTCAAGCACCCACTGCCCTGACAATTCTAGGTCACCTTGGCATGTATGCTGACCACTTCTAATTGGATTCTCAACCAGGCGTTCTCACAGATTTTGATATTAGGAGGAACTATCTTTACCTCCCGAAGTTTCAGGATCTGGTCACAAAAGTCTCCTGGTTTCCTCCCATTCCCATTCTCTTGGGGCCTGCATTTCTTCTGCGGAAAGCAGGTAGTTAGTTGAGGAGTGTGACCTATTTTGTCCACGTAGGTCAGGCAGGACTCTAGGTAAATCACTTCTTGGAAAAGAAAGCACCTGGGGGTCATCACAGTGGGCCATTTAGAGAATCAATCTCTCTACCTTGTGCTCCCAACATCCTCGTCTGCCTGTCCCCTCACAGACAGGAACTCAGTGTGTATGTCTAAGACCAATGCAAACGCAAAAGCTGCTGCTTTCCAATCTCTCTACCCCCCTTCTTAGTTCCGCCCCCTCTGCAACATTAGTACAGACCACTGTGGTGTAGCGGGGTCTGTCATCCTTCTCTCTTTCTGGGAAAGACTTCACAGCCCCACTAAAATTAGGATGTGGTGAGGTGGTCCAGAGGAAGACCACACGCTGGGATCTGCTGAGCTCCCTGGAGCCACCTGCCTTACAGGAGGAGAGAGCGGAAATTCATGTTAAGCCATTATATTTGTGGACTTCTACGTCAGTAATGATAATCTGCAGATCCAGAGATACATGTCAGGTGCCCTTTGGAAGAGTGCTACCTGGCTTCATGAATTTCTGTTGTGAAATGTTGGTTTGTTGTGGGTCTGATTTGAAGGGGGAGAGGTGTGACTGTTCTACAGCTCTGCTGGCCTGGCAATGACCCCCAGAAATCTTCTCACAGACACCTAAAGTCAGTGTGCTTGTCACTCTGCAGACCAGTCCCCATCCTCCAACACATGCCCTGTATGAAGGCTCTGGACCTTTTCAAAGCTTACTTTAAAGGCATGGTTAAACTCTACCCTGCATCTCTCCAAAGTGGCACCGGAAGTTGTGGTTTATCCCTTGATCAGCAGAGCTCACCTGTAAGAAAACTTACGTGTTTGTATTAACTTGAGTGACTGTCTTCTCTGCAGGCTCTGGAGGCATTCTTGACAGGCTGGGAGTCCTCAGCTCCCCAGAGTGCCGGGCAGAGGAAAAGCTCTCCTGCCCCGGCCTCAGCATTTTTAAAAGCCTCAACCCTCAAACAGATTTCCCCCTAGATACATACATGGCAGATTTATTGAAATGAGCAAAAGCGTGTATGTTGGCAGGGTAGTCCCTGGCACAGATGTGTACAATAAAATATATTGGATGTTTTCAGATAAAGACCTGGCCTGCAATTAGCAAAGGATTGGATTACTCTGACAGGTTGCCAAACAAACCGTCAATCAGCAGCTGTCAGGCTCTACCTGCAAGCATCTGGCCGGGGTCTGTGGTGGAGGGAGGGCAGTGGAGAGCTGCAGACCAGCACTGGCCTTGGTGCATCCTTAAAGATATTCTTCCAACCTCAACTTGCTTCATGGTCAAGAACATTTATCTTTAATCTGCTTCAGCCAATGAAGAGGAGTCTATTCCTCCTCCCTCCCTCATGCTCTTCCTCCCTCCTTCCTTCCTTTCTTCCTACTTCTTTCTTTGTAAACAGATATAAAGCCTTGAATAGATCTCAAAGAACAATGAACTACCGTTGTGGGTAACCATTATCATTCCCACTACTTTTTTGATCTTAAGAACATTAATTAAATAAGAAATCCATTTGTGACTTTTACTGTTAAATATTGAATTCAACAAGTGGGATTTTCCAGTTTCACTTAGGTGCTACCATGTTAAACTTATTTTGAGTTATTTTTAATAGGAGAGGGATTGAAGCAGGCCATGCTGCATCTGGAGATGATCAGGATCATGAGGCTGTTTCTGCCCCTTGAATGCCGTCCCTCTTCATGAGCTTGAAGTTCATCCTTTCCTTCTGGAAATAACAGGTAGTTATTGTCTTTACAATTTGTCTTTTGTAGGGTGTAAAATTTCTTGATGGTGATAGAAAAGAAAAATGACGTCATTATTTGGTGTTTGGGGACATGACTTGTCGTGATTTTTGGATCTCTCTAGACCTTTCTCTGCACACTGCTATGGGTTGAGGGTTTCCTTTCTAGGTCACAGCCAGGTGTGGGATACAGGGGCGGGCACTCAGTAACAATTGAATGAATGGCATCAGCCACATGGGGAGGACTGACCACCATCCAGCCACCCACAGTGAAATGTGAGCTCATGGGTACAATCTGCCTGCAGTGGAGGGTCAGGTCCAGAGGCTGGGTTTGGGGAAATGCTATCCATCCCCAAAAGGAAATGGTTCATTTGCCTCTCGGAACCCCAGGTTCTCTGGCAACTCTGCATAAGAGAGCAGGCAGGTGGTGTCTGTCCTGCTGCTCCAGGATTGTACAGGAGAGAAAGAGGCTCAGAGGGTGGAGCTGAGACTGAGGGAAAAGGGGCTCCGCGAACCTGGAGGAGATCAGGCCAGTCCACCCTGCCTCTCCAGGGACATGTGTCGGGGTCCTGAACAGGGCAGGGTGGGGGCCTGTCCCTCCCGGTTCACAGAAAGGTCCAGGAACATCGAAAGGAATGTCGTCAACAGAAATCAGATTGTTAGAAAAGATTCGTTTACACATTTTCAATGTAAGTCCTTTTACCATGGTAACATAAGTAACTTTGGGTATTTTTTATTTTTAATTCAGATTATTTTATAGCCATAATAATTTTTTTGATTGATCTCAGTCCAATTTTAAGAAAAAAAAAATTCTTATTACTTGGAAGTGTCTCTAAAGATTTTCCATGTTATCCAGCCCTCACCATGACACATGCACAGGCATGAAATACATGGTTAAGTTCAAATAACAACTTAAGACTCTCTCAGCAATTCAAAAGGCTTAAACACAGATTTCATTTTTGTCTTTTTCTGCTCCCCATTTCCCAGCTCAGTGTCCTGAGTGTGGTTTTAAGGTGAGCATCCACC
Organism: Spermophilus citellus; assembly: GCF_964194105.1. NCBI lineage: Eukaryota > Metazoa > Chordata > Mammalia > Rodentia > Sciuridae > Spermophilus > Spermophilus citellus. Next base: position 284,982,489 of record NC_138182.1, on the reverse strand, counting down.
AGGCTGTCCTCAGGCCTCTGTGCTCGGCCTCTGGTGAGCAGAGAGGCCACCCTGGGCTGAAGTTCATGAGTTCCAACAGCTGACCTCCGTGGCTGTCCTATTTGTACTGGGTGCCCATCAGGACATTACTCTGTGTGGCTCCAAACACCCTAGAAGGTCTCAGGGATGCAGCAGGCTGCGGTGAGCAGGGGCCATGGTGGTATGCTTCAGAGCATTCAGTGTGCAGACGGCTCTGTCCTCCGGCTCCCTCTCCACCTGTGGTCAGGGATCACTATCTCCCTAGGACACACCTGTGCATGTGCCTGTTGCTCACTTCTCTTCTCCTTCCTTTCGTCACTCTGCCTCTATAATCCAAGCCCACAGCTTGAAGGAACGATGGCAGGTACACGATTCTTTTAGGGAGCATGGTTGGTTGCTGGTAGTTAATAAATATTTAACAAATGCAGAGATGCCACTGAACCAGAGAATTAAAACTTCACCCCAAACTGATACAGACTCTCTAGTGACATCTGAGCATAGAGAAGACAATAAGCTATTTTAATCACCAGGTTATGTGTGTTAGAAAATGGAGGGAGAGAGAAGAGAGGGAGATGGAGAAGAGGGTTTGGGAGAAGGTGAAAAGAAGAAAAGAAGAGAGGGAAGGAGAGAAGGAGGCGGATCTGATCGGCACTTGGGCCCGGCCCAGCCATTTGGCGAACCTGTTTGACCTCACCTGATGTGTCCCACTAACCCCAGAGGTCAGCAGGATGTCTGGATTCCTGTCCTGGTTTTCTGCACAGCTGATGGCCGCGTAGATTCAGGACTTTCACCTCTCAGCTCCTGCTGCCTCACAGTCATGGAGCTCCTGGTGTTGGCTGAATCATTAAAAGGTGTAAAATCCTTCCTCATCCCCAAACTGCCCCTCAGTCACAATTAGGCTATCCCACTCACCCTGGTAAGGCCAACCTCATAGAAACTGGTCCCGTGAAATACGGGGATGTGACTTGGGCTGCTCTGAGGCCTTGCAGAGGTTATTGGACACAGGCTGGGTGGGTGGCAGGTGAGTACTCTTCACCAAGACCTACAGGGTTTTCAGCTCCAGGGCTTCCCAGCCGTGTCTCTGGCCTTTATGGCCAGCAGAGGTGGAGTTTGGCTTTGCTGCTCTCAATGGCGGGTAGCACCTGTGTCTGAGCCACGTTTCATGACACTGGACAAATGCCAAGGGGGACCTAGGAAGCTTCATTTTGACTCAGTCTCACTACTTCTTTGTTTAAAGTCCCAGAAGGAAAATGCAGCTTTCAGGAGCTATTCTCTTCACTGCAGGCCGACTCCCCATGGAGCTGCCCGGCCTCCAGCAGGTGTACGGTCTGCAATGGCCTGAGTGTCCATTTCCCCAAGGTCTTGTGTGAAAAATCTCAAGGGGATGGGATTGGGAGGTAGGTCTTTGAGAGCTGATTGCCATCCTGATTGGGATGAGCACCCCTACAGGAGAGTGGCCTTGCCCTGCTACTGTGCAGGGACACCTTGAGAGGGCAACATCTCTGAGCCAGGGAGCACCCTCTCTGGACACTGAATCTGCAGGCCCAGCCTCCAGCACTGTGGCTCCTTGGACAATTTCTGGGGTTTTGTTACAGCACCTGGATGGATGGAGATGCCACATTCTCATGGTATATGGCTCTTCCCCAGCAAAGATCAGCGATGGATGGAGTGCCCCTTAGGTTCCAGGGCAGAACACACCCCTTGTCCCAGGCCAAGTGTCTGGGCTTCTCCCTGCCAGACCTTCCAGGCACCCACTGCCCACCGTGTGGCTTTTCCTTTCTCCCAACCAGCTGCCGCAGTTCTGCTTCCCCAAAGGCTGCGACTCCACTTCCTCTTCTGACTACACTTGTTTTGACTGGAACATTTGTTGGTTCTCACCTTTCCTCCAAGGAGGTCCTACCTCTGGCCCCAACACTGCTGGAAAAGCCTACCCAGGTGGCAGGGCTTGAGTACTCACTGAGCCTACTCACGGGAAGCCTACTCTGTGCCAGGATCCTCTAGAGATGGAAGGCAATAATGAATCAAAGGACAGTGGGCGTGTCCACTATTGCTTAACCAGAAATCAATGAAGAACACATTGGGAAGATCCACACTGTGAGAATGAGACACAGGCGAGTAAGGTGACAGAAAAGGACTACCAGGCAGCAGGGACAGCTTCTGCCTCCTGAGTACAGTATACATGGCAGCAGGGATTCTGGGTGGAGTTCCATCCATTTGTTCACCCCGAGGTCTGTAGCACTGCCCATGGCCCCAAGGAAATGAATGAAATGTCTGCATTTCAGGGAGTTGTTCCAAGGAGACAGGGTTTGGGCAGCGACCCACATGAAGGAAAGTGGGACGTGGGATGTGAAGGCCTGGGGTAGCAGTGTGAGCCCACATAACAGGTGTGGGAGCCAGGCCCCGAGCAGAGCAGCCCTCCAGAGACCAGGCTTAGCTTCTGCCCCAGCAAGAAGGCCAGGGAGGCAGACAGAGCCCAGGCCTCAGAGGTCCTGCAACCATGAAGGGATTTTCCATATATTCCAGGAGTGAAGAAGGCTGTGGGCAATTTTTCAGCCCAGGCTTTGCCTGTTCTGATGGATGGGTATAAAGACTTTAAATGGTTTAAAAAAATGATCTCTAGAGAGTGACCTGCTAGGAAACAGAGGGGAACACATGCAGGAATGTGTTAATGAAACAAGCAGATATTTAGGTCTATAATTAATTATCAAATATAGGAAGTTTCATATAGAAACTGTGCAGGACCCTCTAACAGTCCTCAAGGTTGTGTCAATGTGTGGCTCAACTGGGGTTGAAGTCTCTTCTAGGAAATTATTAAGGACATGGCAGTTCAGGAAAGTTCAGTCCTTCCTAACCTGTCTGCAGTCATCGGCAGCCCATTCTGGTCTGGGTTTCTGGCCCCTGATGGGAAGCCCCTGAGTGGAGCTGGTACAGATGGTCCAGGGCACAGAGGCTTTGGGCTGGCCCAGGGCTCTGGGGATAATACAGGGATTTGGATCCCAGGGCAGTGGGGAGCCATCATGGCTTTGGTGAGTCATGGGTCCACTAGGTGGGCTCAAGGTGCCTCTGAGGCTGCCATGGAGAGAAGAGTGGAGGGGCAGAGGTGCTGGGAGGGGACCAGCCTGCACCTGTGCTAGGGGGGCCTGCAGGGAGCAGATGAGGTGAAGACCCAGCATCAGGATGAGAGTCTGAGCACTCAGGAGCCTGGTCTACAGCAGCATCCAGGATGGGCAGACTCTGTCACCCCTGGCTGAGAAGGAAACCCCCGGTGCCTGCAGCAGCCAGGGATGAAAAATGCAGGGAGCGTGGCCCTCTCCCTCTCTGTCACCCCTCCAGGGGCCAGATATGCCTTGCTGAGTGACGAGGGGCTTGGAAAAATGTTTTCTGCAGAAGATGAATAGATTCCAATTTACAATTTAGCAGCATGCGCCATTGTTCATTCTTCTGAACGTCACTGGCTCATCTGTTGACATGGTTGAGGTCCTGAAAGGTAAACAATGGCTGGGTAGGGCAGTGTGGGCTTCTAGCTCCCTCAGCCCCGGAGGGGGACATTTAATTGGCTCACTCAGCTACTCCTGTGCTGAGGCCCCCCAGGAGAGGCAGTGCTGCTGGTTCAGGAGGAGGTCTTGCCAGGAGAGAGCCAGAAGGGTGGGAGGCAGAGAGGGGCACAGCCCCCAGCCCCATCAGCCCACACAACAGAAAACCCAGACTGAGAGGGAGGTGCATGTTGAGGTGTTTAGCAGAGCACAGGGACTGTACCAGTCAGGCTGCTGAGTGATCCTGGGTAACAGCACCCCGCCTCCCCTCCACCACCAGCAGCACCCGGGGCCGGAGGCACACGCATTGGTGGCTTATTTCTTGGCTACACCACCCAACCCTCCCGGGGTGTTGCCAACCTTCCTTCCTGCTGCAGTCTGCAGGCCAAAGAGCCACTCTCGTAGGATAGAGACAGTCACAGGACCTCGGGGTGAGATGGACCACCCTGCTTCCTTCTTGGTGGCCAAAGCCAATGGGGAGCTCAGCAGAGCAGGTTGTGACTGTCTCCTAGGGAGCAGAACTAGAAATGGAGGAAGAGCAAGCAGGACACGGGGTCTTGTGGCCGATGGTGAACAGGCCTCACTCCACGTTCTGTGAGAACAGAGTGCTAAGCATTTGAGCAACTCTTATTTAGTTATCCCTGTCTCTGCAGGAACATTCCTGAACCTCAGTACCCTCTGCTATCAGGTGTCATATCTCCTAAGTCACATGGGACTGCACAGGGTCTCCCTGTACAGAAAGAAGTCAATTCAGAAATGTTCTCCCCACCACTCCAGTCCCTCCAGTTTCTGACTATAGTTAACTCTGACTTCAACTTGATAATACTTGGTGATCATTATGTGAGCCTAACATAGTGGTGTGAAGCTCTAAACACACATACAAAAATGAACTACAGGCAGCTAGTGTCTGCCGTGACTTAATATGTGTTCCAAGTGCTCTTGTGCATGGGCATCTCAGCACGATGCCGGTTTGTTCTCAGGAAGGCACCTTCCATCTTTCAGAGGATTCTTACAAAAGCCCACAATGAGGCGAGGCAGGTCCTTGCTCTCCTAGAATCAAGGAGAAGGTGCGTGTGGTCCGTGCACACCCTGAAGCACAGGTGTCTGGCCTCTCGCTCCTACGCAAGTGCCTCCTTCCCTACCCAGGTGTCCCCCAAGCCCTATAAACACCGCAGGGGGCTGCACTGGCCCCCGGCATACCAAGAGGACTGGAGTCCACCACTTCCCGCTTCTTTTCCTTCCCTCTCTGTACTCTTAGGGGTACTGACTCTGGTTAAGAAGCATGAGGAGGTAGCTCATGAGCATCCTTTACCCAGGTTTTCTTTATTTGACCAGCAACAGTAGGTCTGACATTAGGTCATCTTTTCATTGTTGGCATCCTTTAAAGAAGTTTTATTAATTTGGGGGCATTTAAAAAAGTTCCCAGAATGGTGTTCAGGTGCACCCCTACACCAACCAGGACAGCTGCTGGACAAGTCACAAAAAGTAGCCTCTCCAAAACCAGACGACTGTGGACTGACACTCAGGCAGGAGGCTGCCTCCCTGACATTCTCACCCATGGCCCCAGTCACCGAGTCCCAGGAATTGTCCGCCATGGGTTTAGCACCCCACTGGAGAGTTTGGTGCAGCCCCCATATTAAAATGACAGTTGTCGGGTCTGTCTTGGTTGTGCACACAGCCCCAAAGGCTGTGTTCCTGGTTACAGGTGTGGATGGGAGAGGATGGACACACCAGACACAGGAAGGGCTTGAGCATCAGCTCTGCTCCCATCATCATTTGTGGGAGCCCTGGAAGGGACTCCCTACAGACCTCCTCCTTTTAGTACCAAGATGGCCCCGAGTGACAATGGACTGAACTAGGTTTCTGACGTTGTGAGTCATACGGGAGACATACACATTCACGAGGAGCTGCGCTTCCACCTCTGACCCCTGACCCTCTCTGAGGCTAGTGTGTACAGTGAGGTCCTCTTGCAGGGCTGGGCCAACCATATCTTCCACGCAGCTTTAGGACATGAGGGGAAGAGCCATGCTCTGCAGTGGACTGTGTGGTCAGTACTTTTTAAATACAAATATTCAATCAGTTTCTAGAGATATTTGACATGTCATTATACAGTAGACTCTGTATTAGATGATTCTGCCCAACAGCAGGTTAATGGAAATGTTCTGAACGACTTTGAGGTAGGCTGGGCTGGGCTGTGATGCTGGCAAGTTATTATTTTTACATTTATTTTCTTTTTTTTTTAAAGAGAGAGTGAAAGAGGAGAGAGAGAGAGAGAGAGAGAGAGAGAGAGAGAGAGAATTTTTTTTTAATATTTATTATTTTTTAGTTCTCGGCAGACACAACATCTTTGTTGGTATGTGGTGCTGAGGATCGAACCCGGGCCGCACGCACGCCAGGCGAGCGCGCTACCGCTTGAGCCACATCCCCAGCCCCTACATTTATTTTCAACTTAGAATGGGTTTACTGGGACAGAACCTTATCAACAGTTGAAGAGCATCTGTGTTTTTATTCATCAGAGACTTCAGGGACCCCAACCTTTTTGTAGATAAATTTCCAGGCCAATTATTGACTCTTGAGCAGAGTTTGAATCAAATGGATTATGTGGAAAAGACCAGGTCAGTTAAAATCCTCTCTTCTCCAGGGGCTGGATGGCACCCATCAACACAAGTGGCCGTGCTAACGGGGACAACTTGGACAATTCTCTCTGCTAAACATCAAGTCTCAAACCTGCCACTTGCTCTCTTGCTGCAAGAAGGACAAAGACCCTCAGGTCAAAAGCCACCAGCTTTCAGCTGAGTGGGGAGCAAGGTGTCATCCTCAATCAGCGCTTCTGACAGAAGGTGACTGGCCAAGGCAACAGCCACCGGGAGCTGTGTGCAGCCATGAGCTGGGAGGCCTTGGTGACCTAATCCAGATGCACGTCCAGGGAAGAACAGCAGCCTCTGAAAACACAGCAGCATGACCAGCTGAAGAACGTCACAGAGGAGCAAAGACGGGGAGACAGTGTGGCTTTGTGAACCTCCACAGGGCCTAAGAGTGGGCATCCTGCTGGCCTGTAGAGCAGGGGCAGCTCTGAGGACAAAGCAGTGGTGTGGACCCTCCAGCACACACATCCTCCTGCTTCTTGCCGACAGTGACGGGCAGGCGAGGACCAGGCCTGCGGGCAGTGCAGGGACTGTTGGCCCAGTCCTCCTTAATGCTGGACGCCACCAGACACCATTCCAGCAGCAGAAGAGCTTCGGCCAATCCTCGGAAGCCTCTTTCCTGAAAATGCAGAGGTGCAGCCTCCGGGTGTGGATGAGACTCCAGAGCCCCTCCCTGGGGACAGCTGCCTGTGAGTGTGTCTGGAGCTGCTGAGAAGGTTCCTCCAGGAGAGCCCAGAGCCTGACAGTGCGCCTGCAGGGAGCTGTCCCCTGCTCCCTCCATCCCAGCACAGCTCCCCTGGTGAGAGGAAGGCAGGATGATGGCCCCCTCACCACGTTGGCTTCTATTCACACATCGCCTTTGCTGATAAAAGAAGTAAAAATCTAACATATATTTTTTAAAAAAGTCCCTGATGATGAACGTGGCTGAAAGTGGTAAGTCATAAGCAGAGCTTGTCTTCAGCCTAGTTCTAGTCTATCACTAATGCAACGGTCAGGCTGCCCACGCTGGGGACCAGGGGAGCCCGGACCGGCAGCTGGCACAGGAACTTCCCCCCTTGGCAAGGTGCTTTCACCCTCCTACCCGGGAGGGAGGGTCTCAGCGTCTGAAGTGTGCTGAGCAAGCCAGAGGCCTCCCTGAAGCCTGCCAGCAGTGTCCTGTTTCACTGGGGTTGGGGTGAACATGGTTTGAAAGCTCATTTTAATCCTGAAACCTAACTGGGCCCCGAGTGCAGGAAGCTCCCTGGAAACACAAAGGGCAAACTCTACACCCAGTAAAACACCCAGGGCCGGCCTCTCCCGGCTCCTGCCAGGGCTCTGGAGTGGGGTGGGGAGGCCACGCTTATGAGGAATCCTCTTCTTCCATGTTCATCACCAAGAGACCCCCTCGACCTGGTCAGCACATCAAGGCCAGGTGGAAACCCACTGCGACAGTGTGCTCTGCTGAGGAGCTGGCCTCCTGCAGGGTTACTGTCAGCCCTGATGGGGGCCTTGAGGGCCATCTCCCCAGGACACCTCCCTGTCCCTCGCCCCGCCCTCTGCTTCCTTAGTGAAGATGTGATGGAAATGGGGTTGGGGATTGTCCCACCTGCCCTCTAGAATGACAGACGGCAAGGTAAGCTGGCCGAGAGTCCTGCACCTCCCCAGCCATCCCACATGCCTCAGCCACTCTCACTGAAGCCCCTTGTGCTCACATGGGAACACGCAGGGGCTCATCGTTAAAAAAGTCTTCACTTTGTGTGCTTAAAACTGTCTGTGTTAGAATGAAATGAAGATTATATCAAGTTTAGCACAAGTTTTAGACCTAATATTTTCAAGTTTACTGTAGAAATCAAGTAGATTTTATAACCAACCCAATTTGAGGACCACTTGAAAGGGTGCAGTGACATCAGTCAGTCAGCCAGGAAGTCCTCTCTGCCTTCAAAGGGGAGGAGATGGGAAGACACAAGGAAGGATGGAGGAGTGAGGGCAGGAGCTGAGGTCCACAGGAGCCTGAGGTCATCAGAGGACGTAAAGACAGGGTGAACCACAGCAAGACAGCGTGGAAAGGTGGACTCTGAATGCACAGGGAAAGAGGGGTCTAAGAATGAGAAAGTGTCCATAAAGTCTCACCGACAGTGCGTCTCACAGTGCTCTGCGCATCTGTTACAATTTCCCTGGCAGGGCAGATTCCTGTCCTGTGCGTTCACTCCAGAGCTGCCCTATCCCATAGGAGCAGTCAAATAACTCCTAACATTACATGACAGCATTCTGTAATTTTAACGTCTAAGACGTCATCTTCTTTGATCCTTCGAGGAATGTCGTGGAGACGTGGAATTTACCCAGTTTTCACAGGTGAGGAAACTGAGGAATGAGAAAGCAAGTCAGCTGGACGCTTTGGTCATGCAGGAGACCGGGGCTGATCCTGGACCTGCAGGGAACACACTTCTTTTCTTCCAGTTGATGCCCTTTCCAAGATTCGGGGGCGTGCACTGCGGTGGGGAGTGGCCCAACTCACTCCTCAGTGACAGCTGTGTCCCACCCTCCAGTACAGGAGGCTGTTCCCAGATAGCACAGCAGGTGACAATGGGAGTCTTTCCTCAGATGGTCTCTGATGGATTTTTTTTCCCTTTTACTTTTCCTACACTTGACCCGCTTCTGTCTTAACACACACGTTTTTAATTGTGGATGTACAATTAAATGTTCTCATGGGTGACATTTTTGAAGAAGGAAGTCTTGAAGTTGTGCTATTAATTCCTGAACAGAGACCTGCAAGAGACTTCCAAATCACTGGACATCACCCAATCAAAGAGCTTCTCAGAACACAGCCGTGCAGGCCCAATTAGCAGTTCACTAAGTGAAAATTATAAAACACGTTGATGGCCAAAATCTCCCTAAGTAGTTTCCTTGTTACCACTCCAACATCATTCAAACCCGTGATTAAAGTTAAAATTGTTTCTAATAAATAACTCACGTCCCACCCCACCTTTTAATTACCAAATGACCCGTGCTGCTGGCCATTATCAGGACATGGGATTAACTGGACAATGGGGAAAGAGTAATTCGGATTCCAGAGGCAGCTTCTCTCTCTCCCCAATTAACACTAACAACACTCGGGCCAGAGGCAATTCTCAGAGTGCTTTGCCTGACTTAATTTTGCTTTTAGCGTTCAGTGCCAGGAATACCTAGAAAATCATCTACCAATTATCTGGCATTATCTATGTCAGTCCATGTCTAAAGAGCAGCTCATCTAATTACAAGCCCCCTTGCTATTTACCTCTAAAGAGTGGGTTTAGCTGAGAATTTCTCTAAAAGGGTTTGCACTAAAGGCTGGTAATTATGTGCTTTGCATTCTTCAAGGGAGCTCTCTCAGGTGTCAACAGCAAGTGGAGTCACTCATAGGAGTCACTCAAAGGGAGCCTTCCCAACAGGCGAGCTGTAAGCTGTAATCACCTCTGGACATTTCCAGCGTTTTCTTCCACTGGACAATTAGCAAACTGTATGCTAACTCATCCTAATCTTCCCAGAGCAGCCAGGAACCCCCTTAGCCCTCCTAAAGACTCCTGGGAGAGTCTCCAGGCTAGACACACTGCAGAAGTTAAAAGCTGGGGATCTCTGGGCATGTGGTTTTTGAACATGTTTAGAACTGAAGAAATAAGGATTGATTTTTCAATAGGTTGCCATCTTGTCCCAATCAGAATTTTGTTGAGAACATGAGGGGAACTGCAAAAATGTAATGGGTAGTTGATGACAGAGTATATGCGACCATTTTCCCCATTCACTGCAAGCAGGTAAAATAGTGCATCTTCACCCCAACACTGGCAGATTTATGGCAGGGCAACTAATAAAAGAAAGAATCTTTACTTTTTTCTTTTTAAAATTTTATCTATTATTTTTAGATATAAATGACAGTAGAGTGCATTCTGACACATTAGATGTACATGGAGCATAATATTCTAATTAGGATCCCATTCATGTGGTTGTACATGATGGAGATCCTCTGGTGGTATAGTCATATACATACGTAGGAAAGTTACGTCCAATTCATTCTACTGTCTTTCCTATTCCCATCCTTCCCCCTTCCCTTCGTTGCCTTCTGTCTATCTACTGAATTTCTGTCTCCCTCCCTCCACTTATCGTGAATTAGCATCCACATATCAGGGAACATTCCACCTTTGGTTTTTTGGGACTGGTTTATTTCACTTAGCATGATAGTCACCAGTTCCATCTGTTTACCAGCAAAAGTCATAAAGTCATTCTTCTTTATGACTAAGTAATACTTAATTGTGTATATACACCACATTTATTTCATCCATTCATATGTTGAAGGGCACCTAGGTTGGTTCCATAATTTTGCTAGTGTGAATTGAGCTGTTATAAACATTGATGTGACTGTGTCACTATAATATCCTGATTTTGAGTCTAGAAAGCATCTTTAAACTCCTAGAGAAATAGGATGCCATTCTGTTTTTTTTAAATATATTTTTTATTTTATTTTAAAGCTATTACAAAACTTGGAAAACATTAGAAGCATGGTTTAAATAGCTTTTTTTAATGTTCTCTTTTTTTAATTTAGATAAATCTCATATAACATAAAATTAACCACTAGTTATTTTGAAGTGTACAATTCAATATTATTTTGTACAATCACAGTGTTAGACAACCATCAATTCTGTCAAATTCTGTAACAGTTTCACTAACCCAAAAGAAAGCCAATATTCATTAAATAGCTTTTTAACAAAACATTTGAAACTCACCAACCTGATACCATAGCATATGTAAATATTTTGTTGTGCATTTTCTACAGGAAAGGAGAGTATCCTGCTTAACAGACAGGCAACCCTCAGAATCTGGAAGCGACTTGGATTCCCACAACCTCCTGCTCCAGCTCAGGCTCACCCCTGTCCTGCTGATGTCTTTTTAAACAAAAGGTCAGTCCATTTGGCAATGATGTGCTGCACTGATGTCACGAGCTGGTCTTTGGCTTTCCCAAGGACCAACAGTTGACCACATGGAAACACTTCCACTGGATGCATGGAGTCTCTGGGATGGCCGTCCCCTCTGAGCTGCGGTTACCAACTTTCACTCAGGTCACTTAAAAATCTAAACTATTACCATCTTTACTGTTGTTGGTAATAGCACAGTGAATCTCAGCTTTCAAAAATTCTGCCTGCCCAAATATGTGGCCACCATCGCTCAGAAGTGCCAAGGACATTGCTATGAAAAAACAGAGGGTCCCTGGCAGCTTGGAGCAGAAATGGGTTTCCCAGCAGGACCACCTGGTGGCCGTGGCCCTGCTGCAAAGGAGGGCACCTTGGACAGAGCCTGCCAGCTCCGCAGGTGTCCAGGGGAGAACACTGGCTCCCCAGAACCTGCATGAGCTCGTGCCTTCTTCAGCCCTCGGTGCTAGAGACGAGGTGGGCTGCTGCAGGAGACTCTTTGGAGTCTCACAGCACCTCCCAGGTGGTGGATGCTAAAGGTTTTGGAAGTGCTGCCTGTCCTGTCCGTGTCCCACCTAACTGACTCTCAGACTCCAGGGCCCTCCAGCGGCCCAAATCCGATGCTGCAGGTCCACGAGCTCCTGGCTGCCCCTCAGCATCACTGTGCCCCACAAGCAAGGGCTGCTTCGCCCCAGAGCTCTCTCCAGTTCTTTCCTCTGCTCTCCATCTGCGAAGATGGCAAGTCCTGCGCCAGCTCTGCCTCACGGAGGTGTCTTAGTGACGAACCATTGTTGTCCTAGATCCCTCTCCCAGCTGCCAGCAGTCCATCCAGGGTGAAAATGGAGGACTAGGTCTTTTATTGCATTTCTTATATTGTCTCAAAAATTTATTTGAAGTTAGAAATGTACATTCAATTTCTGACTAAAGTGTGTTCTCCAAACCTGACAAGTCCCAAGTTGTTTGTCATTCCACCACAATATTTTCACAGTTACCTATTTCTCCCTTTAATATCAGGGTTATTAGTAACTAGTTTAAGATTTCCAAGTTCTCTTGTTCTTTGTGGCTTTGAGCCTGAGCAGAGTGTGATGCTCACTGTTCACCATGTACAGATTCTTCTTTGTTTTCTGATTCATGGTCTAGGTGGTAATGTACCAAACTCTGTATTTTTATTGATTAAATAAAATTGTAGACACTTTTACATGGAAATTAATGATTGTGTTATTTATGTATTTTATAAATTTCCTGGGTTTTTTTCTCTTAATATTACTGTACCAGTTCATTAAAGGATGAATTAATATTCACTTTCCTCCTATACCCTCTTCCTGTTCATTCACTTTCATATTTCAAAGTTGTGATTTAAAGTACATTTATGTTAAAGATGTTCATGCCTTCTGACCAATTATCCTTTACAGGCATGTGGACTCATGCTTGGTGTCCTCGATCTGGTCTCTCTCTGCCCTTTAAGTGGCCACACAGAGAAGCCATGAGCAGCTGAAGCAGGATGGGGACCAAAACCAGGAAGACACCCACAGATCAGCATCTGTTTTTTTTTATTTTAGTACTGCTGAGCTTTGAGCCCAGGACTTCTTTCATCCTAAGTATGTATGGTATCACTGAGATAAACCCCCAGCCCATTTATTTTAAAATTTAAATTTATCACAGAAAGATAAGAGGTGCTCTTGGACAAAAGCAGAATAAAGAAAACAATCTGTAAAGGGAGACTTAAAACTGTATAATGTAATATTTCACCATTCCCTCCTTTCAGACAGACAGACAGACAGACACACACACACACACACACACACACACAAATCAAAACAGCCTCGAAACAAAAGAAACTAACAAAAAAGCAATTAATACTGTAAATATGGTGAGGATTTGTGTACAAGTTCAAATATAGGAACTAGCTTAGAGCAGAATTTCAAGGTAATGTTTGGCAAAACAGAAGGGAAAGGCAAGGTAAAATCCCATCACTTTTGGAACAAAGTTGTAGAAAAAGAGAAATAAAATTGTGACTTACAAAGAGGTATAACTAACTGGAAATACAGTATTAGAAATGGAAGACAGAGTCTCTATGGAGGAGGACTGCAAATTCAAGCAATGTAGTGAGTCTCTGTTTTAAAATAATACATAAAAAAAAGACGTGGAAATGGATCACTGGTAGAGCACTTGCCTAGCATGAATGATGCTGTGGGCTCAATCCTCAGGAAAAGAAATAAAGAAAGGAAAAATGAATAAAGAAAAGAGATGATACAATCAAACAGCTGAGAAAATTAAGCAGAAGTAAGAACATGATCAAAAGAATGGGAAAGCAGTAGATTTGAAAGATACACAAAGAGGGTCCAACAGACGTACAAGTGCCTTCCTCACCCCTTCCCCTCTTGCCCCTTTCTTTGTAGAAAACAATTTTGTGGAACAAAATGCATATTTCTTATTATATCAAGCACATCTACATACATTCTCTTGAAACAAAATATCATATAAATTTGTATATTGAGAGAGGGGCCGATCATATTTCTAGAAATTATGACTCAGAAAAATTAATTCTAGCACATATTGTAATAAAATATTAAATTAAAAATTGTACAATGTAAAGTCCATGTCACTTTCAAGAAAAGGACATCAAGTTACTCTAAGATTTCTTACCATAATTGTAAAATTGAAAAAAGAATGGAGTATGAAGCAAGGACATTTTATCAAGAAAAAAAGTATATTTCATCAATATAATATTATTTTAGTGTAGACAATGAGGAAGATAGTATGATTGAGGGATATAATGTATACTTTAGTTTACTTTAACATAAAGTTATGCAGTAGAATATTTATTATGATATATTTTGTGTAGGAAGGAATATAAAAATGCACATTTCTTATCTTTGATAAACATTGGCAGTGCAAACTCAGTGAAAATAGAAATTGCTATTTATAGAGTGAGATAAATGGGAATAGATCACTATCTCAATCCATAGTACCAAAATATATATCTATATATGTATATATTTATACATATATAAATATAAACATATATATTATATTTATAATATATATATAGAGAGATACATAAATATATAGATATATATTTTGGCACTATGGATTAAATCCAGAGGGGCTTTATCACTGAGACACATTCCTAGCCCTTTTTATCTTTAACTTTGAAACATGGTCTCTCTAAGGTGCTTAGGGTCTTGCTAAGTTGCTAGGGCTGGATTTGAACTTGCTATCCTCCTGCCTCACACTCCCAAGCAGCTGGCATTAAGGGTGTGCACCAACACACCCAGCTGCACATATAATTTTAATAGTTTATTGGCATTTAAGTTGTGTCAATACCTTATATATTAACAGATTAAATACAATTTTAAAAAGCATTAATCAATAAATTTAGGAAAACAGGCAAATCTAATTGTATTAGATGGCTAACATACCCACACAGATAAGAGATAACTCAAGTTATTTTTAACACAATTCTGATAGTCCATGCTCAATGTTTTATACTTCAAAGAACAAAGAACAATGACTATTACAGGTAAATCTTAAATTTTACGCAGAGTTTCTGATTTTAATGATGATAATGGCAGCATAATTTTGGTTCTATTATCTGCAGACTGTAAGAGAAATAAGCAAACATATCCGTGATAGTATGAACAAGCACTTCAATGCAAGAGAAAATAGATAAAAATAGAAAACAAAAGGAAAGTTTTCTAAGCTTTCTTAGGATAGCTAAGTATCTTACAAGGTTAAGTTTGGTTTGGAAATATGAATTCATAGTTTATATTGAAAGATGATGGCCAGTCTTGCTCTCAGCAGGTAAGTTCAAAATGTTCAGAGAAAAACAGGGACCTGGACCAGGGGACACAGGGTGCCATGGAAGGGCTGACACTAGCTAAACACTTTGATGTCAAATAAAATAACTGCAATTGAGTAAAATATGTGGAACAAATAAAAATCTGGCAATCCTTCAAGTAAATACAAAGAAGAAAAAAACAACTCATCAACCTGTCATTGCAGGTGGGTATTACATCAACCCCTTGTTTGTAGAATTTTAAACAGAAGGGGTTAATATTTTCCTCAAAACTTTTAGGTGGAACATAGATAACCCCAGTTGACAACTAAAGTGTTCTTTTCATAATAGTGCCAATTAACAAATATAAAAATGATATGACTAGGAATCATTCCACAGCCCTGAAGTCAAGTCGTTGGTACAGACAGTATCGCCAATGGATGTTAAATACCGTAGACGAAAGGTTGTCACCACCTCAGCCAAGTGATTAGATTCAGCTCCACTAACAACAGGCCACCTGACAGGAGGCCTCTCCTGACTGTGGAAATGTCAAGGGCCTGACATCACGCAGGAGCTCTTCTTGCTAAAAATACCAGCGTGAGTGTAGACCTGACCTTCAGTTTATACAGTGTGCAAGAGCTGGGAGACGAGTTAAACAAAATCATGAGAAAACCACCAGATGGTCCCAGAGTGTGGGGCTCTAAAAATAATTGCCATGGTCTCCTTAAAAGTCAGAGCCATGGTAACCCACTTAACATGAGTGGGAGGAGAAAGGGGCTGCTCTGAATTTCAAACATAAAGAGATGGAGCAACATAATGCCCCACGTATATCTGAGTTTGATAAAACCAGGTTAGAATATTTTGGAAAAAAATCTAGAGACAATTTATAAATAGTCTGGTATAAAGTGATATCAGAGAATTAGTGTTATTTTTATATAATCTGATAATAGTGTGTTGGGTGTATGTGGTTTGACAAAGCATTATCCACCATCTCTCTCTCTCTTTTCACCTCCTATTTACTTATCTATCTAATCTGCCTAAACTTACAGTGAGCTGGAGATACAGACAGAGCTAAAAAATAAAAAGCTAAGAATGAAAAATGTGGCAAAATATTTATTCCTCAACTGAGGTAATTGTTGCATTGGTTTTTATTTTTTATCTATTTTTAAATGACTTACAAAGAAAATTAAATTTGCATGTAAAAGATGTTTTCAATTCAGAGTAGAATTTTAGGTATGATCAAATATAATTTTTAAAGATTTGATATTACTCTAGTGTTTCAGGGATTTAAGACATTCAAATCTGAAATACAGTTATATTGAAAGTTATTTGTATATTCCACGTTAAAAGAACAACAACCACCTTTTTTAAAGATTTGATTATGGTACAGTTATTTCATGCCAATTAATGAATTTCTGTGAAGAAGAAAATTCAATAGTTGAGGAATTCTTGTTGTGAGCTCTGCAAGGTGATGTGTCCACCTGCCTTTAACACATTTGCTTATTCAAACCAGTCATCCTCTTTTTTCCTGGCTCTTTATTCCTTGAAGCAAATTCATCTTTTTTCCCATTTGGACACAATTCCTTCCCAAAGTATTGGCTCCCAGCATTTCTTAAAGCACATGGGATTCCTGAAAAAAAAAAATTCTCATGGTGGATGTGTGTGTGCACATATGTGCTCATGTGTGCATTTGATGTGTGTGTGCATGTGCATGTGCATGGGAAAGTGTGCATGTGTCACCCTCCTGACCGTGAGTGACATGGGCAGCTCCTGAGCTGGCCTACCCACAGCACAGAGACCCGTGGTCCCCTGCCTCTCCTTGGGGTCTCTGGTTATGGACATGTAATCAGAAACACTTACATTCTGTAGGTGAAGGCAGCTGAGATCCAGTGAAACAATGGAAGTGACATTAATAACATTAAATGTCATAACTCTTGACAAGCTGATGCAAATGAGAACCTTACTAAGCAAGCAAAAAAAAAAAAAAAATCCCTGAATATTTTTTTCTTTACAGTACATTCTGTATTAAAAAAAAAAAAATGTTCAGCCAAAATGGAAGCAGTAATCTAATTTTGGCGACCTCAGCTACATTCTTCCAGGCACAAATTAGCCACCTTTCCCAGCTGTAATCACCTCAGAGCGCCACGCAGCGCTGTTCTGATACCAGAACCAGGCAGATGCTTCTTCTGTTTGTCCTTTTCCCCTTGGACTGTGCCCCCACTTCCCCCTAGTCTTGCTCTTTCCCTTCCAAGCTGATGTGATTGACAGGCAGAGGGACAGGCTAACCACTTCCAGGCCTACGCCCTCCTCTTGTCCTCAGAAGCATAACAAAGGTGCTTTCAGCCCTAAGTGGAGCAAGGCCCAGCCCTCCTCCCCTGTTGTCACAACAGATTCCACAGGCCCCTCTGATGTGGCTTCCAGCCTTCTCATCTCCCCTGCCTTGTCAGGATTGCCATCACTTAGAAAGGTACACAGCGTTTTGAAAGGATTAAACGATAAAACACAACTCAATCCTTTATGAGAGACAGAGGGAGAGGGAGGGAGAGAAATGTCAGATGTTGGGCGCCATCAGACAAAGTGACGCAGACAAAACCAGCCAGTTGTTGGAACTCCTGCTGCTGGAGCCAGGGTAAGAGCAGAGCACTTCCTGCCAGAGGTGATGGGTGAAGAGGAGCAAGGTAGGCAATGCTTAAGGTCGGCCAATAAGGCGGGTCTGGGAGCAGCTGGACATGTGGCTCACACCTATGTGTTCTTGAAAGTCCCAACACAGGAGGGAAACAGCAGTCATCCTTTTGCCACCTTTGGAAAGAAAGAAACAAAAACTCAATTTGTCCTGGAGAAGCTGAAGGAGCTCAGACAAGAGTCTTTTCAGGGAGAACCATGCGTCCATCGCTGCTGAGCCCTCAGAAGCTCAGGGACTCTGAGAACAGGGCTCCCATGTGTTGGTGCAGGCCACCCTGCTATGACAGGGAGGAGACGGGTGCTCTGAGAGCACCCACGATTTACCTGTGGTCCCACCACTGGCTGACTTGGAAGGTCACAGAGTGCTTAGCTCTGCGTGAACCTGTTGATAAGCCCCATGCAATGTTCGCAGTCATCTGCCAGTGGGTACCCTGGATTCTTCAGAAAGGGCAATCCTCTTGCTCACCCTAACAATGCTAGAACAGAAACACTTTGTTTTTTTCTCAGAATAACAATCTACAAAGTAAACCATACACAAAGTTCCTACAGATAACATAATATAAAACAGTTAAAGGCCTATGGATACCCTTCATGACAGTAACCAAGACCTAATACAACTGGTTTCTCTCCAGATTATTTACTTGGATAAAAGTTATACTTTTTAAATTTTTTCCAATTAGTTATACATGCCAGAAGAATGCACTTTGACACATCCTACATACGTGGAGTATAATTTCTCATTCTTCTGGTTGTACACGACATAGAGTGATACAGGAGGTGTAGTCGTGTATGTACATAGGGCTCTAATGTCTGATGCATTCTACTACCCTTCCTACCCCCACACCCATCTCCTCTTCACTCAATGTCAAAGTGTACATTTTTAGCCTTTACTAAAGTGAGGAAAGAAAGATCAGGATAGGAATCCCTGGTTGAGCCGGAGAAATGTCAGCAGTGAAGGCGGACTGGGCTTGTGGCTGGGTTCACTCCAGAGCAAGGGGAGTGGGCACAGACGAGGTCTGAACACGATGCCCCGCGCCCAGACTGCACCGGCCACTCTCTCCCACACTCGGATAAGTGGAGACCTTCACTGATTTGCTCGTTGTAGGTTCATAGCTAGCTCAGTGCATGTTTTATTTTAGTGCCGAAGCTACAGGAAAGGAGAGAGGCCAAGCCCAAACTGAACTGTGAGGATTTTAAGTCACTTCTAGATGCTGGTTTGGACTTGGAGGTATGAGCTGATGCTGAGGTTCACAGAAAGGTGCAGAAACATTTCAGCTGGGCACACATGGCTCAGTATGTCAGAGAGGAGGAGCCGCTGACACCTCTGTGGCCACAGGCTCACTCAGCACCCAGGTCTGCTCTCTAAATGAGGAGTTCGTGCAGCCACAGTGACCGTTTCCTTGTGTTTCTCGAGGTTCCTATATTGAGGAACATCCCAAGGAGAAGGGGAGGCAGTGTAAGTAACCAGCACACCTTGGGCTGCTAGGGGAGCTCTTTACTCTCAGAGGTTTTCCTGGGTTTTAATTTTACAAGTTCCAGGTATTAAACCACTAAGCTGGGAGAAGCTGCCAGAAGGAGCTGAGAGGGGCCCGTGGAGCAGGGCAGCATGGAGCGCCTCTGCAAACCAGAGATGCCGCTGTGTGTGCCCTTGTGCTCAGGGTCAGTGCGGACTCAGAGGGCCCGCACCTTTGGAACACACTTGGTGACGGTTGTGTCAGTTATAAAATCAGCAAGTGTTGAAGGGAGGACTGGGGACATGATTGAGAGCATGAATGCATGTCCATGGCTGGCTGATCACTCTCTTTAGTATTTTTAAATATGCATGGTCTGGGCTACATGCGATGCAATGCAGACAAGTCCTTTTAGACTTATCCAAACCCCAGTGACAAATGGAGCTAGAACATTCACCTCAGCCTGGACAAAATTCCTCCAAGTTTACACCCAAACCATAATTTCTATTTCTCAATTGAGTTCAGGCATTCAAATGTGACCTCTTTATGCTACAATGAACAGGAACCATGTCGGATCAAGAGATGGACTCTGCCAGTCGGTGCGGAATTATCTTGTGTTTTCTGGTTGTCCCCACAAGAGTCTTTCATAGCTCCAATGAAATAGGGTGAATCACCACTGTTCCTGAAACAGAGTTTGAGAAGATTGGAAATTGCATAATTAGGATGTGCAATTAAAAATTGCGTATCCTAATACTGCAAATGAGGTGGCGTATCATTGGGGATTTTAAGCTATAATCCCCCAAGCCTTGGCACAAGGATGTCCCTCGGCACCAGAAAGAGCAGCTCTTTATAAAGGCTTCATTCAGAGCACTAGAGGAAGCCAGTGGAGGGGACTGCCTCGGTACGTACACTAGCGACTGAGGCGTGTGACTTCAACTGGGGACTGAAAGAGACACACATCCCTTCTTTCCCAAAGAATTCCCTTTCCTAATAGTGAATGGAGAGGTAGATAATTTAATTCCAAATAAAATGAGATTGAAACAAATGTGCAATGCAATAGTTGGAAGAGTAGATTTATCGGCTTATAGTTGTCTAGATTATTTTATTCTGAATATCTGAACGAGTTTAAAATATTGTTTCTTTCTCCTTTTCCTGGAGAAAGGAAAGCACCAGAACATGGCTCCAAGTAAATTCGGTGATCACCTCCCAGAGCCACGGGACAAGATGATGAGTGTGTCATGGAGCATCACAAAGAGGAGCAAAGTGTTTCCTAAGCAACTGGGTTCAGGACAAGAGTTTGGTGCCACCCTAGCTGGGGACCTGTGAGGGAGTTGTTGACAGCAGCCCAGGGGTTAGCAGGGGGACTCTGAAGAGGGCGCTTCCCCCAGAAGGAGCACGGAAGGCAGGTGGGTTGACGCTCTGCCTGGTGGCAGCAATTACCGAACCGCAGCCTAGAGCGAGCCAGGGGCATCCATCAAAGCCTGAGCCACTCACGTCCCGAAACAAGTCGCGGTGTCTGTTTATCATAGAGTTTAATTCCCCAACGGAGGGAACAAAGGCAAGTATCAAAATAGAGCAAATTTTTTTGACACTAGGAAGTGAAGCAAGGGACTAACCTCTCTCAATCCCGTCTTTGTTAAAATAAACTCTCGCTTTAGCAGCTCATTCCAGATGTCAGTCAGGCCCCGCACATTAGCACCAAATAGCACCGGTGGCTGAGGCCACAAAGCAAACAGAGCGGAACACGAACGGGGAAGCGATTCCAGGTGACTTTCCTCAGAACCCCGCCTGAGCTGTGCTGGAGTCAGATGTGGACACCATGGGAGGACCCTCCGGCGGGCTGGGCCCGGTCTCTCTGCTTGGAGCTTCTACCAGTGGGCACTGTGGTAGTGGCACATGTTTGGCAGTAAGTGGTGGGGTCTTCTCAAGCAGCTTGGAGTGCTTCCCAAAGGGTGCAGCAAGTCTTCATTCTTCTGTTTTCTTCTACGCCTTTCCTAGAGTTATGTTTTCCCAATTTGGAAAATTTACACCTTGCCATGTTCTTTTACAAATATTCCACCTGCTCTTGTACTGCATACCACAAGGAAACCTCCCAAACAGTTCAGTGTAGGTGAGGGAGAGGTGCTTTCCCTCTCCCTGTCTGTAGCCTGGGTCCCGGCAAGACCCGGTTCCCTAGGCATAGGTCACGGGGAAGGAGCAGGAGGACTCTTCTGGAATCTAGTGTTGAGGTAGGCCCAGTTTTAGAGGTCATGTCCTGGACATTCCCCTGATGTGTGTAGTCTACACGTGAAGGGGCTCTGGTTGGTACAGATTGCCCCTGGTTGGCATCACGTTCGGAGAAAGCACCTTCTGACTGCCTACACTGCTGCATCTTTGTAGATCAGATCTGTTCAAAAGTGCAAGAATCAAACTGAACATTTCTAATAGAATCTCAAGCACAACAGCAATACAGTTATGAAAAGCCTGAACTCATGATCTCTGTACCCCCAAACCAAGAGCATCTGGTCAAGTGTGCCTGGTCCTCACTGGCTCCCCAGGACCAACCTCACCAGCCTTGCTGTCCTCCTGTGTCCTCTTCTCATCCCAGCAGTGGCCACACTGACCCCACCTCTCAGCTCCCTGTTGGAATAGAGTGAGCCCCGAGACCACAGCACCCTACAGCTGCAGCAATGGGGCATTTGTCCTATGACCCACCCAACAAGTGAGCACGGAGTAGGCAAGCACAAGTACAAAGTAGGACATTTGTTAGAAGCGAACACTAATTTCTGATCAGCATGACAGCATCCAGGGCACCCATGAGGGCTGTCCCAAGGCCATCGTCTCCAACCTCAGGGATCCATGCAGCACAGCTGGAAGACCCATGAATACCATGCTGAGATATGGGCCTTAGAGAGGTCAGAAGCAGGCCTGACCACGACCCTTAGTTGAAGACAGTCTTGAGCAAGCCGTTGACCTGCATTCCTGGCTAACACCTCCCGTCTAAGGCTCCAAAGGCTCCAGTATAGCAACACATGGCTCTGCCTGCCGTCCCGTTCCTCAGGTGCTAGCACACAGGAATGGTGGAAGGCTGGCTCAGACACATTTTTCTCTCTTCCATTTTCAGGTTTTTATATTAATCCCATTGGCAGAGGGAGGGAGGATATGAGAACATAGTGGCAATCATTTTCACCTTCAGTACAACAACTGTGTTCAGAAGGAAGGGAATCCCGGGCGCTGTGGTGCTCACCTGTAATCCCAGCTACTCGGGAGTCTAAGGCAGCAGGATCGCGAGTTCAAAGCCAGCCTCCGAAACTTAGGGAGGCGCTAAGCCACTCAGTGAGACCCTGTCTCTAAATAAAATACAAAATAGGGCTGGGGATGGGTCACAGAGGTCAAGTACCCCTGGGTTCAATCCCCAGTCCAAGAAAAAGAAGGAAAAGGAAGGAACCAAGATTAAAGAGAGATGAAGGGTTAGAGGAAAAACTTGGTCCCTATGAACGGGCACTGGCGATAAAACAGAGGGACACAGAATTCCCATCATGTGATGGCTTGTCCCAAGAAGGGGCCCCATGTGTCACCTGACTGCAGGGCCCTGACACCCTTGTGGAGCACACGTGGGCAGAGGAGGGCGTAACCCGTGCCTGGCTGAGGCTGGGCCTCCAGGAAACCAGCAGGCAGCTCACTCCCACACCCACTCACTCCCACTCCACAGACGGCTTTGTGGAGGCTAAAAGGTAGAGCCAGTGCCCTATGTCCTGTGTCCTGTGATGTGCCAGTGTTCACGCTGTCCAGTTAGCCTCCACCCAAGGAAAGGTGCCCGCAAGGCTCAGGGATGGGACGCCGAGGCTCCCCCGTTGTCATGAACAGCATTAGAACTCAAGATCATGCCCTGTCTTCCTAATCCTCCTTGTCCTGCAGGGCCCTCACTCAACCGCAGATAAAAGTCACATTGAATGGAGTCCAGCAGCAGCACCTTACTTGTGATGAAGGTGATCCTGTGCCTGGTGACCAGCACTGTATAAGGACTGTTCTTAGAGAGCAACCTGGAGTGTGTACCCTTTGAACAGCTCCACGTTCATAAATCATCACACTTGGCCCAAGCTGACACAACTTCGACTTCCCAGTAATCCCAAAACTATTTTCTGGTTTAGTCGTTAGCTTTCAAACTGTCAAGACAGTGCGATAATTGCAAGTGACCTTGATCAAAGGGAAGCGGCTGTGTGTGCTGGCGATCTGGTTCCGATTTGTTCCCAGGATGAGCGGCGTGGAGGCTACTGCAGCCCAGGGGGACTTCTTACCAGCCACGTAGGCAGAAGCCCAAGCGTGATGAAGCATGAGACATTTCTGGTCTGAGATCAGCCTCCTGCAGTTGGAGGCCACCAGCAAATAAACTCCAGTGACCTCAGCAGATGGCTTCTATCACCTCCCACCCACAACAGGAGACAGATCCTACGGCAGCCTCAGTTTACAGGGAGGATGCAGAGGTGCCAGCATGAGCAGCTTGTCATCAATAGCCCAGCTGATACATGGCACAGCCATGCAAGAACCCAGCGAGGAGCCACAACTACCTTCCCACCTTCATTTGAACTAGGAGAACATGGAACTTAACCAAGAAGGAGAACACACGAGACATTTTGTGCTAAATTTGTTGCATCAGTTAGAAATAAGAATTGGTTTTTCACAACCATCGATTATTAAAGCAACCAAGGGCTTGGGGATGGTCTAGTTTCAAGATGGCAGGACCCAGGCCCAGGCTGCTCAGGCCCCCATCCAAGGCCACAGAGGAGTGTGCTGTGCTGTGGGGCTCTCGAGTTGGTGATGAAGGGTGTCTAACATGACATGGCTTCCTGCAGGACCCACCCACCCTCTGCCTGGAGGCCCCGCCTGGGTTGGAACAGGATAACTGCACGATGAACACCCTGTTGTTGGGCTATAAATGTTGACTGGCTAAGGAGAAAGAATCTTCACCATTCTGAGAGGAAATACAGTGCGCTGATGTACAGGATCTCGTCTTCATGAGGCCAGCAAGCACTTTCCTTGTCACTTCCTCCCTCCAGGCTGACTCAGGCTTCAGGAAGCTTAGCTGGAATTGGAATCTCTTCCTTCCTGCCCTCACTGGCTAAAGTGTAGGAGGACCCACGGCAGGAACTCTTGGCTCCCGTTGGCACCAAGAGCAGGTCCTCATCTCTTGGATTAGATGGTGGACCTCTGCAAACCCAGGCGAGGCTTACACATCCTCTTGCGGGTCTTCATTCAGGGAATGTGTTTTGCTCATTGTGTTCTGAATTCATATTTGACTTCTTGGTTCTTTGTTAGATACTAGTAAAACAAAGGAAAGGAAGAGCGACATCTGGCGTCCAGGGCTCAGGCCCCGTTACCATATAGTATGCCCCAATTACAGACAGAGTGTCTCCCATACCTGCAGAGCTTTTATAAAATATTTATTTCGTGTTGGAAAAAAATTTAAGGAATATCAAGATATATATTCATATTTGATTTAAACGTGAGCATTTTAAGTTGTCTTCATGAAAAATATATAACATCTTTACCTAGGCCATATGGAAAAACTTCCCTATTTCTAACATTTCATCATTGCCTATAGTCCATAGGTTATTACATGGTAATAAGTAGATAACATTTACAAAGTCTGACACATCAGGCATGGACTGGGTTTCCTTACTCCTCGTGGCATCTTGAGGAAACTTCTGCAAGATGTACCATCTGCTAACAACAAAACCCTCCCAAGACTGGGGTCAGATCTGCACCGATGGGTCCTTTCCACCAGCAATGGTCAGGGTCGTTTCTGAGATCTCATTCTGTAAGAAGGGGAGTTGTCAGGTTAAGTCACCCGCTGAGGACACCCACTGAATAAGGAGCAGAAATGGGGTTTGATGCCATACTGTACTCCAATCCAAGACGTGACCTTAAGATCCACCAAGCCAACAAACACATGTGTACACACACACACACACACACACACACTCACAGAATAGTCCTTCAGATGAGTGTGAGCAGCTGCTTAGGATGGTGCAGGTCTCCAGCAGGAGCCTTCCAGTCCCAGCAGAACAGAGAACAATAGCTGTTCAGCCCAAAGGGGGTGGAGGGGAGACTGGGGTCAACCTGACTCTTCCAGCTCCAAGCTGCAGGATCCTGTGAGATGGGGCATGAGTGGAGGTGAAACCCACATTAATTCCTAACAGTGCTCAAGGGAAGACTATTCAGATGGGGTGAGTGGAGCTCCTGGGGTCTTCTCTTCCCCAGGACTGTGTGTGCCTCTGCAACTTGTCACTCTGAAGTATGTGGATGATGGTGTGACTAGCCCAGCACTTGTCTCAGCAAGGTGACCCCCTTCTCCATGTTGGATGGAACCTCTCTCTCTGGCTGACCCCCTTCTCCATGTTGGATGGAACCTCTCTCTCTGGCTGACCCCCTTCTTCATGTTGGATGGAACCTCTCTCTCTGGCTGACCCCTTCTCCATGTTGAATGGAACCTCTCTCTCTGGCTGACCCCCTTCTCCATGTTGAATGGAACCTCTCTCTCTGGCTGACCCCCTTCTCCATGTTGGATGGAACCTCTCTCTCTGGCTGACCCCCTTCCCATACTGCGCTGCCTTGCAAGGGCCCAAAGAGGAGGATCCAGTTCACCATGAACTGGAGTCTCCAAAACTGTGAGCCAAAATAACCTTTTCCTCTTTATAGGTTACTTCCCTGAGGTACTTTGTTACAGTGATGGAGAGCTGACTAGGCCACTCCCGGACATGCTCCCATGCGTGCAGTCATATGCAGATATACACGCCCATCCCAACACGCTCACACATGCCAGTCCCATACAGAGGTGCATGCCCATCCCGATACGGCCCAGGTTAGAAGGCTGCAGTGTGGCTCCTGGCAGTCCCAGCAGAGACTCTGACCTCAGCCGAATAGAGGCTGTCAAAGTGGGGAAACAACCCGTGGGAGATTGACATGTGTATACACACACACAGGCACGCGGATCCATGTAATTACATGTAATAGATCTGTATATATATTTATCCATGAATATTAATGGAGAAGGGATGTCCTTGCAGGGAACTGGCTTATGTGGTTCTGTGGGCTGTCCATTCCCGCCTGAAGTCCACAGGGCAGGGCGGCAGGCTGGCGAGGCTGGACCTCTGGGGCACAAGATGAGGAAGTTGTCCACAGGTGGAATTTCATCTTCTTCCAGGAAACCTCAGCTCTTAAATCCCTCCAAATGACTGAAGCAGGTCCCTCCAGATTATCTTGGATTGTCTTCTTTGTTTAAGTGAATGCTATGCAGATGTTAATCACATCTAAAAATCACCTTCCCAGCAATGCCTAGAGAAGTGTCCGACAAAGTAACTGAGAAGTAGATACTAGCCAAGTCGACAGAGAGAACTGACTGTCCCAGCACCCAGTCTCCAAATCATTATCAGCTGCTCAAGTTCAGAAGTCTTCTGGGAGCGATTATCCAGGTTGAAGGAGTGGAGGGGTGAGGGATGAAGTGTCCCCAGGAAGCAGGTTTGTAAGCAATCCCCTGGGAAGGCTGCTGCACACAAAAGAGTATGGGTGGGGGCTCCTCCTGAACAGCCCAAATGCACTGCAGTAACAGAGTCCTGGGGAAAATGGCCCCAGGATAATGGAAATTCAGAGTTTTTTCTTATTAGCTAGAATTAACACATTTCAACCGACCTGTTGAAATCCGTCACCATGGCAAATTTGAAAACCTCACGTGGAGTCAGCCTTATTTCTTTGGCGTGTACAGATTAAACACTTCTCTCTGGTGTGGGCAATACACAGGGACCCCATGAAGCTCAGGACTGGACCATCAGGTGGGTGCACTGAACACATACATGGACAGTGCTCCTGAGGAGCAGCTGAGTTTCCTTGCCCGTCTCCTCAGCCAGCACTGAGACTGTGCTCTGCGCTGCAGCCTCCTGGTTTTGTGTGACCTGCCCACTGGTGCACTGAAGGAGGGGCCCTTTCTAAGTGGGCAGGTATAATGCCAGCACTCAAACAATCATGTCACCTGCTTCATATAAGCTGAATTGCATTATACCTCACACTGGACGAGAAAAGGCTACTTCCTGATGGAACTGCACCCACTTGGCCAGAACTGCAGCCAGTGAGGAACCCCTGAATCCACACGGCAGAGAACACCCCACTGAGACAGCCACCTCGGGGACACACACCTAAGATGGGCCTCCGCAACAGCCACCAAATGTTAACTGGGAAGAATCTTGTCACTTTTCCAATTAAAATTTCTGTTTTACAATTAAAGGATTTTATATGTACATATTGTTGCATTCCCACACATACCCACACATACACACACGCATGTGCACACACACACACATACACACACAAACCCACACAAAGACACACACACACACCCACACATACACACACGCATATACACAGACACACATACACACACATACCCACACATACACACATACCCACACATACACACACGCATATACACACACACACATACCCACACATACACACATACCCACACATACTTACACATACACACATACCCACACATACACACACACATATACACACACACACATACCCACACATACGCACATACCCACACATACACACACATACACACACACATACACACACATACAGACACACACATACGCACACATATATACACACACATACCCAGACATACACACACATACACACATACACACATACCCACACATACACACAATACCCACACATACACACATACCCACACATACACACACATACACACATACCCACACATACACATACACATATACACACACACACACACACATACACACACATACACACATACCCACACATACACACACATACACACACATACAGACACACACATATGCACGCATATATACACACACATACCCAGACATACACACACATACACACAATACCCACACATACACACACACACACATACACACACACACATACACCCCCCCACACACATACACACACATATATATATAGCCATTTAATCTCTTTGAAGGATTTCTGAGGCACTAGATTGACAAAATGCATAAGACTTGGTCTGAGAAATAATATTGGGAGTGGAATATCAATAAGTGCTGTTGGAGGAGGCAAGAGGACCTTCAGTGTCGGTAATACACGGTCGAATCAGGGGAGAAGAAGGTGTCAGTACCTTAGGACCCTTCCCCTCCTCCACCTGTTGCCAGCTGCCTCCAGGGGATCCGTCCTTGGGGGGGGGGGTGTTAGCTGTGGGAGTTGTTAATGAATGCCCCTGGCCCTCCCTCCTGCCTGTACCCCTTGGCAGCTTCCTTCCTGCCCAGGATCCCTCCACCTTTGTCCCACCTTTTGGTCATTGTCACTAGGCAGAATCGGGGAGGAGAAAGCTCGAGAACAAAGGACATCTGGAATGTGGAGAAGGCTGGACACTGCCACTTGGACACCCAGCTCTGGAGCCCTTCTCTGTTCTGTCCTTTAAATGGCACTTGCTGCCACACTTGCCTCAGGTTTCTCTGGTGTTCAGTCTTCATCATTCTTCAACAAAGCAGACTGGGCCCTGATCCTCTTCACCACTGGGACCTAGTCTGCGCTAGGACATTGGAAAACCTTCAAGGTACAGTGTTAGGTTGAGGCTGCACCTAAGGGTGGAAAGAGCCATGCTTCTGGGTGGCCACCACCTAGTGCATCAGTCCAGTAAGGATCTAGAAGGGAACCCAGCTTCCCTTGCTCCCAGTTTCCTGAGGGAAAGCACGTAGCACTCCTGGCTGCTCGCCACCCTTCTCATTTGGCTCCGGGAACAGATCAAGAACCTGACCTTTCAATTTGGGAGGCTGAGAGTGGAGGAGGAAGCTGCCTCACTGCTGAAACGGTGGGCCTCCACTCTTCCTAGTGAACCCCAGAACGTCCAGCAGTGCTTCCCCCGCTAACCTCCAGGACAGAGGCTTGCCATGCATGAAGTGCCCACCTGCTCTGGCCCCACATTGGAGACAGCCATGTGGCCCAGAGAGGGCCCTCCATGTCCCCTGCTCCACTCCTGCTCCACGGTGTCTCTCTGCATCCTTTCTCTGAAGTGTTGGTGCACCTCCGAAGCTGGGTTATGGATTTCATGTCCTCTTGTCCCCTCTCAGGGTCTATCGTGAAGGCTCACCACTGTCATCTTGTTTTTCCAAGCTTTCTTTTCACGAACAAAATTCAAAATAAAAATCACCCTAACAAACACAGCACACTATTCCTAAGTCCTGGGGTAGCTGATGGTTAAATACGTGTTGAAGTCTGACCTTCTGCTTTCTTGGTCCTGCACCACACATTTGTGTTATACAAAAAAGATGGGCCTTTCCCGGGCATGTCCTGCGCTCCATCAAGGCCCTCGATTTTTATGTTGACCTGGAATATTTTGATCAAAGACCACTTACCCTCTGGTAGGTGTCTCACTCTGACAGAATAATATAACCCCACAAGACCTCTCCCAATCTGGCCAACTCTTCCCCATTTTTCTTTTAAGAAGTCTTCCCTCACTCACTCTGAAACCCCCATATCCCAACCTCCTTTCCCATGTTTTCCTCTACCTGAGCTTCTGGGGCCCTCAGGATGGGATTCCACCACCCCACCATTGTATAATTCTCTTATAAATGTGCCACCACTTAACTGTGATCCTGATAAATCACACACCACTTTGGGGCAGGAATTGTCTGGTTCGTTTCTCAGTTTCCGCTGCCCGCACTGGGCCAAAAATAATAGATTTCCACACATGTCTATCAAATGATCCAACAAATGACTGACTGATGGAAACACAAATGGCTTGATGGGAGAAAGAAGATAAGAACTGAAACAAAACAGCCCCGCCCCCGTGCAGTCACGTGATGCAACAACCATGAAATGTAACCACTTGGAAAGGATCATAGACTTTTGAAGATAAGTTGAATGCTTCCGCAGTCAGGCTGGCCACTGAGACCTCCAAGATGTGCCCTCCCGGCCATGGGAGCAGCCTGCACGCTTCTCCAGGACACAGCAGACTCTTCACGCCGAGGCCAGGAACCCGGGACTTGGCTTTCAGAAGCCTCCAAATGCTTCCTGAGGCTGCAGGTGTTCTCTGAAGGAGAAGCTCAGGCAGCACAGCTCCAGGGACCCCAGGAAGTTAAACCTGGCCGTGCGCACTTGCTCCTGAGTGCCACTGACAGGGTGGCCTGACCAGGAAGGGGCAGCCCTGTGATTCTGTCTTTGGTTTTGCTTGTTTGTTTGTTCTGGAGATCATCAATTTCATCAGGCTCTCCTCCAGGATTGTGACTCGATACTGACGATTTAGCATGAGCAGCCTGTCATTGATTCATCTAATCCAGGACTGGGAAGTGTCTTTGAGATGGATTATATTATTCCAACAGAGCTACATGCCTACCAAAGGTTAATTCGTCTTCAACCAAAATAGTGAGCAGATATTTTATTAAGTTCAAATAAAAATTTCTAATTTAGAGGGAATCTAAATATTGTAGGGTGAAATTAATTGGTTATATTAATTTTAACTGATGTGAAAAGAGTCTTTCCTCAAACTTCCTTTTTTTAAATAATTGGAGTGTGCCCAAGGACCATCATTAAATATTAAGAGATGGGGGGAGCCATATGGTCACCTCTGAGGGATTTCAGCGTCTTGATGGCACTCCATCTGCATCCGTAACAATTTACTCATTACATCAAGGACATGGGAGACTCAACAGTGGACTCTTCTGGGAGGAAGCTCAACTCTGTGGCACAATGCCACACCTGCTATGCTCAGATCACTTTCTCTCAGCTGAGCACACTTGGATCTCGTTGAACTTGTTAAACATATCACTACGGCAAGTAATAAATTTTCCCAGCAATGCCTATTTTTTTTTCCTGCTTGAAAAGAGTCTCTGTTTGCAAGATGACATCATCTGCTTTGAAAAACAGATACTGAGAAAGCATTTGCTCCTACGTGCAGGAAGCATCCTATTTCAACATCACACACGGGTTGTGAAGAGCTTTTCTGCAATGTTGAAATGGAAAATATTCATAGTTTCGTGGGATTTTATTTACCCTGTGAACTCATTTCCTAATTTAGCTGTAGTCTGAATCGAGGGACCTGCTCATCTAAAAGGGAACAAGGCATCTGCCAAGCAGGTCCTCTCTACCCTCCTTCCATGCTCCCTGTGATCTTCTGTAGTTGCAGCTCACGATCTCCTGCATTGTGCTGTGGAAATGCCCTTGAAGTTCACTCCTTTAACTAAGGTTGGCAGCATGTCTCAGTCCTGTGAGTGACAGCAATGACACTAACAGCAGTTTCTTCTCAGGAGTTCAAGCTCTGTGCATGTTTATCTACTGAAACCTGTAATTTTCTAACCATCTCTCTGTTTTATTTCCAAATCTGAAACGAATTAACTCAGTTGTCTATGATTTGTACATTAAGTGCTATGACTCAGAAGAGTCTAGTGACTGGTTTGATATCACATGACAAGTGGCAGATCGTAAACCTAATCCCATATCTATCCAACTGCAAATATTGATCACTTTCTCCATTATTGAAAGCATAATGAAGCTTAAATAGATCACTACTTTTTTTTATTTACTTAGACTGCTCAAAGGCATGGCATTAAGATAATAAGAAATTTCATAGACATGAATACCTTAAAATCATTTTAATATTTTAATGTCTTTGTGTTTCTCATTTAAAAAATTATTTTTTGATTCAACATGTAAATGTGTCCTGTTAATTATTATAAGGGGAAATGGGCGATTCTATCAGTCTACCTTAAATGACTAAGCCTTCCAATTATTCTGCTTCTAGTGTTTTCAAATATTAAATTATAATTAAAATCTATAAGTTGCCCATGAATTTCCTGGAATCCCTCAGAGTAGAAAACACCTGTTATAAGAACCTT
This sequence comes from Spermophilus citellus, assembly GCF_964194105.1. Taxonomy (NCBI): domain Eukaryota; kingdom Metazoa; phylum Chordata; class Mammalia; order Rodentia; family Sciuridae; genus Spermophilus; species Spermophilus citellus. The sequence goes on along the minus strand of NC_138182.1, from coordinate 284,950,588 downwards.
GGTGATTTCAATCATGACAGGCAAGTCTACTGAACACTTTCATGATGTCAAAAAAGACCACTAGGCCCTCAGTGTGGAATGGTCACTGTTGAAGTTTGGATTTGGTGGCTTCCCAGAGAAGGCAACATTCTGTACCTGACCACAGCTCAAATGGTCTTCCCAGGATGGACCCCAGGTGACCTCTCCAGACTTCTAGCAGGTGCCGTCTCTGTTGTGTCTCATATGAGCATCCTGATGTGACCATAGCTCCATCTTCTCACTCGATACGGAATGAAGCTTTAGAGTGAGCAATCACTTGGGCATATGACTTCAAAATTTCCCTCAATTTAGAATACTTTCTTGTATGTCAGTTTATATATATATATATATATATATATATATATATATATATATATATATATATATCAGTTTACTCAGGAGTTGCATTTTTAATATTGTCTCAATGTTGGAGTACAGGGATAAGAAGTGTACTTGCTTTGCAAATTATTTACTTTAATAATTCTAAGGAAAAACTGACTTGTTATGGTAGGCATGAACTCAATCAGGTTTGAAAATGCAGTGCAGGGTGGACCTCGGGTATCTTTTCCTTACTTCCTGTCCTGCAGATAACACACATTTCAAGATATCTCCATAATGTGTGTTGGTGCATATGTACTGCTAACCAGTCGGCACGACTTGAATCCAGGCAGCTCTTTGAAGAACTGGAGAAAAGGAGAAATGCAGATTGAAACTGAGACCCAGTGCAATGTGCAGCAATGTTACACACCCTTAAAGTGCATGGAAGCATATTTCTCAGAGTGTTTGTGGAGTCAGTTCTAGTCCATTTATAAACAATAATGATGCTGGGGACTTGAAGTGATGGTAGGTTGGTGGAGAGCTGACCGCAGCCAGCAAACGGGACCCTGGAGATCACCCACTCCTGAAAACAGTGGCGGAGGGCACAGGTTGGTAGACTCTGCTCTCTCACCCTCTCCCTGGCTGTGCTTCTGGCCATAGGAAAGGTTCTGCAGAACATGGAGGATAGACCAACTCAGGCGCCATTCCCCCGTCCAGATACCCACACCTGGGCTGCCCTTCCAATCCTTTCCTGGACATTTCTTCAAAGGTCTTAAATTCATTCACGTACAGTTACTGCAGGTATTCCTCTGTTCTCCAACAAGTGAGCCATGTCCCCAATGCTTTTTATTTTTTATTTTGAGACAGGGTCTCATTGTGTTGCTGAGGGCCTCACTAAGTTGCTGAGGCTGGCTTTGAATTTGTGATCCTTCTGACTCAGTCTCCTGAGGCACTGGGATTACAGGTGTGCACCCAAGAACCCAGCTATTATGTTCCTTTTGATTTCACCAGATCAGTGATGCAGTCTCCTATTTCATCTGATTATTGTAATGTGAGTCTTCTCTCATTTTGTCTTGGACTGTGAAGTTAAATGTCCGTTTTCTTAATCTTTTGGTTTCATTGACATCTTAAAATCTTTCTCTCTTCCTTATTTCATATTTTTCTGCCTCTGTCATTATTATTTCATTATTTCTGCTTTGCTCTTTGTAGTTTTGTGGGGTAGAAGTTCAAGTTATTTACTTGATATCTCTCCATTGCTTCCTAAAATATGGGCACTTATCAATATAAACTTCCCTCTGATGCTGCCTTAGCTGTATCCCATAAGCTTTGGTGTGTGGTATTTTTTTGTTGATCTTCTTCTTAAAGTGATTTGTCATTTTCCTTGTTTCTTCAGACAGATCCTAAGAACCATGAGATTCTTCAGATCTCACTGAAGGAGTAAACGCATGTGCCCTTGATGGCTGTGAGAAATTTGCTTATCAATTCACTCGTTTGTAACACTTTAAAAACTAAGCTCCAAATGTAAAAAATTATAATCAAAATTTTATATTAATTGAGCATTATTTTTCCAGTCTCAGGCAGAGTGCATAGTGTTTATAATGTGCATTAAATGTGTGCATGCTCATGACTGTGTTCTCATGAAGAAAACTGAATTCTAGTTTGGCTGGAGACTCTACCTGGAGCTCCTCAGGTGAGATTTGTGCAAGGAAGGTCATGTGCTTTCTTGCAGTAAGCTCAGCTGGTGCATCCGGGGTTGGTACTGTGCAGCAGCAGCACCTGGCACCCCTTTCTCTGCATCTCCTGAAGTGCAGCTGCACACCTGGGAATACAAAGGTGCATTACCACACACCTACATTCAAAATCCACGGGCTGCCCCTACCTCAGAGGGGAGTTATTCTCTATGTTGATTAAAACACAATCTGGAATAAAACGATTTCCAGCATTCATCTCCATGAAGACACAGCCAGTGCTGAGGAGGCAAAGTCTACACGGTGAGAAAATCTACCAAGCCTGTCCACACTGAAGGACAGTGTCATAGAGGGTCACAGACCCAGATGACTAGCAAAAAGCTAGAGGAATGTGAGGCCTGAGGCTCTGCATAGAGGAAGCATCTCTTTCACTGTAGAAAATGGAGGAAGAAGAGCAAACCCAACCCAAAGAAACAGAAGAAAAGAAATAATACAGATTGTAGTGGAAACAGATGAAACAGAGGATAGAAATGCAATTGGGAAAAAAAAAATCAATGAAACTTGAACTTGGTCCTTTGAAAAGATGAAATTGATGCATGGCGCTTCCAGTCGCCTATTATCCTTTGTCTCCAACACCTCCTGGTGCTGCAGCAATGCTCTTAGCGCTTAATAAGAAAAAACAGACAGCAAATATAAGTTTAAATGCAATAACCTAAATAAAACCCAACACATTTGTTAATATTTTCCTCTCACTTGCCAAGGATTGATAAATGTTTTGACACACAAGTGTCCTCAGGCCTAGAGTCCCACACATTCCTTTCTAAGCAGTGGGTCCCTGAAGCAGACCTGCAGAGCACGCAGTCCTTGCCTCTGCCGAGGGACCTGAAGGAACTGGGCAGCATGGCCCTGGAGCTGAGGCCAGGCCCGCTTTACAGAGAGTGGTTTCCTTGCTGGGCAGAGACGAGATCCCTGGTGGTTTTATGAACTTAATTTTGTCAAGAATGCAAGTCTTAATATGAGGCTCATAAAAGCTCAGAGATTTAAATAGAACTTGGAAATCTTCCTTATCAATTCAGTAAATAGTTAATAATCAGGGTACATTAGCTGTTGACCTCCATAGAGCAATAAATTAGCCATTACTTTTTTTGTTAAACTTTTAAAATCACGACATGAGGAAGATTCACTTGCTGTTATAAGATGTAACATAGAAATCTGTAGAGCTTTTACCAAGTCACACAAAAGCAACTTCTGAGAAAACTATGGACCAAAGTCAAGAGGAGGAGATTGACACTGGTGTAATCAGAATGCAGGACGTTCTCCTTACTGCAGGACCCCACTCTTATTCCTGCTGCGTGGGCATCCTCACAACCTTGGCAACCACATACCAATGCTGAGTACTTTCACAATTTCAAGAACACGGCAGGAATGGGATCCTATAGTAGTAATATGTTAAGTTTGGCTTTATGATTGATTTTTTTTCACTGAACAACTCAGGAATCCACCAAATTGTATCAATGGCTCGCTCTTCCTTGCTGAATGGAGTGCCACCGCAGGGAAGTACCACAGCTATTGAACATTCAACCGGCAAAGAATCTCCCAGTGTTTTTGGCTTTTAATGATAAATCTGCCTTTAATATCTGTGTATAGATTTTTGAGTGGCTCCACATTTTTTTGCTTTTCTGGGATAAATGCCCAGGATATAATTGTTAGATCATATTGTAGCTCCATGATTTTTTTTTTTCCTAAGAAACTGCCAACCTGTTTTCCAAAGCGGCTGTGCCATTTCACTCTCCCATCAGCAATGTATGGGTGATCCAGCTTCTCCACACCCTCATCTGCTTGTGCTATCAAGACTCTTGCTTTTATTTGACTCACTCCAGGGGGTGTGTAGTGATGTCTCATGGGGTGGGATTTGCATCTTCCTAACGACTAATGGGGCTGGACATCTTTTCCTGTGTCTATCAGACTCCTGAGTATTGTCTTCTGTGAAGGGTCTATTTCTGCAGCCCACCTTTCATGGTCTTCTTATGTTCATTTTACATATGGTCACCCCATTTTTTTATCATTGTGCTTTGTATAAGGAGTGAGGAAAAGCCCATCTATCCCTTCTTCAAGGAAGTGACAGAGTCACCGAAGTTTTCTGTAAGTGATTCAACTCCTGGCCATTTCTTAAGTACAGTGATTAGCCACAATAAAACCAGAAGAATCACATCCGATTGTCAAATGATGAGGAGCAGTTTGGGATTAAGAAAATACTGATTGCAGGCTGATGTCTGGCAAGGCATACTGCCAGGGACTCAGAGGGAGCAGTGTGGATCCAGTGGCCCCTGGCTAGCCCGCAGGTTGCTGGACACAGCAGAGAAGAGGCAGGTGAGACACCAGCCGAGGATGAGGGCTGGGCAGTTTTGAGGGGCATTTTCCCCAAGGGATGCCCTTTATGGGATTGAGAGAAGATGACTCCGAGGAGGAGTCATGTAAACTGAGACCAGAAGGGTGAGGAACGCTTGCTGGAAGAAACTGGGTTTGATGCAGAGCAGGAAAGTGGTCCACACGGCAAGAGGAACACTCACGGTCCTCATGCCAGATATCTGCTACCACCATACCTCAGTGTTACACTTGTTCTCCCCAAAGAGGAGGGAACACTTATCCTGAAAAACTTCTAGAACATTTCATTAAAGAAAGAAGCATTTTTAACAAATGACTTTTTAGAAGGCAGAAGTGTGACAAATTGGGAGGAGACTTTTCTATTGAATGATATTTAAATTACTTTATGAACTAAAACAAAGAAGTAATTTTCCAATATTATAAAATAAAACTCATGTTCCAAATAGTTCTTAGCTGGACTATATGGAGTGAATATATGCATTTTCCTTAGTATTTTATGACACATTAAATTTATATATTACTGCCTGCAGTTTTGAAAGATACAGTTCCTCTGGAAGAATAATATTCTCATTTCTTGGGATTCAAAGTTTTGGATTTTCAAGCTGACTGGCCATTGACTGAATTTAACATGATCCATCTGTCATTCTCTATCAAGTCTAATATAAAGTTGTGGCAGAAAGCTTCTGCCTACATTTTCTTATTTTAAACAAAAAAAGATACTTGATATGAAAATATTCTTGATATTCTGAATACTATGACAGCCAAATGGTCTTCCAAGCCTTCATTTCAAACAAATATACTTAATATTCCAAGTGGTTGTTGGAAAAAGCACACGTGTCAAAGATTTGTCAAAAGGAGAAACAATAAAAGGTTGGAGTAATGTTTTTTATTGCTTTTCCTCTATCTTTGTCTAAATGTTTAATCTCAGAGCAAAGCTGATCTACAATTAACTCTGAATATGTCTAGAGCACCCTTGACAGCAGTATTTGTTCAAACAAATGTTTCGTAACTGTTGGTGGCAGCGTCCATGGGTTCTGGGGCTGGGAGTGGGGGGCTGTCTCTCGGGGACACCTTCCAGATGCTGTGTGGTCTCAGGACCCCTAGAGGACAGGACTCCAGACTCCTTCATTGCACAAACCCCAGCAAACCCCTTGTCCTTGCTCATGCTCTCCTTCATTTTCGTATTGATTCATGGATGAGCAGTTTATTAAGAGCTTTTTTCTCTGTTAGTTAAAGGATCTCTGGGAAAAAGCAGTGATTTCAAAGTCAAAGCTCTTGGGCATATGGATTTTAGCACAAGGCGCTATCTTCAAATCCTTGTGTGCTTCCCATGAAGGTGTATGATATAGAAGGGCCTGGGAACATTCAGGGGGTCATCTCTGCAGATCTCTACCTTCCTGAATCATTCTTCTCCTAGACTGATTGGCAGTAGGGCAGGCCAGAGCTCTCTGCAGTAATCAGCCTATTTTATAAGGAAAAGACACTCAGCTGTCCTGTCCCAGGTGCTGTCCTGGCCTTCAGGTCTGACAAACCGAGTCCCCAGCACCAGCCATCGAGCCTCTCAATGCAGCGATGCCTCAGGAGCCAGTGCCCTGAAGTGTGAAGTGAGCAAGTCGGCCTCGGTGTGCCCTGCCCCCGTCTGATATCCTGTTGGGTGTGCAGGTCCAGGTGCATGAGGGTAAGAATAAGGGCAATCAGTTTGTCTCATGATCTGGTTGCTTCCCTCTCTCCACTGCTTAAAAGAATATGCAGTTACTGCAGAGACTGCCACAGGGGCAAAGCAGAGATTGTGGAACTTCCTAGGAAGGCCCCTTCACAAGGCCATTGGAATCAGACACTTGGGCAACACTGCCTGGGACTTGTCTTTGCCAGATATGACTTGTGTTGTTCTGTTAGGTCAGAAAATATATTTTATAAAAAGTTATCACAAAATATTATTCCCAAAGTATTATTCTCAATTATCTTATAAAACAGGTACTGGTTTTACTGCCAGTTAATTTTAAAAAATGTGATACTCAAGCTAACATCCTGACTGGATTTGGCTATATACAAAATTCTTCATTAAATGTATAGAAAAGTTTGAACATTTATCTCATTCAAAAATGTTTCTCGGGCTAGTGTATAGCTCAGTGGTGGATAAGGCGGCCAGAATAAGGCAGCCCTGAGGTCTCCCCCATTACAACAAAACATAAAACAAAGCTGCATGTCTAAGGAAATCTTATCATTTATCCTTAAAAATCTATAAAGTGTCTAAGTTACTTTGTAGTTTCAAGTGATCGTGCACTGATCTTCATTGTACTATTTAATTCTCAGTCTCATAATCTCATAATATAAAAAATGAAACTTTTAACTTAAATATTTTTGTTTTAGATAAACATGATAGGATGATCTCTAAGAGATTTTAATTGCAAAATGCATTTATTTTCATAAAAGTTGAAAAAAAAAGTGTAATGGGATTTGTTCCAGGAGAAAATCAACGGTATCAATAATTATTACATTAAAGATATATATATGTAGGTATCATATTAAAATGACATTGGGGCTCAGGGTGTAATTCAGTGGTACAATGTGTGCTGAGGCCCTGGGTTTAGACCCCAGTGTGCGTGCACACACAAACACACACACACAAATGGTGTTAGGATTCCACTGGGTAAATTTAACGGTGGTATGCCATTTTAGTTTTCAATAGTACTATTTACAGTATGTTCAAACCATAGAAATGCACAAAACATTCTAGAGGTCAAGGTCGAGCTGTGTGGCTTCATTGCAAGTGCTTAGAGAGCTACCTGAGACGCTTGTGCAAAACCATTGCTGGCCAAGGGCATATGTGACACCAAACATGGCCTCTTCTCCCTCCTCAGCACACCGTGGGATGCTACAGGCTTCTTGGTTCTGTGCAGGAAGAGAACTCACATCTCTATAGCCTGTTTGATGACAGCATGGAGTTCCCAAGTCCGGCCTCAAAGACACCAGATGCAAGCTTGTGTATTCCTCAGTCTTTCCACCCATGACTTCTCCTCACAGGGGCCCTAGCGGGAAGAGGTGTGTGTGCCCACAAAGCCTGACCAGGAAAATCAGTCTGCATGAGGTCACGGAGGACCAGAGGAAATCGTCCTAGTAAGTAACTTGGTGTCTCCTGCTGCCCTGAACGTCCAGCACTCTTGTCTTCCTGTTTGGTTTCTTACCTCAGTGGTGCACTCCCTCCTTTCGCCCCACCTGCACCTTGGGCTGCACCATTGTCCTGTCAGGTCCCTATGCCCTGGTACTGACCTGAGGAAGCCACAGCTTTATTCTAAGTTTAATATTTAACCTTGAGGGTCCTCCCACTATGGGAAGTAAAGACCAGTGCTGCTGAGACAAAATTTACCAGAATTGTTTATTTGTCCCTGGAGATGAGGGAAATACTTAATTGTCAGGATCTTATAATTAGAAAAAGTATGAAAAATGGAAATTTTAACCTGTGCACTTTTGTTTCAGATAAACCTGATAGGACGATCTCGGAGATACTTTAATTATAAAATACGTTCTATTTTTATAAAAAAAATTATAGAAAAAATTGTAATGGATTTGTTCCATGAGGAAGATCAAAGGTGTCAGTTATTAGAACACTGAATATATATGTGAATATCACATTAAAATGATATTGGGGGAAAAGCCTGTGTGAAAGGTAAATCGGCAGATGATATAGGAATGAAAATAGTGGAGACCAACTCTGGCCAGCTTGATAAACAAACAAACAAACAGAATCTGTTAAGAATAAATTAACATAAATTATGGAATTCAAGGAAGGTTGAAGCAAAGGAACACGGGGCAGCAACAGGAGGCAGCTCTTAGGAAGCGAGGAGCTTCCTGGTGGAACCGCCTCTAATGTAAGTTGGCTCCAGCACTTCTCAGCCTCTCTTCATTCTCCATTCAAACGTCAAACTTGCTAAGAGAAAATTTGATGACTTCCATTTAGAATAAGGGTCAACGTTTTAGCCAATAACCTAGAACGGTGGCCTAGGCTATTATAGACATGATCTTGCTTACGGATTCCTCCAAACAGGAAGCAGTTCTTAAATGAGGGAGGATGGCTGTGAGCCAGGGCCTCCCCCCTCCTTCCACCAGAGAAGTGGCCACCACCTGCAAAAACTTGGTCAGGCTTCCTGCAGGAAGTGCCATGTCCCCTTAGAGAAGGGAGAGCAGTGGTCACTGTGTCAACACTGGCCTGTGTTGAATTGTGCCCCTCGAATCTCCTATGTTGCAGTTCTAACTTCTAGAACCTGGGATGGGTCCTTGTTTGGGAGTAGGGTCTATAGGGATGAGGTCCAGTTAAGGTGAAGTCACTAGGGTGTTCCTCAATCCAGTTTGACAAGGGTCCTGATGAAAAAAATCTGGAAACACAAATAGACACTCATGGAGGAACAGTATGTGAAGGGGCACAGGGAGAAGATGACCACCTGCAGGCCCAGCAGAAAGGCAGGAGCCCAGCCCTCTCTGCTCACCAGCCAGCCAGCCAACCCTGCTAGCACATGGGAGTTCTAGCCTCCAGAACTCTGAGAGACCCACTGGTGGTCCAGAGATCACCAGATGTGTATGGCTTTGTTATGGCTGCAATACAGAATGACCAAGGACATCTGTGGGCCAGGCTGAGCTCCCAGCGGGGCACCAGCTGCTCCTGGACACCTTTGATACCATTTCTTCTGGGATGGGAAGAATGTTGCTGAAGTCACACCAAAGATGGAGCAAATGGCTACTCCCAACCACTCAGCTAAAGAGCCCTGTGCTAGCTTCAAGGGCAGATTTGTTAGCTCAGCATTTAAACAGCAATCATGTTTTCAAATGTACCCTCTGTGCCGGATGTCAGCAAAATTAATAGACCAGTAAGTACTAACTTAGAAGGCTGGATAAATAAGTCTGATCCCTACAATAATATTTCTGACTTCGCTGAGGATATAAGCCATTACTCTTCATCTAGGCTCAGAGGAATTAGCTAGTGGTCACTCCACATTTGCTTCCCTGGACGTACGGCATAATGAAGTACATTGGCTTGATTTCTAGCAATATCGTTAAGTAGGGCATTAAGAAAAGCATTCGTCGGAAGTAGAGGTCAATGCTGGGCCTTTCCCCTTGCAGTTAAATTAGAAAGAAGAACAGTTCTGAAATTTATCTCCTATGCCTTGACATTTTCTTTTAAGATATTCAGTACACTTTTCGAAATTACACTTACCATCACGAATATAATATATTATGTCCAGAGTATACTTGACATTTTAGAATTATATGTTGGTCACTTAATTTCTTTATTTTATGTTTTGAAGTGAAGCAATATATATTTTTAAAATGACCAGCAGCTTTTTTTCTCATAATAACCAGTGAGATAGGCTACAATTTGTGGAACCCACTCATGATGTCATCCCCTGTGTGTAATATGCAGGTTGGATTCTGTGACCTGAGAGACGATGTCACCAATAAGCTATTGTTGGAATTCATGTTATGAACCATTCATGTTATGAACCATTTTGCTAAAGCCCTGTCTTGTAATGGGTACCACAGTCTCTTCTGATCAGCAGCACCTCTGTGCCCAGGCTGCCTCCAGCAGGCAGTGGTCACCTTGATAGAGACCCTGTTGACCTGCCCTCCGGACTCCATCACACCCACTGTTCCCCATTCAGATTGCAGGGAGAAGGATTTAGAAATGGTACAATAATAATTCATTCTATTCCAGTTTTAAGGAACTTATATTGAGTAAAAACTAAGTGTCAATAGTTAGAAAAGGAACTGAACTGGATAGTCCATGGACAGAGAGTAGGGGTGGGTCTGCAGGAAAACCTGGGATTTTCATTTCTGCAATACTCAGCATTTGCTGTCCTTTACAGAAGTTGGATTCAGGAAGGAATATAGTACAAGCTATAGGTCTAGAAGCTTCCACCAGGTGGAAGGAACTGTGGACTCTTCTGTTGGGCAGTATGTGTGTCAGGAGCAAAGATCCCAACGATGGAGACACAGGGGCCAAGGGAAACAGAAGGAACCAGCGCTCTCACAGGCTGACCCACCTCCACAGTTGGTAGGGAAGCCTGTGAGATGGAAATGAATAATGAGGACTACAGAGTCGGGTGATGGAAAGAGGCACCCACCAGGGAAAGTCTTCTCTGTCAATGGCAAACAGCAAAGATGCACTATTGTAGTATCCTTAAAGGCATTACACAATCCTGTGATATTGTGTGACCACCTTATGAATGACATATGTGACTTGAATGTCAGTCATCTCAGAAGGCCAGGATGAACACCCCTCCCCAATCATGGTTCAGAAATCAAGAGAAACAATTGCACAGGTGTAAAAAGTACGATCATGACAATAATGAGCTTTCTGGGTGAACAGGCAGGTGTCCTCACAGACCCCAAATTGGCTTGGGGGGCCAGGGGGGCAAGTGGTGTGCGAGAGCTAGTGGTCAGGGATGGGCCTGTTTGAGGATTGGGCTGGTTTCCACGGCTTGAACTACACTCTTGGCTCTTTATGAACTCTGGCAGATGTGGGGTGAGAGGGAAAGGGAACATGGGGACTTTGGGGATTAGCAGTGGGGTGCCAAACTGGAGGCAGATGACCACCGTCCACCCACAAGCTAGGGCGGGTCTCCACCCGTGTTTCTGAGGTAACTGAGGATGGCCTGCGGTTTCTAAGACCCAGCTGGAAGCCCTCACTCCTAGAATGCTTTACCATTTGAACCAGATGCTTTCAGCAGAAAAGTCCCTCTGGGAAGTTACTCTGTGCCATGTAAACCTCAGTCTCCAGCGGCCATCGGGAGCCAGAGTGAGGGTGCACATCAGTGTTCTCAGAAAACTCTACAACTGGGAAGGAAGAAAAGAAACAAAACTCAGTTCAAACAGAGGAAATTTCAACGCACTGGGCTTTGTTTATGACGAAGAGTGACTGAAACCCTGATTGGAGAAAGTCGCAGACCATACTCTAAGATGAAGTAACACTGTGTTTTATTAGGAGGCTCCAAAGCTCACTGGAAGATGCCCAGCGTGTGGCCCTTTCAAGTAACAGTGCTGTGGAAGTAAACACGCCAGCAAAACTCACACAGATAAGGACGATAACAGGCAGGACTGTGGGCTCCCTCGATGGCAAAGCCACACGAATTGCTGAGTGCACAGCCAATGTGAGTCACGCACAGTGGCTCTGGAGTTACTGCTCCACCACAAAGTTCTCCCTGGAAGGAAGATGAACTTCTGAAGAAATCAAACTTCCCAGCACTGGCTGAATGCTGTCATTTCTGGTAATATCCAAAGGCATACCATGTAGACTTAAAGACATAATATGCAGATAGTAGAAACGAGATTTGGGGAAAATCATTTTCTAAGTGCAAACTAATTTGTCAGCTATGATTCAAATAAATGAAAATATCTAGGATAAAACTGATACTTTGTGTAACACAAATAATCTATTATAGAGTCAGATATGCAACCCAAGGCCTTTCAATTATCACTGTGAATATTCCAGATGGGTGAAATGGGAAGAGTATGGAAGACCCATGATTAAAACAGACAGCAGTGGAATTTTATTTTAGGATCCCAGTAGTATAATATATTTAGATTCATCTTTGTTTTATGTCATTATTCAGCCACTCAAGACCACAATAAATTATAAACTAAGCAACGAGGCTGTGTGCTTTCCACACCCATACAATAGATTCTCCCACTGGCCAGGAGCTGAACATCGAGAGGCTGATCTTCAACTCTTGGTTCCGAGACTCTGCTTCAAGATATTGTTGACAAATTACACTGTGTTTTAGGATCTAAGAATAATTTCAAAATCATGGTATATGTCTAAGAAATGCATGCAAGGATAAGAAGCAATATGTATGCAAAGGATAAGAAGGTTAATTATTTTGTTTCTAGCTACGGCTTCAAACTAAGATGTTCCCAGATATTTTGTCAGTGAAACTAAAGTAATTTTCATAGTCTTGTTCCTGAACAAATACAAATTCAGTTGATGCCTGTCTTCTCTACTGCCCCTTCATTTTGCTTCTAACTTTCATTGATATGAATTTATTTTAAGTGCCGATTGATTTATTAGATCTTTGTGCGAGGCACAGAAAATCAATACAAGAAAAATGGATGCAAAATATAAGTGGCCACAAAAGAGCTTGTGTGTGTCTAAAGCTATTAAAGAGGGAATCTTGACAAAAATTCATCTCAAGAGCACAATTCTGTTATGCTTTTATAAAGTTTGTCGTTAAAACAGGGTTTCATGAAAGAGGGAATAAAACAGTAGCATGCAATTAGCAAAGAGAACTTCTACAGAATCCAAACGATTGAAGGGGCTCTGTGTGAGCATGTCAGACAGACGTATTTGTTTTTCAAATGGATTACTGTATCCTGGGATAAACGAGAATTCACACTCGGTAGTAGAAAACAACAGAGCCACACACACACGAGAGCGGGTTCCCCCCACAGTAACTGTTGGGAAAGTTGTAGGACAGAGTCATAAGCAGGATGCTGACTCCCATACCTTCAAGAGCTGGACTCTGTCCATCACCACGAGGATCTGACTGCTCACAGCCACAGCTACGGCTTTCCAGAGCTCCAGGCCACAAGCCACCCGCAATGGACCCCCAGCTCCCTGTCTGTCGCCTTCTCACTTCAGTGCCATGGTAACAGTGACCTTTGAGGCGGTCCCCCTCCCACCCAGCACAGTCCCTGGAGTGTCCCCTGTGGGTGGGAGGGGCCTGTAGATGAGGTACCTTTTCTCTCCTGGTGCTTCCAAGTTCTTTTGCCTTTTTCTTAGGTCCTGAGGGTTTAATTAAGATGTGTTTTGGTATCAACTTCTCTAGGTTTATCTTATTTGGGGTTCACTCACCTTCTAAAATCTGTAAACTCATGTATCTTTTTAAATTTAGAACACTTAATCTCTTGTACCTCTGGAGGCCCACGTCTGGGCTGCAGTCCAGGAGCAGGTGTGGCTGGTGTCCTCTGGAGTCCCCAGAGAAGGGTCATGTCCTGCTTCTCCAGCTCCTGTCTGGTGGTACTACCACCCCTCCCCACACAGGGCAGCTGCCCACCGGCACCTCACACCACCTTCTTATCCACAGCCAAAGCCTCCCCCTTTCTCTTCAAAGTCACTACTGATATATTAGGGTGCACTTGGATAACCCAGAGTCACCCCCTTCTCAGGACTATAAACCCCATCTGCAGAGCCCGCTGTGCCATCTAAGGGACATGCACAGGTTCTGGGGATTAGGCTGTGGGCATCGTGGAGGCCAGTGCTCAGTCTTCCACAACCATTAGCAAAGCTGATCCCAAACCAACGCCCCCACCCTGTCAGCCACCCTAAACATGAAGACGCATCAGGCCTACAAAAATTCACAGTCAAAAACTTTAGTGTATCCAAGGGAACCAAAACTCCTTGTTTTATTAAATTCAAAATCAAAGAAACAATATGAAACCTATTCAATGTATATCTCTATCTAAAACCACATTCAACAATATATGAAGAAGATTATCAGAAAATAATGGCTAATGAATAAATTCTGACTTATGGATATTCATGCAAAAAACCTCATTAAAATGCAAGTAAAATCAGATGTAATAAATTCAAACATAGTTAAGCACCAGAAAATCTATTTGTATAATGTAATCAATAATAGCTTATGAAAATATCACATTTGATCATCTTAAAGATGCATAGAACAATCTGATTCAAATGTATGATATGTCAAGATCACTGTACTGTCATGTGTAACTAATTAAAACAAATAAAAATAAAAAATAAAATATATTTAATAAAATTTAGTGCCTATTCATGATTGGATATGTGGATGCTAATTCACAGTAGGAGGGGGATAACGAAGAATAGAGGTACTTTGGGTTAGAAAGAGAGAACTGAAGGGAGGGAAGAGGGTGAGGGAACAGGGTGGGAGAGACAGTAGAATGAAATGGACATTATCACCCTATGTGCACATATGACTACATGACCAGTGTGACTGCATCATGTTCAACTGGAAGAATGGAAGTTATCCTCCATTTATGTATGAAATGTCAAAATGCAGCCCACTGTCTTGTATAACTAATCAGAACAAATTTTAAAAAACTGGCAAATGAAGCTAGACATCATGGAACATACCTGTAATTCTAGCTACTCAGAGAGGGTTGAGGAAGGAAGATTGTGAGTTTGAGTTCAGACTGGATAACTTAGTAAGACCCTGTCACAAAACGAAACAAAATGTTGGGCTGGGGATGTGGCTCAGGGCTGGAGCCTTGGCCTCGCCTGCTCTAGCACGTGTGAGGCCGTAAGTTCCATCCCCAGTGATACAAAAAATAAAATGAAACAAAACACCACCAGCAAATTACATGTAAAAGGTAAATTTCATAAGCAGTGTTTTTCTTTCTGTGTGAAGGGAAAAATAACACAATCAATATATAAACAAATCATGGACAATAAACACAAATACCAAAAATACAAGAATCCCAGTCGACTTAGTCATCAAGGAGAACCACAGAAAAATATTGACCCTTACTTTACTAAAAATTAAAATCTCATCAAAGCGGCTCTTGCTGAGAATAACGATTAAACCGAGACTCCACATCCTGTAAGGGAGCTTAACAAAATAAAATACCAAGGCCACGTGGTGACCTCACAGCAGACCTTTCCAGCCCTGTCTCTGGTCTTGGTGGGGCTCCCACACCCTCACTCTGGCCAACTTGGCCGCACAAGGACAAGTGTGGGCTCCCCTCAGGAGACCAGAGGACAGGGCTGGGGTCCACACCTGAGGGCAGTTCACCCACCTTCCTCCTCCTCCAGGAAGACCCTCTGCTCCCTCCACCCCAAGACTGCTCCTCCAGCCAGGAGCTCTCCTCCCCAGACCACAGTACTCAGCCCTCCCTGGCCTCTTCCCTCAGAGGAAGAGAGGTCTGGCAGAGGCTTTTGCCCTGATGGACAGGGTTCCAGGAATGCTTGATTAGCGTGACGGAGCAGGAAAGAGGGTCCTAGGATCACCCAGAAAAACCCAGGACTCTGGGTAGAGAGCATGTGATGTGTATCACACACACACACAAAAAAAACACACCTGAGTATCCATGCTTCAAATGTCCTCTCAAGAGAGTGCACAGGCGCACTGCGCCCACATGCACAGTGGACGGGCTCCATTACAGCAGCCAGCACTAGCTGCATCCAAAGGCACAAGCTGCACCCACTGGATCCACCAACTTGAGGCAGAGAACCTGAGATGTCACGTCATTTCAAAACCAGGAACACAGATACTCTTCTCACGGATCCAGGCCTGACCACTACAGACACAGAAACGAGGAAAGGGGCTCTATCCGGGAAGGAGGGGACGGCCACCCAGAGTGCGCGAGCTCCTCAGTGGTTGTCGGTGCACAGCTGTTCACGACATCATTGCTGCACTCTCCCATTCCTGGGAGCACAGCAGCAGTCCCACACGCCTGTGCACCACGCGGGGCACTGGAGAAGCGGAGCAGCCTGGAGGAGCTTCCTGTCCTCTTCCCTTCCCGATCTCCCCTCCCTGCCACCCTCACTCTTTTCCTCTGGACAGTGAGAGCCAACGTCCACTTAGCCTCAGCTGAGAAGGCTGCAGTGGAGGAACTGGATGTGAGGAAGCTGGGCAGCACCAAGCGCAGGAGAGCAGAGCCGGGATGGAAGGTGGGATCCCGACTCCAGCTCTCAAGAGGCAGCTACTCCTTATCTCGGAACTGGCCCCAGAGGAGCAGGGCCACAGGAGAACACACACGAATACCATACCCGATGGCCTTGGGGGACATCTTCATTCGGGAACCAGAGTGTGGGAAGGAGCCCCAGAGCAGAGAGGGCCCAGGTGTGAAGATGCTCAGAGGGGAGCTTGGGTGTCAGAGCAGAGTGGCAGCACACAGCCATCAGAGCGCCTGTCCCTTTTAGGAGGAAGCCCTGTGATTCCTCTGATATGAGATGGACAGTGGAAGCAGGTGGTAGAAGGAGAATCCATGGATGTCACTTTGTGTTTTAGAAAACAAGAAAGATGGGACTCAACAGAGACTTGCAGGGCTCAGTCACATCCATAGGCAGCAATCGGCCTGGGTTGGGGGACAGACAATGAAGTTCCACCACACGGATGCAGGAGTGTAGGAAATGAAAAGTGAACTTCCTCTCACAGTCCTGTCCTGTCCTCGGAGGCTGACTTATTCACATAAAGCCATGACTGCAGACTCCAAAGCCAGTTTAAATCCAGTTTTTCTCCATATCTCCATACCTGAGTCTGTATCAATGTGGTCAATAGATAGGAGTTTATTTGTATAACAACAACAGTGACAGAACATGGAACAGTTGACTCCATAACAACAATCCCAAGAGGGTCAGTAAAGTGAAGGCGTGGCAAGCAATGACATGTAACCCAGAACTGCACAGGGACAGAAAGACACTGATGTCTGGGCCTCAGAAACTCCCATGTGGAAGCTCTGGCCTCCAATGCGATGGCAAGGGGGTCACATGCCCTGCCTAGGGAGGACTCCTCTCTCTCTCTCTCTCTCTCTCTCTTTCTCTCTCTTTCCCTCTACCCCCACCCCCATATGACCACTCAGAGAGAAAGCAGCAGCCCCAAGAAAGGAAGATGCTTCACCAGATTCACCAGGATCAGTGAGGACAGCACCTCCATCTTGGCTTTCCCGCCTCTGGGACCATGGGAAGTGTCAGCCGTGAAGACCCCATCCACAGCCCTTTGTCATGGCAGTCTGAGACGAGGGACACTTGAACCAAGCAGAAAACAAGAAGAGCAGTAAACAAATTCACACAATAACTGACAATACTGTGGAGGGAGAAAACCATAAAGCAACGTGGAAAATAGAACAAGGGACTTGAGAAAGAAGAAGTAAGAATATTACTAGTAATAAAAGGCTCAAATAGGATTATAGGAAAAAAATCCTACAAAAAGGAGAACTAATATGATATTTGGTAGTCCCTTCCAAAGAACAAAAATGACAAATAAAAAACCAAATTCTATCAAAGTTTCCTACTGAAGAAGTTGCCAGAAATAAGACTTTGACCCACAGGCTGAAAGGGCACAGTGAGCTGTCCACACATGTCCCAGGCTTTCTAAAGTCTAGAACCTGAGTGTCTCAGCTGGGCATAAACCACAAAGAAAGAAGACCCCGTTTCCCAGCCTCATTGGCAGCCGGAGGATCCCAGGTGCTGGTTCACACTCCCAGCCTAGGCAGACTCTCAGTGGACTTTTTTCTATGTGATAAAGACACTTCACCTGTCATTGCTCTTTTGGGTATTCCCTCACTGGCAGAAAATCCTATCTTGTGTTATACTCACACATGAAAAAACTCAACACCGGGGGAAAGAAAGACAAGGAAGGAGGCCTGCAGAAAAAGTCTACTATGAATGTGAAGCTGAAGTCCCTGAATAAATCATTAACTAACCGAAAAAGCCACCCTAGTGCAAATAAGAACCAGAGCAGTTTCTCAATAAAAGGCAATAAATAAATAAAGAGTCTTTGTGTGTGAAAATGCTTAATGTTTTCTCTAGGTTAATAGATAAGAATATAAATTCAAAAGAATATACCTGTGTATGCTGAAAAAACTATTTTTACTTATTATTCATTATTTTTAAAGTATTACAGAAATAGGAAAATATTCTGGTTTACTGGATAAAGTTCAATTATCCTCATTAGAGAATACACAAGAAAAAGAAACAAGTTTTCTTTATTATTACAATTATCGATGTTGCTCTAGAAGTACTAGCCAATGCAATTGGACAAGCAAAATCATAGAACTGAATGGGCTTAATTTCACAAATTATAAGAATTTTAATCTGGAAAACCAGAGGTCGATTAAAAGAAGATTACAGAAGACTGAAAATAAAATGTACAGATGATTCTTCAAATAAAATGAAGAATCAAAATTTAATCTAACAAATATTGTGGAATGCATATTTTATTTATAAAAATACAAAGAAATATCAAAACATTTACAAATACTCTTAAGGGATGAACAATTCCTATGTATATAATTCCTGCATATGACATGAAAGACACATCACTTATTGATAGAGATATTATGGAGATAAAACTGATCTTGAACAAAATTACATATATATATATATATATATATATATATATATATATATATATAAAGAGAGAGAGAGAGAGACACAAATACATACATATATATAAAATACATACACCTATATTTTAAATGTAAACATGTATACTTTTTCCATATATTTACAAATATAAATATATGTGCATGATTTTACTAGTCAATAAAAAAGACATACAACACAATTTTATGTAAATGGCAAAGGTTTGGATAGGTAATTTTCCAAAAAAAAAAGATATGATAATGGAAATTAGCATATTAAAAGATTCTCAAATTATTGATCCCCGGAGAAACACAATTAAGACCACAAGAAGGCACTGCAGGGTTCAGTTCCTGCTGGGGTGTCCGTGTGGATGCTCAGGCTCACTCTTGGTGCAAAGAGAGCTGACCATAATACTTTAAAACAACAACAACAGAAACATCAGTACACAAAAGCAGTCTACTCTGGAGAAGAGGGAAAATCTGATCTCCAGAGTCTCCACATTATTATATTCAAATGTGCAGTTGCCCAACACGTATGCACACTTACACACACACACCCAAACATAAACAGACCCCAAAAGACAACCTCACCAAAGGAAAGAGACAAATCAACAAAAACTGTCCCTGACAAAGGCAAGACTGAGGATTGACGGACAGAGACTTTGAAACCACTCTCAGGTTAAGGCTTCCTCCTAGTGCACACACCCCAAATCCTAGCAATGGGGAGGCTGAGGTCACAAGTTCAAGGCCAGTCTGGCAACTTAAGGAGATCCTGTCTCAAAAAACAAAACAAACAAAAAACAGGGCTGGAGAAGCAGCTCAGGGGTAGAAGATCCCTGGGCTCAATCCCTAGTACCATAAATAAGTACATAAATAAATAAATAAATAACAGATGTACTTAAAACCTATAAGGCACCAAATGAGAATTTATTATAGAACATAATAAAAAAATGAGAAAAGAATTAAACATTTCACTACAAAAATTATTACAGAATAGAGAACACAGAGACTAACCCACGTAACTGCAGTCATCTTATCTTAGTCAAAGGGCTCCTAAAACACACATTGGAGAAAAGATAGCCTCTTCAACATATTGTGCTGGGAAACTGGAAATCCATATGTAATAAAATGGAATCACACCTCTATTTCTCATTAAACCAGAGACCTTGCACCTTTTGGAAGAAATAGTAGGCCCAGATCTCCATCATGTTGGATTAGGTCCCAACTCCCTTAATAAGACTCTTATAGAGCAAGAATTTAAATCAAGAATCAACAAAAGAGATGGATTCAAACTAAAAAATTTCTTCTCAGCAAAAGAAAAAATCAATGAGCTGAATAGAGAGCCTACAGAATGGGAGCAAATCTTTACCACAAGTACATCAGATAGAGCACCAATCTCTAGGATATATAAAGCACTTAACACCTAAAAAAAAAACAACCCAATCAATAAATGGGCCAAGGAACTGAACAGATACTTCTCAGAAGAGAATATACAATCCATCAACAAACATATAAAAAATTTCAACACTAGGAATTGGAGAAATTCAAATCAAAACTACTCTAAGATTTCATCTCACTCCAGTCAGAATGGCAGCTATTAAGAAATCAAACAACAATAAGTGTTGGTGAGAATGTGGGGGGAAAGTACACTCATAAATTGCTGGTAGGACTGCAAATTGGTGCAATCTGTGAAGCAGTATAAAGATTCCTTGGAAAACTTGAAATTCAACCACCATTTGATCCAGCTATTCCACTCTTCAGTGTATACCCAAAGGACTTAAAAACAGCACACTACACAGCCATATCCATGTTCATAGCAGCACAATTCACAATAGCTAAATTGTGGAAGCAACCCAGATTCCCCTCAGTAGATGAATGGATAGGGAAAATTTGGCATATATATACAAGGGAACATTACTCAGCATTAAAAGAGAATAAAATCATAGCATTTGCAGGTAAATGGATGGAGCTGAGAATATAATGCTAAGTGAAGCAAGCCAATCCCAAAAAACAAAGGCCAAATGTTTTCTTTGATATGAGGATGTTGACTCCTAATGGCAATGGGGCAGGGGTATGGGAAGAATGGAGGAGCTTTAGTTAGGCCAAGGGGGAGGGAGGGGAGGTAGGGGCCAGGGGGCAGGAACGATAGTGGAATGAGTTAGATATCATCACCCTAAGTACATGTATAGGATATGAATGGTGTGAAAATACTTTGTGTACAACCAGTGACTTGAAAAATTCTGCTCTGTATGTGCAATATGAAATGAATTGCATTCTGCCATCGAGTATAACAAATTAGAATAAGTAAACAATAAAACATCATGAACACAACATTAAACAACAATGGAGAAAACCAAGGACAGAAGCAGCCCTCAGGTGTACAGAAGAAGGTGCAGTGGTGGCCACTGGCTTGGGCTTAAAATGGCTAAGAGGGCAAATTTGATGGTAGGTGTTTCTAGTTCACACTAGAAAACTGGGAAGACCACGACCAAACACTCTTCCTAAAGCCCAGGAGCCTGCCGCCGGCCACACCTTCTGTGAGCTGCCAAGGAGAAGGTCTCCCCAGCCTCCTCAGTGTTCCAGGGCTGCCTGGACTCAGGGTGTCCTTGGCTGTGGCTGTGTCGCTCTGATCTCAGCTCCGACATCACAGGCCCTTTCCTCTGCTCCTCCTTGGCATTCCTCTTCTCCTTAAAAGGACACTGGTCTGCAATGGAGAATAAAGTTGTAACGGAAGATCGGAGGTTCTGTGGATCAAGCCTGCCTTTCCTCATAGCTGTCAAAAGGAAATCAGGAGAAATCTGTGGATAGTTATGACTCAGATCAGATATCGAGTGTGAATGTGCACCTGCATATGTGTGTATCTATGTGTTATGTATTTATTTTAACTAGAGAATTTAATGGACAAGAATTTTATGCAACACTTTAATTCTCTAGTTCTGCTAATTCTCAGGAGAAGCCAGCTGCACACTGGGGTAGGGTCCTGCGCAGCTGGGGAGCACTGGCCAGCACCACCGTCCCTGTGCTCTTCAGGTTCTTCAGCCACAGGTGAGTGCCTGACAGGATGCAGCGGGATACGCACCCAGCTCAGATTTCCCCCCCCCCCCCCCCCCCCCGCTTCTGATGACCTGGGAAGGGTGCATCTGTGTCATCTAGGGGACGGAGATGCCCTGCTGGCTGCTCTGGCAACCTGCTCTGTCACTTGCTTGGTGGCTCCTCAGCTATCTACCTCTGCACCCTCCGGAAGCCTTCCATAGGGTGACCCTCAGGGTGTGGCGATCATGGGGTAATCACTCCCCTGGGTTTAAGTTCACAGCTGTGGCTCCATCTCATAACACCCAAGAGGCATGATTATCTGCTGTCATGCTTTAATTCTCAATTAAAACAAGAACCAGCACTAAAATAGGATTGGGGAGGGGATTATGCTCCCCTCTAGTGACACCAGGGGTGTGTGGGCTCCTTGTGGGCTTCCTGCCAGAGCCCCTGAGGAACATGAACTGAGCCCCCCTCCCGCCAGTGGCAGAGGTCCTGGGACTGTCCTTGTCCACGGCTCTCCAGGGCATTTCCAGCCTCACCCTCTCTTGACCTTTTAGGCACACTTGAGAGCTGTGCTCTCACTAGCAGGTGGTGTTGAGAGGGGCTGATACTCATTACTCTTATTAAAGAAAATTAGTAGCTGGGTGTTATATTTAATATTGGAAGGCTGAGCTTGCCATTAAAGGAAGCAATTTTAAACCATGGTGAAATATTCATATTTAAAGTATTGTGAGGACAGGAATCTAATAACACAAGTTTTTAATAAAGGCTTAAATGATTCTAATTTTGTAATCTTTTAAAATAAAAATTAACTATATTACAGTGGTCTCCACAGGTGATATTTAAATATATACACATATATCTAACAAAGTTCCAAGCAATTTAACTACAATAGATTTTGACAAGACAGAATCCTGTCTGCACAATCTACCTATTTTTAAATTTTATGAGGTTCTTCTGGCAGAGTTTTGTAGCAGTTAAGATGAAAATCCAGATGCATGGCACCCTTTAAAAGAAGGCGAAGAAGAAGAGGAGGAAGAAGAAGAAGAAAGAAAAATAATCAATTTGGTATCAAATTTATTCCAAAGCAGAGAAGTGCACATATTTTTTTTCTGATTGTGAAAAAAAAAGACATGCAGAGAGGTCAAAGGTCACACAAAGAGGAGACAGTATTGTGTAGGAACTGTCACGCATCACCACCTATTTTGACATGCACGGGGCCGTTTGTTGTCTGTCGAACATGCAAATTAAGTGCCTGCTGTCATAGCCAGCCAATATCTGAAAGTGGAAAATGAGACCACCTGTAACCAGTGAATGGAGTGATGGACAAGCATTCAGGGCCCGTCATCTCGGAGGCCATTCACACCACCTCCGAATTGCATATGACATGTAAAAATCTTTTCTTAATATTCACAACCGGGAAGTTTGGGGAATTATGGAGGCTTCCACTGCTGCATCTAATGGGTTCTCCAAGCAGACAGCTGTGACTGCGAGCTGGCTTGATAATTAGGTGTCCAGGAAGATTTTATGCTACGAATCAGTTAAAAGGGAGAAAAGAAAAAGAAAATAATGGCAAGCAAAACTCGCTGGGATGGAAATTGCATTAACCCTTGTGTGTCTTTCTGTTTCTAGGCTGGGACTATTTTCTTGGATCTAGAGCCATCCCACCGCTCAGTACAGGTTTAATTTGTAAGCATGCCCCAGCGTGCGGGAAGCAACGTCCAGCTAATTCAGGAGACTGTCCAGGAGAGGGTGGCTCAGCAGCGGATGTAATGCCACTTTCCAGAGCCACGTAATGATTGCTAGCTTGCAACAAATCTTTTTCTGTCAAAATGATATTTTTGAGAGGTGTATTCTATCAAAATGAGAGGGAAGCACAGGGGATGACGGCGACCTGCAAGCAGATCAAAGCATTTAGTGCACAGCTCCCGTCTTCCGCAGTACTTTTACACCAAGCGTTCATAATGATCTGTTCTCGGGGCACCAAAGGAGACCAGCGAGGCAAAAAGAATAGAAAAATGCAGCCTGTTTGAGAATAGTGCTTTTTATGCACTTAGATTGGAACGAAAAATTTGGGAGCACCGAATTACCCCAATGTGAGGCGGGATCATTCAAACCAAAGGATGCGGTGGATACTCACCATCCCTCTCACTCTCCCAACACGGACCCCTAACACCACACTGAGCTTAAGGGGTGCAAGGGAGAGTCTGGCATTTCCAGGAAATGCTCTCTTTTCCCTGAACCCCTCAGGGATAGGGACTCAGAAAGCGGGTGGGGCCTCCAAGTCTGAGCAGGGACTGGCCCAGTGCTGAGCTGCAGTGCTGTATCTTTGTGCCATGGTGTGTGTGTGTGGGGGGGGGGGGCGTGCAATGGGTGCGTGCATGAGAACTCCAGCCTTCCTTGAGCGAAGGGCACAGCATCTCTACCTAGTGTGCTCTAGGACATAGGCAGGTGTGCAACTAGGACCTCCGTCAAGGCTCAGATATTAGGATCTCACCTTTCCGCCATCGGAAGCTCCCAAGGATTAAAAGCCAATTCTGAAAAGGCCAGGCCGTCTGCTGCCCCTCAGCTGTGCCAAGGACCCTCTGTTTTGTGCTGGTTTGGGCAAGACAGCTGTCCTTCGTAGCTCTTCCATCCTGACACCGTTAGTGCAGGAAAGTCAGCTGGCTCATACTTGGCATGCCGCTTTTCGTCTGACAAGTAGGTTTGGAGGGCCTCTGAGCTGGGCTGCGGGCACCTCGGGTGCTTCCCCGAGCACACGGGCGAGAACCTCTGCCCTCTTGACACTTAGATTCTAGTGAGGGGCAAAGCTAAATTGCAAGACAAATAAATGTGTAGAATGACACGGCATCACATGGAGAAGTAAATAATGCCAAGCGGCAGGACATGGGGCAGGGTGAGGTATCGCCACGTGGGCCCCGTGGGGCCTCCAGGAGACTGCTCTGGTCGTGGGTCTCCAGGCTGAGCCAAACTCAGGGCAGGAAATAGAAGCTAAAACGCCCCAAGGGAGGGGAGGCAGAGTGGCAGATTATGTGTTCTTGAGTGCATACCCTGGCCCTAGCAACGCGGTCTCTGTGGCACCCTGTCTGCCTTTTGTGAAAGCTCACCTCACCCCTGAAGGTGACCTCGGGGCCATGATTCCGGCCCCAGTCCCCAACAAGTGTTTCATCTCCATCATTACCAGGAAAATCCCCAAGAGGCATTGACACAGATGATCTTAACCTGGAGTGACTTCGGCTCAGGAGAGTTCCAGAGCTCAGGAAGAAGACCAGCGGGACTCTGACACCTCAGCTCAGCGGCAATCTGCTTCTTGGAGTTGGCACAGGCAGTGAAGTGCGCCGTTCTCGACCTTGGGTCCTTGCTGCCTGAGAACAGGCCCTTGAAAAGCACCTGTGCCCTTTGCAGCAGTGTCAGGCTATCTGGAAACCCTCCCCCTTGAAAAGGGCAGCTACAGGATGCGGTGGGTGGGCCCCGCATGGGTAAGGGGCTCTGGAAGCCTGGAAGAGAGGCAAAGGCTTGGATAAGAAAGCTGTGGCGTCTGGGTGTGATGTTTCCACCATCTGGCTGCATTCTTAATTTCACAGCAACTGCTCGGGAGCAGATGCAGTAGCTCCTTGTGCTCAGTTTAGGTTCCATGATGAACAAAACTGAGACATAGAGTCTGAGCAAATGTATCCCAGTTATACCTGCCTGGGCCGATCACTTTGGCATCTGATTTTTGTTCAGTTAAAATTACAGGGAACAACTAAACCTTATTGTCCAGTGAATTCAAAGGAAAAAATATAGTCAACTGCCACACTTACTTGTGCCCAAATCTGCACAAAATCAGTAGCCTCACCAGTGTTGTGTTTGTGCTCTTGTGTGCGTGGGTGTGTGTGTGCACCTGCAAGATTCCGTGCGAGAGTCAGGTCCAGGAGAGAGGGGATGTGAACCTCAGCATCCCACTGAGGACCTGCTGCAGCTGCAGAGCCCTGAGCAGGGTGTTTGTCCACAAGGCCACCCCCTGAGGGAGGAAGGCACCCATCCTCCAGACGGGAAATGGTGGCTGGCTAATCTTAAAGGGAAGATTTATTTTCAACACTAGTTTTTCTGACCAACAGGAGTTTTGTTCCTCAGCCATCAGGAAAGGCTGAGAAAGTGGAATTTGCGAAGTGGGTGCAAGAGACAGAGGGGATATGGAGAAGGGTCATGGGGAACTGCGAGAACTGCCTCCTAGAGCCAGTGAGGAGAAGAGTCGTTAAGACACTATTTCAGGGTGATTGAGAAGGAGACTGAGAGCTGCTGGAGGGTTCCCCTTAACACTTCGTCTGGTATCAAAATCTACCTTGAGTTTGTAAAAAAAATTATTTTGAACCACATATAAAAGGATATCTTATCATTTTTCATAAAACATTGCCCTTGTGCCATGAATTTTAAAGTAATCTTTAAAATTCAGGACACTGGGAGCAAGGTGTTCTTGTACCCATCCCACAGATGTGCGGGACACGCTGGGCTGTGCTCTGTGGCTTGGGGGATACTTGATTCCATGTTCTGTTTGATGAATAGGTGATACTACTGGTGGGGTGCATTTTTTCCTTGTAAGCACGTAGTAAACCTCGTTTAATTCTAAAAATCAGAGCTATTTGCATTAAAATGAAAATTTAAAATAGCAGTCTAAAAGGATTATTTCTGACTAACTCCTAGAGGTTAATTTACTAATTTGTACGCTGATGGGAAACTATTCAGGTGATATCTTTGACTGGTTTTCTTGCTCTACTATATTCAAGAAACAGGCCTTCAACACTGAGATAAGAGAAATACCATTCATATTTACATCATCCATTCAGTCCATATTTATTTGACGGACTACTAATGAGCCCTGCATTTATTGTTTCTGTGACATCCAACACTAGGGTGGGGACAAATGAGAGAGGCCCTCAAGGGTCTAAGATGCTGGTGAAACAGAGAAGTAGCAAAAGTTGGTTTTCTTAGCAGACAGGTACCCTTTCCCATGCTGTAACTGTGAGCAATTTGATAACATCTTCTGCTAATATTGGACTGAGAAAATTCTACATTTTAAAAATGTATGTTCATGACATCATTCAAATGAATAAGTCAGAGTGGTATTTTATTCCTCTGAATTGGGAGAGGATTCAGCCTGTATTCAAGTCTCTTGAAGACAATCCACACCCCCTTTTCTCTTCGTTCAGGGGTGCCTTTGCCAGCCCTGCCAACCAGTCAGACTCTTCCACAGAGTTCACCTGGGCATGGTAGGAAAATGACAGACGGTCATCACGAAGACAATCACTGTGGTTGACACCTTGTTTTACACATGAAGTCTTGCACCAAGAGGAAAACTGAACCTTTCGATTGTACCTTTCCTGGAACATGTGGCTGTGTTTTACACATACAACTGGACGTGGTTATGATGTCAGGTTTTACAAAAGCATCAAGTTGTGGACAAATAACCATAGAGGCCTTTGGCACTGCAGCCAGGCACTCGCTAATTCTTTCATGTTGTTTTCAGTTGTTTATAGTAAGGAGCTGAGTAGATGAGAGAATCTTCTCCATGGTTAATTACAATTTTATACAGACCTTGGAGAGATGTTCAGTGTTTCCTGCTAGGGCTATTTACATCTAATGGTGACTTCCTTCGACACACTAATGTCAGGTTATGATATTACAAAAAAAAAAAAAAAGGAAGGTTTGCACACAACCTAGAAGTTTGACTACTTCTTTTCATATTAACTCTACACTGAAACTAACCCTAAGGAAACTTCCACACTGCCACCCCCCACAGTGTAACATGAAGAGAGCTTGAAATATCAGCAGGTGTTTGCTATTGCACCCACTTTTCAGAATTATTTCTACCTTTATTTCATTTAAAGGAGGATCTTATGTGCTAATCTTGGGGACCATCAGATCTTTTGAGAATGTTTGCAAGATAAGCAATGACCTTGCTGTGCAGGGACTAAGTGTACAGGCACACAGAGAAAGGGAAGATTCATTCTCCCCCTTCAGTGATGACATCCGGGCAGCCCGATTCTTATCCAAACATGATGTTAAGGAGGGAGAAAGAACACTGGTGTTCTTTTATAGGAATATCAGCAGGTACAAATCCACACACAGGGGTCTCCACGCTGCAAAGACTCTATACTGAACAGAATTACAATCTCCCCAAAAGACGAGTCAGAGCTCTTGGATTACTGCTCTCATTTAGTGTGAAATGGTGCATTTGGATTCTGAAGAGCCAGAATAGCAATGCTTTTCCCGTCCTCAAAACAAAACAGACGGCCAAGCCCAGATGTGGGCAGCCTGTGGACAAACATGGGAGGGCTGCAGTATGGACAGGCCGGGTGGGGACTTCCAACACCACAACAGCATGCTGGCTTGATGAGTTCCAGCAGAGCTTTCAGTTGCAATTTTTTTATTTATAGTGTGTGCAATTTGGCTATAAAAGCCTTACAAACACTTTCCTCTTCAACAAAGTTGAGTGTCTTCCCACACATCCTTTCTTCTTATTTTTAAACATCGATGACTGCTTACTGTCAACCACATTCATGCTGGGAAGAAGTTCATGTTTACATTCATTATCCCTTCATACGTGAAACAATTGCCAGGAATTAGAAACAAAATAGAAGAAGTCAAAAGTCTGATTTGTACCCTCCTTTCCAAAATTTTGGTCTTCCTGCATTTCAGTCTTATTTGAAATCAAGGATATGATTTCTTTTTAAAATTTTTATGTTTTTGAAATTTAATTTTTAATTATGATCTTTTAAGTTTATATGCATGGAACAAAATTCCCCCTTCTTTGTTTTCCAGGGAGAGGCAGAAGGTTGGAGCAGCTTCTCCCTGGACCTGCAGGGAGGCTCCTGCTGGCCCCCGTGCAGCCAGCTCTGCAGAGGACTTGCCTTTGCCTTCATAAAACCCGAGAGCTCCACTGCACATCCATAAATATGCAAAACCAGACATGACCTTATGTGCCCTATGCAGAGGTTCTCCGTGGTCCTTCCAAACAGAAGGTGGTCTCAACCCATCCCCGGGTTAGGGTCGAAATGCAGGACACTTCCCGGCCCTGCAACAAGACCAGCAAGACGCAGCACCACTCAGCTGATGACTTCCCACGTGGCCTTACTTTAAAACAAATACAGAGCATTATGTTTTAAAATAGGTAGGTTAGACCCACTTGAATCAAACTGTGAAATATGATATATTAAGAACTATGTAATGTTTTGAACGACCAACAATAAAAAAATAAATAAAAATAAATATGACACAAATACAACATAAAAGACATATGAAAAAAATAAAATAAAATAGGTAGGTTAGGTTTACTGTATAACTTTTGCATTCTATTATTTTTCAATTACACTGCTTAATAGTGTTGAATTTCTCACTTTTCAACACCAACTTTGCCCTGGTTGTCATAGTAGCTTTTGTTTTGGAGAAAATACAAAAGCTCCTTTTCCTTCCCCCAGATGTCTTGTTTAAAATCTTACTTCCATGTGCTGAGTGCAGAGCAGCTCAAAGATAAGAATTAAAAAAAAAAAAAAGAAGAAGAAGAAGGAAAGAAAGAAAGATGCTGTAATTAAAAAAAAGGCTTTTGGGGGAAATGTGCCTCTATTTTACTTACTTTATTTAAACCTATAAAACCATTTTTTGCATTTATTTTATGCAATTAACTGTATATACACTTGATTTTGCTTTTGTAATGCTGCTACCCTTATTTGTTATCTGGCCTGTTGCTGTGAATTACTATTTTTAAAGACCATTCATGCAAATATGCACAAAGCCATAAAATGTATTGAAAAACCAAATACTAATAATGTTTTGTCTATCTATTCAGCCTTGTCTTTTTCCTCTCCCATTTTAGCAAGGTTATTTTGAGAGGTGACTTTCAAGGAACTTTCCTAACCTGCTTTAAAATAGTTGATCTCAGAGACCTAGGAACAAAGCCCAGTATGAATATAAATTATTTGTCAACATATGGTAGCAGGGCGTTGCCCAGCTCCAAGTCTGCACAAAGAGCAGCATTGCCGGCAATGATGAAGTTCTCAAACTGAAGTTCCACACTGGCGGCAGGAAGTGGCTGGCGTGATCTAGGGCTACAGCGCTTGGTAAAGCAAGGGACAGCTGCACCAATTCTACCTAATTAGTCAAGGTCAGACACTGCAAATGGAGGACATTCCCATTTGTCAGGAGGACAATGGAAGGGGACCCAAGCATTCTCAACTGGGAACCCCGGTGCCAGGGGCTCATTGAATACGGGAAGCGAGCCTGCACTTTTTTGTGCGGGCTGGAAGGCGGCAGCCACTCAGGACAATTCAAATGTTAGCTCTGGCAAGACTAACCAGTGTCACAAAACACAATCTTGTTTTAACTACCAGAAGCATATGTTCATTGACCGAGCGTAACGTTGGTGACACTTGAAGGAAACACTGCAGAGAAGAAATGAGAGGAAAAAATGTATTTTTTACATGTGTTTGGGATTTCATGTCTCCTTCCTCCATTCAATGGAGTAATCTTTTAAGTTGCCAATTGATTCAGTGTAATCCTTTAAATAAAGGGATGATTGCTTTCAGTGAACAGAAGGGTTTCGGAATGAAAAAAGAATGAAATGCTGTTGTCCTAATGGTTGCTGAGAGGAGTGCTTTATTTCCAGCCAAAAAAAAAAGAAAGAAAAAGAAAAAGAAAAAAACAGCACAGATTCAAACAGTCCAGCATGATACACTGGGATAGAGGAAAACTTTCGGTGCTGGTAGGTATTTTAGACCTGCTAAGAAATTCTAATCTGCCACAAGCAAGTATACAGTATAATTTTGAAAGCTAAATGAATTTTGCATTTGTTTTTAAGAAACAGGGAACAAGGACGTTGGTGTTTAAATTGAGACCTACAAATATTTGAGAGCTATTTTTTTTTAAACAAAAGCTTTCAATTTTCTTCCACCCTAGCCTTGATGCTCCTCTTGGTAGCCGTGTGGCTCTGTTGAGTACAGAGAGGGCTGGCGCCAGCCCGAAGCGAGACACAGGGAGAACAGCCATCCTCACCTCACCTTCTCCATCCCTCCCTGTAGAGACCTGCGCAAGTAGGCAGGGAAGGCTGGCAGAGGGGGATGGTGGGTGGGGCCTGCAGAGATTTCTCATCAGCCCGCTCTACCTGATCACAGTTTCCAGGTGACATTCTTTCTTTGGACTCAGGCCCTCATTAGTGTCTCATTATAATGTCTTCCCACATATCAGGTTTATTTCAGTCCGTGCACTTTGCAACAGAATTTTCACCTGCAGTGAGAAGAAAGAAAAGGGTCAGAATAACTCTAAGAAGTTACTTAATGGAGTGTGTACACACTCCCCCCACTGACACACCCAGAGAATCTGTTAGAAATTACAGACTATCCAGCATTGGTGGAAGACTCCGGAAAAGCAAGAGGGTTACCACCTTTAATTATGCACCCTTATATCAAGAATTCATGATCTCACTGTGTACAAAGCAGTACACTGCCCATTTCCCCTGGATCCCATTTGCATTTTAAATGAGTAAGTCCTAATAAGAAGAAACTGCTCCGAAAAACCCCAGTTAACTTCTGGCAAGGCCAGTGTGCTGCACATTGCGCGTGATTTCTAAGTCTCCGCAGAAGCTGTTCACGCGTGGACACCAGCACACGTGCAGCGTGTGCGCACACAGAGTTCAGACCCCACTCTTCCATCATTCTGGCTGAGAGAACGAACGATCCTCAGTGCTTTCTCTCCCGACCCCCTCACCATGTCAAAAGGGAAGAACAAAGCAAAGTGGGTTGGCTCTGATAGTAGAACCATTTCTCCACCTTTCTCACATTGCTGAGTGCTTCTCCTGGGTCCTCCTGAGGAGAGGGAGGGTCTGATGTGTGATTCAGACAGTCCCCAGTGCAATGGTGCTGGCTTCACTCAGCAAAGTTGACAGACAACCCCTGTTAACTTCTTTATAACTCCATGGTGCGGCTGCTCCTGGGGCACAAGAAACTGATGATTTTATGCAACCATGGCAAACTATGTGCTTTGAATTCTCACAGGAAAATATATTCAGCAATTAAAAATGAAATGTACCATCATCAGCCACTTATTTACAGCATTCCCTCCCTCCACACTTTCTCCAAGTGTAAAATAAATGTTGCCTTGCTGTCTAAGAGATTTGTGGTAGTTCCTCTAAGGAAGGTTTTAAAAAAAATATCCTTGAGATTGAGCGCTGTGAGCCCACACTCAGCTCTATCCCTGAGCCCACGAACCACAGTACCGAGTAGGTCCCTCGGAGTTCGTCATTTCTGGAAAATGATACACAGTGCACAACAGGCCACCTATTGTTTCCATTTAGTCTGGAAGGGGAATAATAAGTGCTAATGTGAACATACGATTCAGCATGTTTATTACAATGTCATTATGTCTGATCATTTTTACTTCAGTCACTAACATGTGCAATTAGCACAGTCTCTAAGGGCTTAAAGGCAGTCCTATATTTATTTCTGATCTTAAATGTGACTAGAATTGATTAAGCTAATAGGAAGAAAAAAATATTTATCATTAAGCTTTCACTGCTTAAGCCTTAGTTAAATAATGAATAAATGAAGAATGGGTTTCACAGCCAGAATGCCTCAGACTGAACCCCAAAGAAGGGCCACCCCAAATCTGACTCTCCCAGTCAGATAAAAAAGCATTTTCACAGGTTGGTTTCCTCCGACTGGAGAGGAGAAGCTGGCATTTTTCTAATAAAATGTAAAATGGCATTAGTACCCCAAAACATCTACTTTTCCATTTAAATTCTTAATAAAAAGAAAATAGTAGGGGCTGGGGTTATGGCTCAGTGGTAGGGCACTCACCTAACATGTGTGAGGCACTGGGTTCGATCCTCAGCACCACATAAAAAAAATAAATAAACAAAATAAAGATATTGGGTCCATCTACAACTAAAAAAAAAAAAAAAAGTGTTGAGACCCTGTCTCTAAGTAGAATATAAAAAGTGGCTGGGGATGTGGTTCAGTGGTAAAGCGCTCCTGGATTCCATCTCTGGTACCAAAAAAATTTTTTAAAAATTAAAAAAAAGAAAATAGTAATTAGTGCATTGCTTATAATTTCTGATTACACCATATCACAAGTAATCCTAGAACTTCAGATGGTTGGACTTGGCCACTACATATCATAAAACAACTCAAAAATGCATTGACTGAATAATTCTGGGCCTGAGGTACTGCTGTGTTTTCTGTTTCTAAATTTAAATATGCATCAAACTCCTCCATCATTAAGCTTAACAGATCATGTTCTGCATCTTAACTGTAAAAAGAAAGGGGGCTCAATACAAAACCTGGGTCCTCTAAGTTAAAGCTTGTTCTCATTTTCCAAATTAATTCATCTGATGTTCATATAGTAGGATGCAAATCTCTGAAAGTCTAGAAATCTGTAAATTAGCTGCATTTCATTTAAAAATTTCCTCGTTGTGTCATCAATAATTGTTTTCAGCTTTCAGGTGTCTTAAAGCTGTAATTATTACCATTAATCTTTTTTTAAAGACCAGACTAAGTTACTTCCTGGTCATGAATGTTAATAACTCCCACCGAGTCCTGGATGAAATCCTGGTGACCTCAGGTAATTAATGCTCCCAGGAAGGCCGTGAGCTAATCAGGAGCCTGCCAGGGAAGTCCCGCACACCCGTCCGTCCCTCGGGTCCGGAGACCCTGCACTGACGGCGCACGGAGGTGGCTTCCAGTGCTGCAGCTGAATCTGCCTCTGACCACTGTGCTTGCCTGGCGAAGGTAACCGCAGAGCCAGCGGCCAGTGGCCCTTTACGTCGCCGACTGCGCCCCGCTCTGCACTCCTGTGTTTTCTCTATGCAAATCACCCACTAACTACGCATCTCCGCAGAGTTTTCTGGGTTCACGCTCCACAGGCTGGGAAGAGGCAGCCCCGATGAGCCTGCGTGATAAGAATTTCTGGCTGCGCCCAGGCAGGGCCTCAAGGCCGCCTGGGTGGGTAATGAAGGCGAGGCGCCGCGGGCCTGGGCAGGGGATGCGCTCCGAGCAGTTCTAATAGATGCACTCGCTGTTCCTTTGGGTATCAATAAGGAATCATCGGCGTTCAACCACCGCTAAAACTCCATAATCGAATATCTCGTTGCCTTTATGAATGTGAGAGCAAAAGGGGAAGGGAAGCTTCACCCACTTTTGCAAGAGATTCTGATTGGAGGAAATATTTGACATTTCCATTATAAGCTCCTAAACCTATTGGCATTACCTCAGCATCTGGCATCACTGAACAGGGTCCAGGAATCCCGGTGTACAGGGAATGAGGAGTCATCCATCTAAACAATAGCATTATTAGTGATCTGACCCAAGTGTTTCTCCTCAGTTGATTCTGCTTTTTTCTTCTTAGATTTATAAGAAGAGTCACAGCTAAAAGTATATCTTAGCTGCTTCCCCAAATATTAATTGTGGGACTCCTGATTTATAATAGTGTCAGACTTCTGGAAGGAATTTGTAAAAGATGACCAAGAAAAGCATAAGCAAAAAGAGACTTTTCCTAGCAATGATAATCTGCAAGACAGACTCCAGGTCAGGGATATAGAAAGACCCTTTCTGCAACAGTCCTCTGCATGGTCCAACAGCTCCCTCTACTCCCACCAAGTGGGAAATATTAATCATAACAGAACTGTGCAGAGGTGTTGTGAGCACTAGCTCTGAAAGGTGCCTACTGCCTCCTGGCTCAGAAAAGGATTTTTAACAGGGCAGGTAGGAATAGACCCAGCAGAAAGCCGAGAAACCCTCCCATGAATGCTTCTCAGGTCCATCTGTGATCAGTCTCGCTCCACAGCTGACCTGGGGGCTGCCCAGAGTAACAAAGGGAGCTATTTAGAGCATTATTAGTGCAAGGAATATTCAAAGTTAGCTCCAATAGTCATGCCTTTCTAGCAAAAGCATGGAAAATATTAAAATAGCCACAAACCCAGCCTCCAAAATGTTCTGCCAAATTAATTTGACTTTCTGAGTTCCCCTCCACACTAGCTCTTTCCAGTCAGAGGGTGCTGGGGCTGCCAGAGGACCCGCTGGTCTGGACAGTTATAGAGACGTGGATTACCTTACCACCATGTCATGCAAAATCTTACCATTCTGCATGATCTCCAAATTTCCAAAGTCCCTTTCTAGGAGATGTACCTCTTCTCAGGTGATCCATGCTCAGATCCTTAAATTCTAGGTTGGGCCAGGAACCCTGGCAGGAAAAAACATGTGTATTGATTTTTACTCAATACACATGGATTTAGACACAGAGCAGCTGGGCCTTCTGTGTGCGGATGCTCATGTTCAAAGGAGCCTGCACTCTGCTTATGAGAATGACTCCGCATGGGTGTGTGCATATATACATGCACATTTATTTATTTTTATATAAAAATCACAGTAAGTGCATTTATCCTATTTAAAACTTCCCATGTCATATTTTCCCAAAACAAAGACCACTTATGCTAATTACATGCTACCTAATTTAGATATTTAAACATATTTAAAGCATGGTTCCTTGGGGAAAATGATTAAGTCTGCAGTCATTGCTGGTTAAAACCACACTTATTATCTGAAATCCTTTGCCATGATATTTCTTGCCACCAGCCTGGCTCACTGTAGGTAGCTTCCTCATCAGGTTCTTCTCCCAATACCAACGTGGTATTCACTCACTCACCCATCCCTTAATTTCATATGTCAAAGACTTTCTGAGCTCTGAGTAGCCCCCAGCCAGTGTCTGGCAGCACCTGGCAGGGAGGACACGTGGAGGAGGGTGGGGGAGCTGGCCAGGGTCAGCACTGTGTGTCTGAGGGAAGGTGCAGGCCTGGTGGGGGCACAGGGTCAGCACTGCGGCGTCCCTCCTCCTGAATAGCCAGCTACCGCCTAAGTACTCACATGCATATTTAGAGAATATTGGCTTTTGCATATAAGATACACAAGTTTTTAAAAAACTGCTTTCTCTCATCCCTTAATCCTTGCTCATTTCCCCTTACCACATATACACATGCATGCTCAATTTATCAAATTAAAACAAAACCAAATTATTTGGCTTTGTGCAAAGAAACAGACTTGTAAATAATACGAATTTATTAGTGCCATCGTCCCCATGTACCTTGATAGGAAATGTAATTTAATCAGCGTTTCTTACCTCTCACTCAGCACAAGGGCTGCCAGCTCTGCAAGAGGCACTCGAAGCATTGTCTGTGTTCATGAGGACAATAGTCTTTGAGGCTGAGGCCTTTTGTTTTTTTCAACCTGCAAAAGATCCCTGTTTCAGAACCCAGGCAAATAGAGGCAGATGGTGAATAACTTTATTCCCACCATGCCACCAGAAATTATCTTCATGCCAATTGCCGCTGCACTGTGTTCATGTCAATGAACCAACAGCTGACAAATGGATGGCTCTTAGAAGTCACTAATCATTTGACATCTAGCATTCAGACAAGATAAATCCCAGTAACTCATCAATAAAAGGCAATCCTATGGCATGGTACAACTCTTTGTAGTCTGTCATTTTTTAAATAATTTTTTATACCTTTATTTTATTTATTTATTTTTATGGGATGTGGGGATCAAACCCAGCTCCTCGGAAGTGCTAGTCGAGCACTCTATGGCTGAGTCACAACCCCAGCCCTCCAGCCTGTTTTTAAGACCAGGTACTGTCTTAATTTGGGATATTATAGCAGAACACCATAAACCCAGTGAATTAAATAATGAACGTGTCCTTAGCACCGTTGCTGTGGAGCTCAGGAGAGAGATGCCATTTGAGATCTGCTGGGCAGCCACTTCCTGTTGGTAGAGGGCACCCTCTCCTTCTGTCCTGACATGGCTTTCCCTGGGTTGTACTTTGGGAAGCAGAGGTCTTTAACTTCCCCTCTTATCATAGAGGTACTAATCTCAACATGAGAGCCACATCTCCAAATATCATCACATTGACAGCCTGGGTTCCAACATGAATTTCAGAGGGTCACAGACATTAGCAGGTACCATGAGTTCCATATACAAGCTTGGCCCCTGAAGTACCACTTCTTCAGAATCACAGATTGTGTCAACATGGTGCGGTTTAATTTTAAAAGACTGAATCTAACATAAGGTAACAAAATGCAATCCCAACTTACCAAAAACCAATAGGACATTCCTAGTTGTCTTTTGGACAGTTTTAACTTCCTGGAGATAGGAGGACCCACTCTCTAATATAGCTCTGTGCACCATGGGGAGGGAGAAGGCAGGCCAGGGGTGCTGTGTGGAGGCTGCCGTGGACCCCACGCTTCCTTCCCTTCATGCTATCCTGCTCTCACAGTGCACTGAAGCACCTGGGGCGTTCATCCTACCTCCCCTACCCTGGTGCCGTTTCCCATGCTCCTTCCTCAAGACTCTTGAACTTCTTTGGCTACTTCTGTGTGTGCTTTTCTTGAAACCTTGTCATGAACGAGGACCTGGAAATTTGACTTCAAACATGTTCCTTTACTGCCCTGTAGTTCAGCTCACTCTTCTATTGCATTGAGCTAATGCTAATGCTGTTAAGTGACATATTTGTGGTGGTGCTAGGAAAGAAGATAAGTTCACTGAAACATGGTCCAATATAGACACATCCTCTGTCAGCACTGGGTAGATGAAGCAGCTGTGAGCTGTGAGTGCCAAATTAAAACCAGGGGCATCCCCAGCTGCTAGTGGGACAACGAAGACCAACAAGCTCTGAGCAGAAGGAAGGCCACCTAAGAGAACAACCCTCTTGCTGCTCTGTCCTGTGAGAAGGTGAGGCCAGAACGCATTTCACAAAACGGCTGCTGTTCAGAGCTCCCCAGAGGTATCAAAGTGACAAGTGGTGGTCTCACCCTGTCATGGGACATGGTTGTCTCTCCCTGTCATGAGACATGGAACTTCCAATTTTATGGAGAGGAATTTTCCCACCATCCCTAATCACATTAAAATGCCTTTAAACTAGCACATTTGAAGAAATAAAAATATGGAAAGGTGGGAATCTGCCTACATAGGGAAATCTTTTCCTGCATTGTAGGGATCAGGTTGCAAGTGTAGATGGCACATTCAGGGAACTGGTCCATGTGATACCCCTGTGGCTACTGAATGCAGGCATGGGACCAAGATTCTCAAGCCCACACCCTCAACCTTGGCTCCAAGCAGATCAGTACTCACGACAGGTGGATTGCAGAAAATAGACACTCTTTCAAAATAGACACATCTGTAAGAGATCATAGATTTTAAAATAAAATTCCCTGACTGGCTCAGTGTTCACCTATGGATTGGTGTGTACAGAGGGTTCCATAAAGTATAGAGTATTTACTGTGAACACCTTAATTCTCACATCACCCTGTCTTGCTCAAATTCTATTCTTATCTCCCTGGGGACCAGGAAAAATTGGTGCTCATCCGAGGACAGGCCAGGAGGGTTGTTCAAGAAGCCAGCCTCTGGGGCCAAGACTTGGAGTTCCAGGGAACTGAGCTGTGTCCGGGAGCAGCGTCTGGCTTCTTCTCTGGTCAAATGACCCTAATGAAATGTAGGACAGTAGGACAGTAGGACAGTAGGACAGCATTTGGAATAAGGTCTAGCTTTGCTTTTCATTTACCTGTTCAACTGCTGAAGAATTCCAGCCTACAGCCAAAGGGATCCTTCTCAACAGTCTAGTGAAGTAAATCTCTTGGTCTGAACCAGAAGTGTATCTGGTTGAGCTAAAGCTTATCTCTTCCAATGGAGGAACAGTGGGGTACAGGTTAGAGGAAGGAGAGGAGGCAAGAAAGAGGAGGTATCCAGGGGCATGGCCCTGGGGACGGTTTCATCTGATGAAGCCGGTCAAGACCATGCTGTGGTCCTTGAAGGCTGGGGACTTCAACACTATGGTGAGCATGGGTAGAGCCTTAGGGAAAGCAAGAGAGCCAGGTCGTGTTTAGAAATTAAAATAGGTGCTGCCTGAATACATCTCTCTCACACACACACAGGCAAGGCTTCCAGACAGCTTCAAAAATGCACACTGTGTGATTCAACTTATAGGAAATCCAGCTTATGTGAAATCAGAGGAGGGCTGCAAGAGGAGGCATGGGTGGACACAGGCACAGGGGACCTTCCAGGCAAGGGACTGTCACGTGTCTTATTTGGGTAGTGATTACTTGAAAGCCTGGGATGATCTGTGCTCACTGACTACAACGCCTAAGTTCTGTTTTACTGTGTGTAAATTTCACCTTGACCACAACAAGAATAACTCCGTGCTTCCTGGGTCTATGTACCCCAACATCCGGCTGTGGAACGCAGGTATTTTAAACAGAGCAACCTAAGGAAGTGCTCAGAGGAGATCAGGGGGCGGCAGCTTGGCTTCCTTCGCAGGTCTCCTGTGCCCTGTGACACAGCGCGTGTACATGAACAGCGGTGGCAGCTCGAGGCACACACACAGCCTGTGAATCACAAGGTTACTCCTGTAGCCGTGTCCGGGCTCCGGCGAGGAGGGTGATTTATGGCTTTCAGCCGAGCTCCATCATCATTGTTCTCACCTTTGTTTCCATCAGAGTTAATTAAAGGGAAGGTCATGTCACCTTAGGTTTTAAACCTCCTTAACATAATATATCACCTTGCTATGCTTTAATAAGGGGTCTATGAAGGAATGGTGTAATAGGAAAAAAGTTTACGGCATAATCCATCCTGTTCACAATTACACTTGAGCTCTGCACATAATGAAAGTTAATAAGTAGACAAAATGAAGGGTCTGTCTGGGGATTCGCTCTAGTGTTGATTAATTGGCCGGGTGATGTAATGGAACAGGAAGACACCAGCCTGTCTAAACTGCAGGCAAATGTGGCCCAAACAAACTATTTAAAGGACAATAGCTCCTTCTTTTTTTCTTTACAAACAGCTACCCTCAAATGATATGAAATTAATTAAGCAACTGTTTATGGAATGTCTTCCACGAGGCAGGCGCAACAAGAAACCCAGGCCATAAAGGGTGAAGTAAACCGTCCCCAGCCCTGAGGGACCTCCATCCAGTGTTGGTGGAGACACAAAGGAAGGACACATTATTTATTCTAAAGTGGTGACTCCTGAGGATACCAGAATTCGTTAGGATTCATAAGAACGACGGAAATAATATTAAGTACTCCGGGCACATCTGCGAAGGAAGTGCTAAAGCCTTTCTCCAAAGACATTGATTTTATTTAACAAACACTTATGAAGCACTAACTGAGGGACAGAAATTGTTCTAAGCATTCTCCAGATATCACATCATTTATAACCCATAACGTCTTCATCAAAGAAGGTACCGACAGTGTTCTAACCTGAAGATGGGGAAACCGAGACACAGAGGGGTCAAGCACTTAACCTGAGGTTACACAGGGGCTACGTGGTAGACAAGAACCCGAGTCCAGAGCCATAAAGCTGTGCTACCTTTAAAATCAGCGTTTTCATAAGTTTTAGAAATAATTTATTTTGTAACATTTTAAGTTATTCAGCCCTGTGATGCATAAACATCTTTCAAGATTGTGCACCGCCAGCAGTAATTTCTATTTTGTTTAATAACAGAAATCATCTAATTTGCATTTTCAACTGTCTCTCTTTATGTAAATTGTAAACTGGAACAGGGTACTGAGTGTATAGCGTTTTATTTTCTGGAGAAACATATATACCTTTTAATAACAGGAAAGGAGAATATTTTAAGGTGGACGTTGAAACAGCGGTCCTGTGGGAATCTCTTCCTCTTGTTTAGTGTAGGATGAACTGTTTCAGTCAGGTTTTTCATCGCTGCGACCAAGAGAACTAACAAGAACAACTTAGACGAAGAAAAGTTTGTTTGGGTTCACACTCTCAGAAGTTCAGACCAGCTGACTCCATAGCTCTGCGCCCGAGGGGCGGGAGAGCATCAGGAGGAAGGGGGTGGTGGAGGAAAGCAGTCCCGGACCTGGCACCAGGAAACAGAGGGAGCTGTGTTAACCATGGACAAAATGTAAACCCCAAAGGCAGGCCTTAGTGACCCACCTAACTCCAGTCACATCCTGCCTGCTTACTGTTATTACAAGTAAGCCATTCAAGTGGCTTAAAGCACTAATTAACTTAATTAATTGATGATTCAATGGAGACTCTAATAAGTCAATCACTTCACCTATGAACATTCTTGCATTGCCTCATAGATGAGCCTTTGAGGGATGCCTCATATCTAAATCATGACACCAGATACATGGTCATGTGTTCATGGCCAGGACACAGGGGCTACATCCCACAGAGGACACAAATCAGCCTCAGTTGACCTAAGACGGGCCACTTCCCTGCTGTGGGTGGGGAGGTGAACAGAGCCCATGGAGCCCTGTAGGCAGGGCCTCGCCTCCTAGGGATGCTTCTTCCACCCGTCATCTTGGAGCCTTACAGGAGTGACAATCATTTGGAGTCTCAGCTTTTATCTGCCAGCATTTCTAACTCCCACCTCAAAATGAGGACTTGAAAACAGATGACTTTCACACGGCACAGAGCTGAGTGACTGTCACAGGGTAGGTGCTCCGTTTATAACAGGGTTGATGATTTCTTCTTCTTAAATTCAGTAATTGCTGTTTACAGTGCTGTTGCATTAAAATGATGAGTCCTGAGTCTCTATACCTAAGTGAAAAAACTTACCTGAGGAACTGGGAAACAAGAAAGTAAAACCCATCTCCAGACTCCTTTCAACGATAGTTTTCTGAGACAAGAATGGCACACGTCAGCTCCCTCCAGCACAGAAGGACTGAGAGGAGAGCTCCCTGGGCTGCCCAGGCCTGAGGCTGGGTCTGTGCTTCTCTCCACTCTGTTCCCTGGTGCCCTGGCAGACACTAGTAGGCCCTCAATAACTGGGAAGGGACAGGATTCTTCCATGTCTTTGAGACTATTAAGCACTTCATCCTTCATAATTGCTTCCGGGAGTGCCTCAAGGTACGGAATCCCCTGAGTTCCTTCCTGGATGGATGTCTTTGTCTCCCAGAGGGGCTCTTCCTTTGTTCCTTCTTGGCTTGGCTGAGGCCCCCAGGAATTACCTTAGACTGGCCGAGATCCTACTCGACCCTGCTGATTGCCTTTGATTATTATCCTTCTTGAGGGCAGCTTCTCGTGAGTGGCTATTCTTGTTCAGGGAGCGTGTCACAGATCAGCATGGCTTGCTGTGCTCCCAGGCCTCGAAGAACCCGGATTTTTAAGAACATGCATATACTTTTCTCACCAAATGACAGGGATTCATGTTTTCCAGCAAGTCCGGGAGAAAGGCTGAGCCTGGCGCAGGGGTTGGCACAGGTGGCTGGAAGTGTCCACGCCGAGGGGAAGCTGCTGAGCTGCTCGGGCCACTGTCTCCTTTAGCTTCATGGAATTTGAATGGGTGACTTCACCTTTGTCCAGCCCAAGGCCTGGACTTCCTCGGGATGGCTTCTATTTTTTATTTTACAATTTATTTTTTAATAATAAGGGCATGCTTTCTTATCTCTTTCTATGGTTCAGAATTTGTCATTATTGTGGAAAACTGGACATTTTGAGTTTTATAATATGGCAAATCTGTGAATCAGCATGTCCCCTTCCTGGCTTGCTGATGCCCCCCACCCAGGGACTTTGATTGGTTTATTTAGTAGTTTTTCAGAATGAAGCTTCCATTTTTGTCTGTGAAATGAAGACTTTGGTCTAATTGAATTGTGTCCTGGTCCAAACTTCAATTATCTGTCTTACTGTAGAAGCCATCATCAACTCTTTCTTCCCTGATACAGGGATCAAGGTCTTCCTGCACCTATGTTATCTTCTTTGCACCTGAATTTCCAGCTCCTCATCAGTGACTCCTCTGCCAGCCTTTCTTCTGTCCCTCACTGACTCCATCTTTCGGGCCGTGAGTCAGATTCACCACCTGGACTCTGCAACCAGAGATGCCTACCAGACCAGCCTCAGGCACTGAGGGAAGCTGGACAATGTGGAGTTCCCACAAACAGGGTGTGAGAAGCACCCCACCTTCTCTGTGTCGTGAGG
Organism: Spermophilus citellus; assembly: GCF_964194105.1. Lineage (NCBI taxonomy): Eukaryota > Metazoa > Chordata > Mammalia > Rodentia > Sciuridae > Spermophilus > Spermophilus citellus. The sequence goes on along the minus strand of NC_138182.1, from coordinate 284,908,137 downwards.
AAGGTGGTCTTTGGCGAAGCACTTTCAGGGTCCAAGTGAAGCAGTTAGGGATATCTCTCCTCATCTTCAAAGTGGCAGAAAATGTGGGAAAGGACCACTCTGGAGCCCTCTGGACAGGACTGTCACTTTTAAACACACCACAGGGAGGCCCCTTCCCTTATTTCAAAGAAAGCTTCTCAAGTATCCAGCGTCGCGGAAGGCCACAGTGATGTCTGCCTTCGTGTGGGTAGCTGTAGCGAAAGCACCAGAGACAGGGCTAACAGAAGGGATTCATCTCCCACAGTTCTGGGGCTGGAGTCCAAGGTGGAAGTGCTGGCCCACTCGGCTCCTTGTGGGGCCCCTTCCTGGTTTGCAGACAGACAACTCCGCACTGAGACCCCAGGCAGAGAGAGAGATCATTTCTCCTGAGTCAGTGCTTGTAAGAGTCCTGACTATTCATGGAGACTCTAGTCTTCCTGGCCTAATCATCCAAAGATGCCACTTCTTGACACTGTCACACGGCCTCAGGGATTCAATGTATGAGTGTTTGAGGGATACACATCTGTCCCTTGAGGCATCTGTCTGTCTCTCTTGCCCAGTTACTTACCTGAGCCATCCCTGAGCTTCTCAAAAGGGTTGCTATGCACTGTCTCACCTCGCGAAGTCGAAGAGGTATGCTGGTCTCTGCTACACCATATCGTAGGGCAGAAAAATCTTGAGGAGTTTTGATAATAACCCCAAACTTTCATGAAATAATTTCAATTCTTAGCAATGCATTTTTTCCAGGTAACTGGGTGACTTTTTCAGATATCATGGTGAAATTTTTTTTCATGAAAGTTCCGTTCCAAAATTACCAAACTGCTTTTAGTTCATTCTAGTGGATCAAAGTTTCCCCAGCTTTGATCATGAACTTAAAAATTTGAAATTGTGCCTTTCAATTTCACAAAAAATTAAATACCGGCAGGATAATCAATTTATCAAGACAAGGGTACACTTGGTGTTGTGTGAGATGCATCCACCGGCCCCTGAGGGGCTGTTTCTGAGGTTTCTAATAGGCCTCCCAGCGAGTGTTGGCCTGTGACATGTCCTTCGAGCTAGCAGCGTCTCAGAGTGGAATCACTCAACGGAGGTCCTTTACGCCCACTGTCCCCAGCAACCAAGATCAGCCCCTGCAGGTATGTAATTGCTTAAAATGAAGAAGAGTTTGTTGCCTGGCTTAATAACCAACTTCATGCAATTATGGAACATAATAAATTAAAGTTGACATTTAATTTATATCCACAGGTCTTAGTGATTAGGACTTTTGGGGCTTGTTATTCTGCCTACCACAATGTCTTCATTCAACACTGCATTTCTTCATTATTTCAAAGGGACATGTAGACACAGGTGGACAGGTCAGGGAAGAAGGTTTCTTCCACCTTCGGTTGAGTCACATGGGATTTGGTGGCTCTTTCTGGGACAAGCCAATATGGCCTCACAGAGAAACCAACACGTGGTTGCATCAGGAGAGAATCACAGGGGTCACTGGGAGGTGCACAGCAGGAGGAGGCCCTGGTGGGAGGTCACACCTGGGTCCTTGAGAGTGGACCCAGGAGGGAGAAGGAGGCAAGGGGGAAGGGCTGGGTCCAGCCGCAGAGGCACTTTATGGGATTCGTCCACACTGGGGCACTCCAGGGTCATAGACAGATGACAGCATGACCAGGTTTTCCTTTGGAAGGATGAATGGAGCTGCCATCTGCAGGCTGGGCAGGAGGGGAGCAAGGCAGAGAGCAGGGACACCGAGGGATGACTCCGCCAGTTTAGAAGAGATGCCAAGCCTCAGAAGCCTGAGACTGGAGCAGAAGACGTGGGTCCAGCAAGGTATAAATGCAGGACTGGGCGCTGCTGTGCTGTAATAGGAACCAGGGGGAGAGGGTAGAGCTGGGGGGCTCCCGCTTCCTGGCTGAGCTGTGATGAGGGCCCACTGACCTGGGTGGAGGGACAGATTTGGGGTGAAGACCCGGGGTTGGTTTGTTCAGATGGAGTCTGGAGACCTCTCAAGAGGTGTATTCAGGGTGAACAGAGCATGGCGCTTATGCTTGGGTTGGATCCAACAGGGATGCAAACCTGAGGCTCACCAGAAGCTCTGGGAAAGGTCTGGAACACAGAGAGAAGCCTCCTGAGGGACCACAGGATGGTGAGGTTCTGGAGACCTAGGCAAGAACCCAGGCCCAAGGCTTCAGCCAAGAAGAGGAGGGAGCTCTGGAAATGCCACGTGCAGCACAGAGACTACAGTGAGAGATGCCCTGCGATTGAAACTTGCCAATGGGGTGGATGTTAACTGTGTCTTCACCACAAGGGGAAAAGGACAAAAAGGAAAATAATATATGAATGACAAAGATGTGTGTTGTCTTGATTGTGCAAAGTACTTCACAATGTATACTTACAGCAAGCAGCACGTTCATTGCAAACCCTAAATGTCGATAATCCCCACTGGGCAATTGCATCTAAATAAATCTGGAAAATTTTTAAGAAAAACAAACGAACGAACAAATATAAGTGCCATGGATTCTAGCCCTAGAAGAAATACATTGAAAATGTTGCTAGCATTTCATAGGGTTGTTGGTTTTCTTAAATTTTGGAGACTCTAAGGACCTTTCTTAAATGTTAAAAGCCTTAAAGTTGCCTTATGTTTGTTTTGGTGCATGAGGAACATTGTTATGTTCCTTCACAGAGCAATGGCATGAGTTGTTGAGCACCACAGCGTGTAGAAACTGAGCCCTCAGTAGGGTCTTTCCACCTGCCTGTTATCCTCACGTGTTCAGGACAACCAACAGCTCAACCAACCAGGACAGCTCAATTTCACACTTAATTTCCAGCCATTAGCAACTCAATATTTTAATTAAAAAAAAACAACCAAAGGGGGGAAAAAAGAAGAAAATTGAAAGGAAACACTGATCTAAGTATTATCCCCACTTGTTAGCTTTGAAATCTCTCTGACATCATGCTCATTCCTTTCCTGTTCTCACAACCTCCTGGGTCTCACAACTTCCTGTTCTCACAACCTCCTGGGTCTCACAACTTCCTGTGTGCTACAGTTCGTGGCTGAGAAGACCCAGACCCTGCTCCTGCCATGTGTCAGGGCTATCACCAGGATACCACTGGCTTCATGGGACATCCCTTTCAGCAAATACGTGTCACACCAGAGCACCTGTCTACACTCTCTGTGCCTCTTCTCTATCCCTGTTTCTTGCACTACCCAGGAACTTCAGGATGGTGCCTGAACAGTTGATTGTTGTAGTGTAGAACCATGAATAAAACCGTGCTTTGAAGTTTTATGTCCTTGAGAAAGACTAATTTCAAGTCTCTGTTCTCTGCAATAAACCTTCTTCAAAGAACAAGTTCTATCAATGCAAAGAGAAAAAAAAAAAAACTCAAGGCGCTTACCTACTCCATCCTTAAGTGAGGAATCAATAAAAACCTACTAATTTATTGTTTCTTGGTTACCTTCAAAATGGTACCAACGGAAGGGCCTATGAACATTAATGAATGCAAATAGTTCAGGGTTTAACAATAGCATGGAAATGTTCTTAAAGGAAGAAGCGTGCACACATGCTTTCTCATGCGCACTCCAATTCATCATGAATTCTCTAAAACTCTGGGGTGTTGCATTTTAGGGTCCTACTAAATAAATCAAAACAGTATGTTATCTGAAATTAGGAACCAGACGGAAGAGCAGCTAAAATTAATTCACCATGGTAATCTCCACCTACGAGACTCCCCTGAGGAAAAACATTATATGCCCGTTTCCATGGGCAGAGATTTAAATATATCTCTCCTATTAGTTTTACATGCCCAAATCCCTATGCATTAAAATAAAAATGTATCCATCGTCTCAGAGGAGAAAGCTGGAGGTCTGCACTGACCTCTAAATGAATCCAATTAAATGCGATCAGGTTACACATCTACATTTTAGAATCATACTGAATATTTGAGAAGGAAAACAGGTCTAATAAAAAATGTGTCCATGTATATTTCCAAACATTGCAACCCCTCCTCAGCAGTGAAATCCCAAACCGAGAGCTATCAACACAGACACACAGATACGAAAATCCCATCCTCCTAAGCCTTCATCTTGAAGCTACATGTGCAGAAAGAAAGACAGTGTTCGACACAAATGTTGTTGAACATCGGTACCCAAATTCCATTTCAGTCCCCCTCCAGTGGGCTGGGGTGGGGGGCACCAAGCGTGGTCGGGTTCGTTGGAGATAATATGATACAGGGCTCCAAGCCCTCCTCGGATTTCAAACAGGTCAACTTGTCAAAGCTGTATGTGGGAGCCAATTACATTAATTTTCCACAGTCACCAAATACATATTTCATTTCCATCTCCCACCAGAGACGGGGTCCAGGGATCCTGTTTCGAAAGGCTCTTATCACTAAGTAACATTCATACCCCCAAAGGAACCCTTGGCAGCCGGTGGCCCAGTGCAGGGATTGAGCAAGGCCCAGGCCGCCTGATGCTGAGCGGAGCGGTCACATCGCACACGCTTGGGGACAATGGGGCTTCCTCGTCAGCCACATTGTCAATAAATTTCAATTACACTAATTGCCAAGAGTTCAATGAGTGCACTTTGAAAGAGGAGAGAAAAGAATATAAAAACAGGGAGCTTATGCCTCCTAGGGCTGAAGAAAAGGACGTAATAAATAGTGTGTTTTCTAATGGGGCATCCGCGTATTTTCCAACACGGCTTACCCAGATTTTACAAGCTGTTCCGGTTTCAGGCACCCTGTTTTACATATCTTTGTTACTGTCTCCAAACAACATAGACAGAAACACAATTCTGTGGGGCTCTGTTTCAGGGGAGATTTAATTTCTAAGATTTTCTTTTCTTTTTTGAACACACTGTTCTGCTCTGCTTTCGTGGATGACATTCTGAGTGAACTCGGGAGCTTGCTTCAATGAATGCACGTGACTGCTCCATAACTAACCCAGCAGGTGACACAAAGTCAGGGCAGTGTCCCCGTTACACAACCTCAAGGAACGCAAGAAATAGAGAAAGCAAGCCCTGGCAGCCACGTGGCCTTGTTCAAGGCAGCAGTAGTCATTCAGCCCACTCCATAAGGTAGGGGCCGGGGCCACATTTCCAGTGTCGGGTAAATCTCAGACTCACAGGCTCTGGCCCTCACAATGAGGGGTGGAG